>NC_090265.1:798715125-799026664 GCF_040414725.1 Anabrus simplex
GTCCAATTATATTTACAATTGCATCCCCTGCAGGTACAATTTAAAATCAAGTAAATATGAGAAAAAGTTCACAGGTATTTTTGAATGGTTAATACTTTGAAAGTAAACTGTACAAAATTTTATATTGTCAATCAGTCAACAACACCACTTGTAGCAAAATTTTTTCATTGAATGGTACAGTACTTTTGGAAGCATTTGTTGGGATGGAGTCCTGGGTACCTTGGACAGATTCTACAGAACAACAACATTTACCATCCTTCACTTCCCTGTCTGAACATAAGGCACAATCCTTTGTTTTCTTGTCCTCTCAGGCATCAATGATGTTTGGCTTACCACTGAGACTGAAAAACAAAATCAGAATCACTACTGTCACATAACTGCTCAGAAATATCGTCCCTATGTATCCTGCCATGTCTCTGCAGAACATATTGTTCTACAGATGATATATTTCCAGTGATAGCATTTCTAAAATAAAATAATGAACTGTACATAAAAAAGGTGACAAGCAAAATATTGATAACTATAAGGGAATATCAATGCTGCAAATCGCTTATAAGGTATTAAAAAATCTTGCTGAACAGAGTAGAGATAACACTTGTCAAGCAATTGTGTGAATACCAGGATGGATTTCAAAACGGTAGATCTTGCTCAAAACAAATATTTAATTTTAAATCAATAATTTGTCCTAGAATACTGAACTCCAAGGACATAGTAGTGTCATTCATTTGTGGATTTTAAAAAGGCCTTTGATTTTGTTGATAGAGAAACCTTAGATAAAATAATACAGGGATTTGGAGTGAAATCTAAATTAGCAAACCTAATATAGGAAACACTTACAGACAAACTTTCACAAGTAAAATTTATAGAAAAAAATATCAAAACCTATCAAGATAAATACAGGTGTATGGCAAGGTGATTGCTTATCAACAATTCTGTTCAACTGTATCCTAGAGAAAATTGTAAGAATGTGGAATGAAAAATTAAAAGAACATAAAATTTCACCAATAACTTTGGGGAGAAAAAACAAAGGTCTTGAAATTGATTGCCTAGCATTTGCAGATGATTTTGCTATAATTTTAGGAAGTGTGACAGGTACAAAAATCTCCTGCAAGAAATAGCCAACAAAGCAGGTATGAGAATCTCTGTAGGAAAAGCAAATTTAAAACATTAAAAAATGCTCAAAATTTTTGATGGCAGGTATTAATTGAATAGAGAAAGTAAGATTTTTAAAAGGAAAGTTTTAAGAATGGAAGGATTCCAAGGAAGAATGAAAAGGAAACCTGGTCCAAGATGATCTGAGGAGAGAAGATTAAAGCATACTGCAATGGTGAAGGAATAATGGAAAGTCGTAGTGGTGATTATTGTTTTAAGAGGAAGGGAAGTACAACTGGCAACCATCCTCTATATAATACTAATCAGAGAGAAAATATTGAAGGGATCAGACACTTCAAAAAATGAAGGTATCATCCAAAGAAAGACGAGGGCAACGAAGGGCGTGAAAATGAAAGACTCCCTAGGCCTTGAGTGCTCTTAATACCATCGGGGTCAGAAAAGAACAAGAGTTGACTGAGGGAGGTCTGATAAGATTGATGAAAGTGAGAAGCCTGACACAAGTAAGTGGAAGCAACGCCAGGACTCAGATTAAAGCCCCATGGTATGCCAACCCACACTCGCAAGTTGAGAGCCCCTGGGGCCACTTTTAGTCGCCTCTTATGACGAGTACTGAATACCGTGGGTGTTATTTTACCACCCCCACCCACAGGGGATACTGGAAAGAACGGAAGAGGAAACAACAAGGAAGGATGAATTGAGAGGGACATGTGGTCCCTAGCAGGCCTCATAGTAAATAAATAAATAAATAAATAAATAAATAAATAAATAAATAAATAATAATAATAATAATAATAATAATAATAATAATAATAATGGCCCGAATGAATTCAACACGGTTAACCAACCGCATTTTCACTTTCCTCCAAGAGAAAAAGGCAAAGGGGGCATGGTTCAGTGAGGTACAGAAAGATCTGCAGGAGACTGGGATCTCATTTGAAGATATCCAGGAGCGTGTCCCACTTAAGAAAAAACTCCAAGAACATCAGAGTTTCCTACCAAAGCCGAAGATGAAAACTGGAAAGGCATGGACGGAAGAACGAAAGGAGCAACACCGTATACGAATGAAGGAGTACTGGACCAACATTAAAGCTCAAGGGAAACAGTTGAAAATGTGACATCTGCTGTAACCCAAGTAAATGTCTTGGAAAGAATCGCCAGCAGAACTGGCTTAAGAATTTCTGCAGAAAAAACAAAATTTTTAACAAATATTTGGGATGCACCAAAATTTCTGAAAACAGATATTGGCCAAATAGAGAGGGTAAAAAAATTCAAATATCTAGGGGAAATAATCCAAGAAAATGGTTTAGAAAAATCTGCAGTAGAGGAGAGGGTACATAAAATGGAGAGAGCTTATGGTGTCACCAAAGATATCTACAATAAAAGATGCCTATCCAAAAATGCAAAAATAAGGCATTACAACACAGTAGTGAAGCCAGAATGCCTATATGCAAGCGAGTGTCTGGCATTAAACTATAATTTAGATAAGCTAGAAATACTAGAAAGGCGAATCATGAGGAAAATATTAGGCCCACAAAACACAGCAGAAGGTTGGAAATTACAAAGTAATGCTGAAATATATCAAAAAATAGAAAATATATCAGATGTAATGAGGAAAAGGAGACTTATGTTTTTTGGATATTTATATCGAATGCAAGATAGTAGATTAACCAGTAAGATTTTCAGATATTTGTGGAGTAAGAAATCAACGACAAACTGGGTCAATGAAGTAAGAAAGGATTTAGAAAAAAACAATATAACAACAGAAGAAATAAATAATAGAGAAGGCTTTCGGGAAAAAGTATTGAAAATAGAAGGATTCCAAGGTACGAAAGTAAAAAAGACTGGTTCAAAGTAGTCTGAAGACAGAAAGAAGAAACATAGTGAACAGATGAAAGCGTACTGGAAGAAAAGGAAAGAACAAAGAAGAAGGAATTGAAATTGGTACGTGGTCCACTGGTGGCCCATTCGAAAGAAGAATAATAATAATAATAATAATAATAATAATAATTGTTACCGTGGTTTGGTGGATCAGCAGGGGTGAAAGAAGGTGCTGGGATGAATAGGTCTCAATCTACAAAATTAAAGTTAATTTAAAATTTAACAAGGTTATATTTTCTTTTCAAGATCAAGAAATAACAAATATATTTTTTTTTTTTTTTTTGCTAGTTGCTTTACGTCGCACCGACACAGATAGGTCTTATGGCGACGATGGGACAGGGAAGGGCTAGGAGTGGGAAGGAAGCGGCCGTGGCCTTAATTAAGGTACAGCCCCAGCATTTGCCTGGTGTGAAAATGGGAAACCACGGAAAACCATTTTCAGGGCTGCCGACAGTGGGGTTCGAACCTACTATCTCCCGAATACTGGACACTGACCGCACTTAAGCGACTGCAGCTATCGAGCTCGGTAAATAACAAATATAACAGGTACTTAGTAGCCTAGCAACAAATCGAAAATGTACAATTACAGTGGTTATAGGATTTGGGCTCCGAGAGCCAGACACACAATTCTTGAGCTATAAGCCCAACTTTACCCATATACAAGATTCAACAAAGGGGCAGAAGACCCCAATCATGTTCAGGAGCTCTTGCTCCCAACTACACAGTAAAGCCTCCTCGAGGCACACAGAAACAAATTTTTTGGAAGAGCGACCCGCTCTCAAAGTTCCAGCCTATCAAAGGCCACACCAAACTCGACCTTCAAGCTGTCCTCCAAGCACATGAAAACAGGGGTAAAAGTACCCAACCTACTGAGGCCTATCAAGTAAAGAAACAGGTCAATTACATGGCCTCCAAAATACCAACTTGAGAGGAGGCGAAACAGCACTCCTAATACATTTCCTTAAAAACCTATTTGGCACTAGGCCGCTTATGCAAGGGCTAATCCCATACTAAAGAGGTGACTTATATAAGAAAATAATTTATATTACATTAGGAAGGGAAGAAACGGTTGTGAAAATAAGTTCACCTCAAAGCAATAGGAGTGGGAGCTCGAGAGGGCTAAGCACTCTCTATCCCAATATGTAGTTTAAAGAGATAGAACCTATACCAAGTGTCTTTTACATTTTAGAGGAAAGTTACATGGTACAAGGTATCGAACCTGCCCCGAGAGTTAAACTGCTGAGCTAGCAAGAAAAGAAGTTATTAAAAGGCCATTACCTTATTGAAGAACTGCTGCCTGACGAAAGAGGCACTTCCCGCCCCCTGCTACATAATTTACACAATGATAGATGTTACTGAAGTGGCCCCGATACAAGAAAATCAGCAGTTTATATACCCTCGTGGAACATTCGAGACCTTTCATGAATGAAAGTTTATTGGTTACAGAACACAGTTACAGAGCAGGTTGGGGAAGAAAGCCCCAATTGGCCAACAATTAATTAAGAAATTCGGGATTGGCTAATTTCAAAACTGGCGGAAAGAAAGGATTAGCATTGCCAACTCTCAAACCACAGAACAAAATTTAGCAAAAACAAAACTTATGAATGTTAAATTTCTTCAGGACAGTTCATTCCTTTACACCAGAGTGCGTTATCAAAGTTTTTGTAGAGACATCTGTTAGGGAACGTCCAAACTTCTTGATCCAGAGGAAACAAACACAAGTCGAAATAGACACCGTTCAGACACTTCAAAATTACCAAATTTACTGTGGTGACATCTTTCGAGAAACCATTGAATTAATATAGTTTGTTAAAGTTCAGGTGTTCTCATGTAGAGGAGTTTCGACTGGCGCAATATTTGAATTTGCGTCGTGGAGATGTACCGCCCGGTACAGACCTCCCCCCCCCCAAAAGTCCTTCCACGGGGTGACACAGAAGAAAACAAAATTTTGTTTTAAAAAACAAGGTCCAAGTTATGCTGTTGAAATAGAAATTAATTGCAGAAGGATTTACAAACAAGTTTTCTTCAAATGATTGGATCCAGTTTCAAAATTCTTTGTAGTTACTTTTAATGTAATGTCTTTATGCTTGTAGAAGTTGAATTCAGAAGGAAAAACTTTTAATACTTGAAAGTGAAGAAAAATTTTCTAAGTCCACCAAATATTGCAGATGAATTTAAAAATGTAGTAATTGTTGATATTAAATGTCCATGAAGCTGATTAAGTACATTCAATGTTGATTAAGTTTGACGGCCAGACCAGCCGCCACTGCTTGTATCCAGAGGAGGCCGCTCGGTCCCCTCAAGTACCCTGAGATACCGCTCGCCCGCACTATGAGAGGAGTAGTGGAGTTGAAGCACGCCGCGCCTGCGGCGAACATACAGGTCGCGGGCAAGCTGCAGGTTGTGCGCCGCACATCAGCCTTGGCCGGGAGGAGGACTCCGGCTCGTCGTACACTGGTTGGCCTCACTGGAGAGGGGCGGGCCCATACCCCACTTCAGTGGCGGTACGGCGCCGCGCTGCTGCGGGGGCACTGAAACATTAAGATCTCGGCGGCAGAATTTGTTGGACCATAATGATTTTAGGGTACAGGCTTTGTGGTGAGGTTGAGGGGCCAGCGGCGTGGAGATATTTATTTCATTCCAATTAGCCACAGTTATATGTGAGCAGGAGACGGGAGCATGGTAATGGCCATGGCAAGGACAGGATGGCAGTTTAACTGGTCGGGGAAGGTGTACAATAAATGCTTAAATACAAAGAACCTGACTCCAAGGGCAGAAGGCCTCAAAATGCAACCAAAAAAAAAATATATATATAACCTTCCGAATTCTTTCAAAAATGTTAAAGCAAATATAAAATCAGCTACGTTAGCGCGGAAGCTACACAGGTTTCACCTGCGACAAGTGAACCCTAAATATCCTCTCGGTGGCTGGATTGCTTAGCAATAAGGAAACGGGTGTAAGGAAATCGAGAATAATACACGGCCCATGAAATCTGGGGGCAAGCTTGCCCGCGGGAACAAAATTTTTGACCATCACCTGGTCACCTACCTTCAAATTGGTGGGTCTCCGTCCACGATCATATCTTTCCCTAACCTTTTCATGAGACACTTTAAGAGTGGCTTTAGCCTTCTTCCAAAGATCTTTAATATTATCAGGATCTATTGTCTCAGGTAGAATGTCACTCAGAGACCAAAGGTTAGAGAGCGGCGTTTTGGGAACAAACTTGAACATCAAAGAAGCTGGAGTAAATTTATGTGATTCGTGAACAGCCGAATTCAAGGCAAAAGCTAACCAATGTAGGGACGTGTCCCACCTAGAATGATCTTCATGATGATAGGCAATCAACGCGGACCTCAGATTACGATTAACCCGTTCAGCCAGGGATGGTTGAGGATAATAAGCAGAAGTTGTCACATGAGATATGGATAGATCAAAACAGAATTTACGAAAAAGATTGGAGGTGAAAGCTTTAGCATTATCAGATACAATATATTGACACGTACCAAAAGAAGCGAAAATGGAATTTAAACAAGTGATGGTGGACTGGGCGGTAGCCAGTTTAGTCGGAAATAACCAAGAAAATCTTGTAAAACCATCTACACATACAAGGATGAACTTGTTGGCATTCCCCTTTGACTGGGGGAAGGGTCCTACGTAATCGATGTAGAGACGTTCCATGGGGCGCGACGCTTGATGAGAAGCCAGAAGGCCTACCTTGGTGGACATGGTTGGTTTACTAAGCAAACAAGATTTACAAGCTTTAACTAGTTCACGAATTTCACCGTCCATACCCTTCCAGATAAACATTTCACGGATCTTTTCACGGGTTTTAAAGATGCCTAAATGCCCCCCTAATGGGGTCTCATGATAGTACTTGAAGATCATTGGTACAAGAACAGCTGGAACTACAACTTTCATCATCTTATCATGCCTCGAAGGGCAACATAAAACCCCATTCCTCAGTACATAAGGGACAACATGTTCCATGATCGGAGACAGCGTTGGATCTTCACGTTGATATTTCTCAATATCCCTAAAGAGCATGGGAGCATCTGTTAAGATGGCATTAACCTCAAATAGCATGGACTTGGGAGGTGATGAACTATCGACCGATTCATGGGTCGCGATGTCATTGGAAAACATACGGCTGAGTCCGTCTGAGACAACATTTTCAGTACCTCTGATATGCCTAACGTCAAATTGGAAGGCAGAAATTCGGATGGCCCACCGGGCTATACGACCAGTACGACGCGGCCTACCTAAGACCCAGCTTAGGGCTTGATTATCAGTCTCCAAGTCGAATTTGACATGTTCCAGATAGAGACGGAACTTTTCTAAAGCAAATAAGACTGCCAAACCTTCGAGCTCATAGATGGAATACTTGGCTTCTTGAGCCGACAGAGTCCTAGAGGCATAGGCGATGGGTCGCCTCCCTAGTTCAGTCTCTTGAAGAAGGACTGCAGCTACCGCCGACGATGACGCGTCGGTTTGGACGATGAATTTCTTCGAGAAATCTGGCATAGCAAGGACAGGGGCATTACAAAGAGCTAATTTCAGGTCTTCAAAAGTGGCTTGTTGAGAAGGCCCCCACTCGAATTTGATGCCTTTCCTACGAAGAAGGTTCAAGGGCGCCGCTCTATTAGCGAAGTTAGGAATAAATTTCCTGAAGAAATTCACCATACCAATGAACCTGGCAATACCTTTGATGTCCTTGGGAGGTTTAAAATCACGGATGGCCTGCGTTCTAGAGTGATCGACTGCAACACCATCGGGCGACACAATATGCCCTAGGAACGACATGGAAGGCTTAGCGAAAGCTACCTTGGACAACTTCACAGTTAGCTCCGCCTTACGAAGGCGATTGAGAACTTCCTTTAGATGATCTATATGTTCTTCAAAAGTCTCCGAAAATACGACATCATCCAGATAGTGGTACAAATAGTCAAATTTGATATATAAGTAATAATAATAACAACGTAAACGTTTCCACCTTTTCAATACTAAAATATATTCACAAAATTATAAATTACACGGTACTAGTTTCGACCCATCTAGGGGTCATCATCAGCCGTATTGGAGCAAAGATCACTTTTGGCGAAATCCTAAGAAAATGTTATTTTAAAGAATAACAAGTGAAATGAGATATTATGGTAATAGTTTGATGTCGGAAAAGACCCTATCTAGTAGCCTCGTAAGCACAGCTGCTCAGGTGGGGAACACGAAAGGCACACGGTTGTATTCATACAAATTCCAATCCGTGGCAAACGCTGTGGGAAGATGTTTGGATTCTTCAGCCAGAGGAATTTGATTATAGGCCTGATTTAGATCCAAGATGGTAAAGAACTTAGCTTTACAAAACCATGAAAAACAAGAATGAAGGTCAGGAAGGGGCACAGATTGTAACACCACCTTCCGATTGAGAGCTCTATAATCAATGACAGGCCTGAAGCCACCTTGGGGTTTCGGGACTAGAAAAATAGGCGAAGAATACGCCGACTTAGAGGGCCTAATAATACCATCCTTTAACATTTGATCGATGATTTCTTTCAATGCCTTCATTTTAGGTGGAGATAGCCTATAAGGTGGAAAACGGACAGGAATCGAATCCGTGACCTCAATTTTGTATTCAATAAGGTCAGTAACACCAAGAGTATCAGAGAACACCACTGGAAACGACTGACACAACTTACGAATACTGTCAGCCTGCTCCTCAGGTAGATGTCTAAGGTCTAACAACATCTCATCCTGGGTAGGCGAAATAGATGAACACGATACAGAATTACACTTCAACAACGGGATTTTACAATTAGAAGCAAATTTGAAAGTGCACGACCTACTCTGAAGATCGAGCACAAGACCAGTATGGGACATGAAGTCGGCTCCCAATAGAATGGGGCAAGACAAATGCTTAGCCACAAACAATTTAACTTTCCAAGTAAATTTAGAAATACGAATTTTGACATTTAAGGAGCCTAAAATTTCTAATGGAGAAGAATTAGCCGAAACATATTGAACAGAAGATGAACAATAGTCAGGAAGTTTACAAATAGATTTCAATTTTGAATACCATTCAGCCGAAATAATAGAACAAACACTGCCTGAATCTAAAAGAGCAGTTATAGGCTCATTATTCACCTCAATTTTAAGAAAAGGTACGGGTGCGGGGGAATCCGCCGCAATCCTAAGACATTCCTTAGGGCCTTCAAATGATAGATTAGAAGACTGACATTTCCCCGATCTTTCAACATGTTTACTTGGGGCTGAGCCTCGGGAAGGTGGGTTCGCCGACTCAGCCGAAGCCACTAGTCACTTATTATTATTGGCATTGGTGGAAGTTGCACCAGAAGTTGAGCAGGAGGGGGTGCTATCCGAATTTGGGCAATTCTTGGCGATATGGGAAAACGCGCCGCATTTAAAACAGCCTCGAGATGACCCTGCTCCATTCCTTGTCCCACTAGACTTGATTGATGGGCACTTGTTCCGAAGATGGTCAGGCGACCCACAGGCGTAACATTTACGGGGTGAGAATGGTCGGCGAGGTGGAGGCCGAAGAGTACTAGAGGATGGAGGGGGTTCTTTCGCGACACGCAAGGTATCGGCGTATCTAACTCCTTCCGCTGAGACGGCCATAGCCTCAAGCTCGGCGAAGGTTTGCGGACGCGACACAAAACACAAGTATGATCTGTAAGGTGGTGAAATAGCTTCTACAATAGCCTGAACAATTTGATCTTCAGGAAAATGAAGAGCAAACACCCTGGTATAAAATTTGATGTCCTGGATGAAGTCGGCAAGACTTTCGTCCAGACGCTGTACCTGATAGTAGTGTTTTTGAATAAGCGATGACCTAGCTCGAGCCAGAATGAAGTTTGCGAGAAGGTGTGCATGAAAGTCTTCAATAGATGACTGTTCAGCAATTGCCCTGACTATTTTGTCTGAGAGAACACCAATTGCATAGGGATAAATGATCTGCAAAATCTGACACGGAGAAAGAGAAAAAACAAGGGCATGATCCTGAAATTCAACTAAAAACCTTAAGAATGAAATAACTTCACTGGTAGAGTTAACCGAAAACTTAGAAATATCTCTGAGCAACATTGCTAATGGATGAGGCAAGCTGCTGAACCCGGGTGACATAGTAGGTAAAGGTTTAAGTGGCAAAGAAGCTAATTCAGAACGTACATTATTCAATGAGGTACGTCGTTCAGATTCATGGTCTAATGGGGCAGAGGTTTGTTGAACTCCTATCGATTTAGTACTTTCTTCCCCGGTGGGAGAACGGTCCTCGCTGACTACGTTTACCGTAGCGGGTTGGTCGGTTTTGGGAGGAACTTCCCCAGTTAACAATTGGGTAACCTTACTGGACAATTCAGAAAGGTTTTCAAGAACCACACTAGCTTCCTTCCTCTGAATGTCATTCAACTTCAGAGACAACAGATCGTTAACTCTATTAGAAAAATGAAATAACCTGGCTTGCACACGTTTAATTTGATTAGGAGAAGGGTCATTTTCTTCAAAAAAACTAACTACAGATGCTAGCTCAGTAGTATTGTCAGTGATCGTGGAAAGAGAGTCGTCAATTTCTTTCTCTCCCAAAGTGGGGATGGAAATGGGCAAATTAAGGGATTCTCTAAGCTTATTTGTGTCTACCGCAACCGTGCCTCCAGATTGCACATTTCTAATAGTTAATTCATAGATCAACTCCTCCTTGCGCAAATAGTTGAGATGGAGGACATCGCGAGGGCCGGGCATGATGACAAAACAATTTTGAAAAAAAAGGAAAAATCAAAAAATTCCAGCAACTGAGAAAATTGTTAGAGTTCGAAAACAAAGCAATGTTTAGCCGTCAAAAGGGGCTAAATTGAGACCCATTCAACCACGCTCTGCTTAAGTTATGCTTATGCTTAAGTTAGTTATCAGCAACAACTATTTCACTTTTGATGATGTTATTTATCAACAAGAAGGATTGGCTATGGGATCACCGGCCTCAGGTATCTTAGCTGAGATCTACCTGGATTTTTTAGAACACACCAAAATTGATGATAATAATAACTTTAACAACATCCTTTTCTGGGCAAGATTCGTAGATGACACCATAGTAATTATGGATGAGAGCATTACAAATGCAGCTATCACTCTCATTAATCTAAATAACATTGACCCACATATAAAATTCACACTTGAATCCGAAATTGAACAGAAAATAAATTTTCTAGACCTAACTATTACCAGACACCCAAGTTACTTAAGATATAAGATTTTCAGAAAACCCACCCAAACAGTCATCACAATCCGTCAAGATTCTTCACACCCCCAAATTCACAAACGAGCAGCATACAACAGCATGGTATACCGAGCCTTCAATGTTCCAATGTCTAAAAGAGACCTCAAAAATGAGTTGAACACTATTCGCCATATAGCTAAATCCAATGGATACAGCAGATTCTTTATAGATAAAATAATCAATAAATATAAATACCGCCCTTCTACCACCTTGAAAAAAGATAAGAAAAACAACTCCTCTCTTTCTATCTTTACCTTCAACGAACAAATCTACCAAGTCACCAACATCTTTAAAAAGCACGATGTAAAAGTAGCTTTCAAAACTAAGAATAGGAATGCACAAATCTTACATAATGCCACATCCATAAACAAGTTCAATAGTTATTCAAAATCAGGAGTATACAGGATCACTTGCAACAGTTGTAATTCTTCTTACGTCGGACAGACCGGGAGAAATTTTAAGATAAGGTATTCAGAACACGTCAATGCCCTGAAATACAATAAATGTTTGGCTGTAGGACAGCATATGCATGACTATAAGCACAAATTCACAGACATAAAACAAGATATGGAAATTCTCAAAATCATCAATAAAGGACCCCTCCTTAACATTACCGAAAGCTGCTTCATACATTTGAATCAATATTTCAACCCAAATCATAATCTTAATGAAATTTCAGAAAAACCTAATATCCCTTTTGACCTTCTAATTCCCATTTTCAGCAATGTCAAACCAACAAGTCACAATTCAGTTTTTCATAATATTCACAGCACATTTCCTCAACAGCCATCCTTTTTCCCACATCCTTCAGCCCCACCTTAATCCCCCTCCCCACCCCACCCCCTTCCCCAACCCCCTCTCCTTCTGACCTTCCCCTCCCCTCTCTTTCCTTTTCATTTGAATCTTACAACAGTTAGTCGGAAGCACACTCAACAATAGACCACACACCTCATGCTGTATTGAGAGGTACGGTAAGTCTCATATCCTATAACCTATGCCATCTAACTAACCCATTCTCTCATTCAATTCATTAATTTAATTTAATCTAATTTATCAGGTTAACTTCATGGGCACCGCAATGAATCGCAAAAATTTTATACCAGACACAATGTATCTGTGTTAACCACATCTTCATATGCTGTCCTGACAATGTCCAACAACATTTTTAGCAAGATTTAACAAGCACCATGAGAGCATCTCATTTATTATTTTGATTGAGAATGAAACAACATCTAACAGTTCCCCGTCAGCTAGTGGTTATTTACAGCAGTGTCCAATGGATTACATATAGCTAACACCACACAAATAGATTTGATGACAAACTACAGGATCAACATTTACCAGTTCCCAGCAGTATTAGAACTAACAGTTCTGTGTATATAAATT
This sequence comes from Anabrus simplex, assembly GCF_040414725.1. NCBI lineage: Eukaryota > Metazoa > Arthropoda > Insecta > Orthoptera > Tettigoniidae > Anabrus > Anabrus simplex. Next base: position 798,727,784 of record NC_090265.1, read on the forward strand.
AATACTTGAAATTATTCTCAATGATGAACATACTCAAGATGTTAGAACCTAGTTCATTTTCAGATTTATTCATAATTCCATCCCAGTTTTTAATGTCACTTTGTATATATTTGTTTTCATTTATTTTATGTCAATTGTATGCATGTACATTTGTTTAGTTATTAGGTGTTTTACATTAAGGCTGAAGATGGCCAGCCCCTGCCGAAACTAGTCCCTAATTAACGTAATTTAGAATATTACATATTATAGTATTGAAAGGTGGACCATTACTACATTAATTTAATAATTACATTGTATGTACATTGGCAATGTCAGACTGAGTCCGACAAACAAGCACAAAATTTAACAAACAACCTTTCTTATCAGATTAACTTCCCAACTCCTTGTTGTTAGGAGACTAAAAAACAGTGACCTCATTGTGTACGTAGGTGCTTTGAAAAGTTCTCGGAATGTACTAGAATTAAGTATCTTACCTCGGAGGAACTGCTTTTATTTTTCAACATAGTCTCCCTGTAGACTAATGCATATGGTCCAGCGATGTTCCAATGCCTTGATCCCATCTCTAAAATGAGATTCCTCCAGGCCTGAAAAATACCTCTCCAATTCGGCTGTCAGTTCTTTCCTTGTAGAAAATCTCCGTCCACCAAGGAAAATTTTCAGCTTGGGTAATAGATGAAAGTCTGATGGTGCCAAATCAGGTGAATAAGGTGGATGTGGCAACAATTCGTACCCCAGTTCATGAAGTTTTGCCATGGCAATAACACCTGTGTGCGGTGGAGCGTTGTCCTGATGAAAGATGACCTTTTCCCTTGCCAAACCAGGCCTTGTTTCGCATATCTTTTCCTGTAGTTGGTCTAGGAGGTTTGCATAGTATTGCCCAGTAATTGTTTGTGCCAGAAGGAAAATAATCTATCAGCAGAATGCATTTTGCATCCCAGAAAACTGAGGCTATGACCTTTCCGGCCGAACGCACTGCCTTTGCTTTCTTTGGTGGTGGTGAATCAGCATGTTTCCACTGCTTCGACTGCTGTTTTGTCTCTGGGGTATAGTAGTGGACCCATGTTTCATCTTTAGTCACAAACCGGCGCAAAAAATCTTGTTGGTTGCACTGAAAACCAATTTGCGGATAATTTTGTCATACCCAATTCTTCGGTTAAAATATAATATACCGTTCAGAAGACATCTCTACAGCTTCAGCAATCTCCCGCACTTTCAGTTGACGATCCTCCATGATCATTTTATGCACTTTTGCGATAGATTCTGGGGTCGTAACACGTTTTGGCCGTCCACTACGCAGATCATCATCCAAGCTCTCCCGACCAAATTTAAACTCGCTGGTCCACTTGGCAACAGTTGAAAATGAAGGAGCAGAGTCCCCCAGTGTGTTCTGAAAGTCGGCATGAATTTCCTTTGCTTTCATACCTTTCTTTACAAAGTATTTAATCACTGCTCGAATCTCAGTTTTTTCCATTGTCACAAATCACTAAGCGATAACAACAACAAAGAGTCGTCACTACCACACTCCTGCAGCTAGAGCACTGACGCGCCACGTGTTCACTCACAAAGGACGTGTGGTTACTGCGTGGGAACCTCGTTGCTCTAGCACTAACATCTAGCGGTGATTCCGAGAACTTTTCAAACCATCCTCGTATTGTGTACAGTATGCAAAACTTTGAGTGATACCTGGTTTTACGGGGGGGGGGGGTGAGGAGTAAGGAGGGAGCTCTCCCGGTTCCAGTAATACTGTCAACTGAATGGAAATGAAATCTGAATTGAATTGATAGTGTGATCGATCAATATGAATTTTCTAAACCTTTATTATCTTAAGCCAACAATAGTGTCACACACACATTACATAACATTATATAACATTTCTCGAAGCAAATCTTGTTCCTAGCATGAATTCCACATTTTGACTTTGCTGTGTAAACAACAACAGTACTAGTACGTAAAGTGTACGCCAGATGTCTCAGGGTGATGCATAATTGATTCTTAGTTTGTGTTTCAACGGTTGCCAATAAGAATCTCGAAAGTAACCAAGGTCTACCGATTCAGCACTAGGGAGCCCAGGTATAACTAAAGTTTCGTGTACTGTATATGAATTTTGGTGGGATAAGAAAGTAAAACATGTCAGTCATGGAGATCATAATGAGTATGTAATATCTGTTGTACAATACTTCCTTAGACTGCAGTGGTAAATCTTTGTTCCATACTGAGTTCCATACCCTGTGATAAAAGACACTCCCAAATTATATCACACATCTAGTTTTGAATTCTCCATTAACTCACTTTTTAAATTATTTAAGGTTTTCCACTACATCAAAAATGTCTTTGACTATCATTAGAGCTTCCTTTACTTCTCTCCTTGTGTCATCACCATTGATTGCCTTGCTTTCCTTTGGGCTGATTCTCATTCCTTTGTTTGCAATTTCCTTATTTACTTGGACTTCTCTCATCCTTTCTCCAAATTACATTACCACCGACAAATAGTGTTGTCATCATCATCATTTTCCCATTTCCAGCTGACACCAGGTGGGAGCAAATATGATTCCTCACCACTTTGTTCTGTCGTTCCACCATCCTTCTTCCGACATGATATTCCAATCCATGTTTCGTTTTCTAATGCTAACCTTCACCAAGTCCATCCACTGCATTCTTGGTCTTCCTCGTCCTCTCTTCCCTGTCATCCGTCCTTCCAGTGCTCATCTTGGTAGTCTTACTTCACTCATCCGTTTGACATCTCCAAACCATTTCAATCTGTTTTGCTCCAGTTTGTCCTTTAATTTCTGTACTCCCAGTTCTTTCTGCATGTCTTTGTTTCTTACTCTGTCTCTCCTCATTTTTTGTACCATACTTCTCAGGAATTTCATTTCAGCTGCTTGTACTCTGTTCTCATCCCTCTGAGTCATTGTCCAAGTTTCTGCTGCATATGTCATTATAGGAATAAACTACATGCATAACTTCTTTAGCCTTAATTGGTATATCCGTGTTCCATATTAGTCCTCTCCCCTGTTGATAGAAAGTACTCCCCAGTTGTATTCTTCTGTTAATTTCCAAATCTATTCTTCCATCTTCAGACAGTACACTTCCCAAGTATTTGAAGTGTTTTACTACTTCCAATTTCTTACCTCCCACTTTGATATTTCCTTTTCCTTCTTTCTCGCCTCTACTCATCACCACTGTTTTACTCTCCTCCACATTATTTTCAATCCCCATTTTTCAATATTGTTATTTATTGAGTCCAACTGTTCTTGACCCTCCACTTCATCCTCACCCCAAATCACCACATCATCTGCAAACATCACCTTCATCTTCTTTCTAGTGTAATATTTCATTGCTGCCTTCAAATAGTGTTGTATTCATTCTTAATATCCAATGGCCAATTTTCTCATTGTAAACATCATGAACAATGTTTGTCCAACCCTTGTCCCGTTTCCCTACGGGGTCGGGTATGAGGTGAGATGAATTTGTCGTGGCGGTTTTTATGACCAGATGCCCTTCCTGACGTCAACCTCATCAGAGGAGTTAATGAGAGATGAAATGAATGACGTGATATATGATAGTAGGGAGAGGGTGAAACCTGGTGCCGGCACATAGCCTACTCCTGTCGAATAGCACCAAGGGGTCTGCTCAAGGCTTAACGTCCCCATCCGACGGACGAATCACCATCAACAGCGTCATATGCCCTCACTCCATATGAGCACTGTGGAGAGGTTTGGAATTTAATCCAGGCTTTTGGCACGCAATCTAGTGATTAGAAATTGTATACCACCACCTCCCCTACCCTGCCGGCCAGCATTCTGATGGTGAAAATTTTTTCGACCAACGGGACTCGAACTGGCTAACCTCGGTGTTAGACCGTTTTTAGACTTCAGCGCCTTAACGATCATGGCCACCAATACAGGTAATAATATACTTCCTTGTTTTCATCTAGTTTTAATTCCAAACCATAACATTTTTACTCACTTAAATATTGACACAACTACAGAATTTAAAATATCTTACAATGGTTCCACCATACATACATCTGATGTATGTACTTAACATTAAAATTGTTTTAATGTCCCTTCAATTACTATAGATTTTATGAAACGGCAAGGTATCCGAATTTTTTTCCCATACAGTTCTCTGTCACCTGGTCCTAATAACTTGCCAGGGGACTTCTGGAAGGAGCTGGACAATACTGCTACTGCCTAGCTAGCAAATTTTTTAAATTCTATTGTAGAGTATGGTCTCGTGCCTGTTGAATAGACTATGAGCACAACAGTACCTGCAGTATATTCGAAAACAAATGTGACCCAGCACAGTGTTTGAGTAATCACCCATAAGCCTTCAATCAAATCAAAATCAATCACTACTGGCCTGCATTTACAGCAGTCGCCCAGGTGGCAGATTCCTTATCTGCTGTTTTCCTAGCCTTTTCTTAAATGATTGCAAAGAAATTGGAAATTTATTGAACATCTCCCTTGGTAAGTTATTCCAATCCCTAACTCCCCTTCATTCAAACAAACATTGGCCCCAATTTGTCCTTTTTAATTCCAACTTTATCTTCATATTGTGATCTTTCCTACTTTTAAAGACACCACTCAAACTTATTCGTCTACTGATTTAATTCCACGCCATCTCTCCACTGACAGCTTGGAACATACCACTTAAAATGTTAAAATACAATAGTTTATAGGTAATTTCACCTTTTCAATACAAAAAATACTTTTATCTTTAGGACTTCATCCTTGTTATAAAATCTGTATTTGGTATATGTTTTGCCCATCTACCAGGCTTCATCTGCCATAATATTGTCTCAAGGTTAGTTCAGGATCTTGATTTTACTCTATATGAGTTATTTGTACTTAATTATGGTAATTTTTAACAACTACCATCTTCTTACTCTACAATGTCAACTGAATACTTTCAAATCTTTGAATAGCAAAAAACATCATCTGTACGGCATAGTTGATTACATCAATAATTTAATTTATTGAAAATAAACTATAAATTCTTGCAATGATCATACCTACAAACAATTAAGAAGTAATACATAAAGACTTTTAAAAACTGACAAATTTCATGAAAGCAAGAAGTTTTTAGCCTGTTCTCTTGCCCTAAACTTTAAAGTGTTTCACAAAAGAATTGTTACAATCACTATTTCAAGTCTGAACGACACTATTGTATTTATGACTGTTAGTTTAAAAGAATTTAAGAATTTTACTGTAATTAATTTAATTGAAAGTGTATAGAACTGTCAATTTCTATGTTTACAGCTAACCTGTTATTTATATACTATGTATTTACAATTGATCTTCTATTACAAAATGAGTTCTTGTAAATTAGTTTTAAGATCATAAGTAAGTACAAATAACTCATATAGGCTAAAATTAATATCCTGAACTAACCTTGAGACAATATTATGGCTGATGAAGCCTAGTAGATGGGCGATACATGTACCAAATACAGAATTTATAACAAGGATGAAGTCCTAAATATAAAAGTATTTTATGTATCATATAGGGTAGTACAATCGGTCCGTTACTTTTCTTAATATACATAAATGATTTAGGGAACAATATAACATCAAAAATAAGATTGTATGCAGATGACATAATTGTTTATAGGGAAATAAATACCATTGAGGATTGTTCAGAATTACAAAGGGACCTTGAGAGTATCCAACAATGGGTTGAAGAGAATAACATGAAGGTTAATGGAGGCAAATCAACTGTTACAACATTTACAAAGAGGAGTTTTAAAACTGAATTTGAATATACTTTGGATGGGGTAGTTATCCCAAAAGATGGCAAGTGCAAATACTTAGGTATAAGATTTGAAAGTAATTTGCACTGGAAGGGTCATGTGGATGACATTGTTGGGAAAGCATACAGATCGTTACATGTCATAATGAGGCTACTTAAAGGATGCAACAAAGAATTAAAAGAGAAAAGTTACTTAAGTATGGTTCGTCCATTATTGGAATATGCAAACAGTGTTTGGGATCCTCACCAAGAATACCTAATAAAAGAAATAGATAGTGTGCAGAGGAAAGCAGAAAGATTTGTAACAGGTGATTTCAGGAGAAAGAGTAGTGTGTCAGAAATGTTAAAGAAACTAGGGTGCGAAACTTTAAGTAAGAGAAGGGAGAGAACTAGACTTATAGGTTTATATAGAGCCTATACATGAGAAGCAGCATGGGGAGATATCCGTGAGAGGCTTCAGTTGGAAAATAATTATATCGGCAGGACTGACCACAAATATAAAATCAGAAGGAATTTTAGCAGAAGCGACTGGGGTAAATTTTCATTCATTGGGAAGGGTGTGAAGCAGTGGAACAGTTTACCAGGGGTAGTGTTTGATCCTTTTCCAAAATCTGTACAGATATTCAAGAAGAGAATAAACAGCAACAGAAAAAATAAATGAAATGTTAGAGGGCATTCGACCAGTGCAGGTTAATGTAAATAAAGAATGTGTGTGAATAAATTAATTCCATCCCCTGGTCTAAGGAGTTTGGGCAGCCAAAGTAGGGGACTGCCTGTAGGGGTGAAGTACAGTGGGGACTTCGAGGGCCCTGGGACCGCTACGGTAGCTGTGAAGGCCCTTCAGGAACTCTGAAAAGTGGTGGTAAAAGGGGCTCTGGTTAAGACGCAGCAGGTCGTTATGCTACTTAGGTTCCAGAATGGGTAAAGAAAAGAAAAAGTAAATAAATGCAATGTAAATTTTAATCTTATACCAGTTGTACAGTATCATTTGAAGTAATTCCACATACTGTATATCAGATGACTATATTTGTAAGTAGTACAAGAGATATTATAAGTAGAATTTTGTAAACAATGTAAATTTATTAAGGATGAGCTGTGTGTTTAATAGAAAAAATTGTTAGCGAAAATTATACAATATTGTATTATAGGAACATTTTCTTCTCTTGTTAATTTAATATTTAGTGCTTGACAATAATGTATTTTAGTGTACCATTTGCCACCGAGGTAGACACCTCATTTGCAAATAAAGAGATTTTGATTTTTGATTTTGAATTACAAATAGACAATTGTATTTTAACATTTTATATGAATTTCAATACGGCTCAAATATGAGAATATTTACTTGTAACATACCACTTAGTTGAGCGGCTCGTCTCCTTTCTCCCAAGTCTTCCCAGCCCAAACACTGCAACATTGTAATCCTACTCTATTTTCAGAAATCACTCACAACAAATAGAGTTGCTTTTCTTTGGATTTTTTCCAGTTCTTGAATCAAGTAATCCTATCCCCCACAATGAAAATCTTTGAACGAATTATTGAACAATGACTTTGGGAACTTGTCCAGTTGCACACTAGTATATATGGCTTTGTGAAAGGTTGCAGAACAACTGATGTAATTTTAGCTGCTTGCCAGCTCCTGGAGAAATCATAGGTAATAAATTTCATACTAATCCATTTTGAAGAGCAACATAGTCTAAAGCTAAAGGTTTCCACCTATTCAATACTGTTTGTTGTAACTTTAAAAAAGTTACATATATTTGTTGAAACTAGTTTCGGTCTTACCAGACACAATCTCAGAAAGAAAATTACTGATCATAACCTCATCAAAACTAAGGCAGATTATCAACAAAGATGGATATATAAGAAAAACAGAACAATTCTTTTCTAATAGTTCATTTACCCCAATTAAGAAAGATCCCACCACCAAACTCCAACGTCAACTTAAACAAATACTAAAACATTCATCTTGCATATTAACAGAATATGAATGTAATTCTCTCATCAACATGAATCCTGGCTTACTCACGGCCAGAGCACTTCCAAAAATCCATAAAGTCAGCATCCCCATTAGACCAATAGTTAATTACAGACCCAGTCCTTTATATAAACATCACGGTTCATTCAGAGGTTCTTAAAAAAAATTTCTATTTTCTAGCCAACAAATCCATTATAAACACTAAAAAACTAGTTGACAAAATCAACCTTTTTACAATCAAACCTGACAACTCCATCCATTCCTTCAATATCATTAACATGTATCCCAGCATCCCCATATCTGAAGTTTGTTCCATTATACAACAGAATTTGACAAAATACAGTAAATTAAGTAAACTTGAAATTCGTGTATTTAGTTCTATTTTAAAATTTGTTTCAAATAACAATTAGTTTTAAAACACTATATATTAACAAAATGGTCTAGCGATGGAATCACCGGCTTCAGGAATCTTGGCTGAAATCTACCTCGATTATTTGGAACATAGCAGAATTTTGAACAATAATATTTTTGACAACATTCAATTCTGGGCCAGATATGTAGAACAATGTGACCTTGTTCTGGCGGGGAGGCTTGCGTATCCCAATGAATCAGATAGCCGAGCCACAGGTGCAACCATATCGGATGGGTATCTGTTGAGAAACCAGACTAAGGAATGGTTCATCGAAAGGGAGGTTGCAAGGGCAGGAGTCTGGATTATTGACTGATATGACCTTGTAATAATACTCAACATGGCTTAGCTGTGTTGATACTGCTACACAGCTGAAAGCAACGGGAAACTACAGCCGTAACTAACTCCCGAGGACATGCAGCTCTCTCTGTATGAATGATGTACTGATGATGGCTTCCTCCCGGGTAAATATTCCAGAGGTAAACTAGTCCCCCATTCGGATCTCTGGGTGGGGACTACACGAGAGGGGGTGATCATCAGGAAGATAGATACTGACATTCTGCGAGTCGGAGCGTGGAATGTTAGAAGTTTGAATCATTGTGGTAGATTAGAGAATCTGAAAAGGGAGATGGATAGACTAAAGTTAGATGTAGTTGGTATAAGTGAAATAAGTTGGCAGGAACAACAGGATTTCTGGTCAGGCGACTACCGAATTATCAACACAGAATCAAACAGAGGAAATGCAGGAGTTGATTTAATAATGAATAAGAAAATAGGGCAGCGGGTAAACTATTATGACCAGCATAGTGAAAGAATTATTGACGTCAAGATAGACACCAAACCAATGCCTACCACAATAGTGCAGGTCTATATGCCTACTAGCTCAGCGGATTATGAGGAAATCGAAAGAACATATGAAGAGATAGAAGATTTAATACAATATGTAAAAGGTGACAATAATCTAATTGTGATGGGAGACTGGAATGCAGTGGTAGGCCAAGGAAGAGAAGGTAATACAGTAGGAGAATTCAGATTGGGAGAAAGGAATGAGAGAGGAAGTACGTTGGTTGAATTCTGCACTGATCATAATTTAGTCCTTGCCAATACTTTGTTCAAACACCACAAACGACGGTTTTATACATGGACAAGACCTGGAGACACTGGAAGGTATCAAATAGACTTCATTATGATTAAGCAGAGATCCAGAAACCAGGTGTTGGATTGCAAAACTTTCCCAGGAGCAGACGTGGACTCTGACCACAACTTGTTGGTCATGAAATGCCATCTGAAGCCGAAGAAATTGAAGAAAGGAAAATGAAAAAGATGGGATCTAGACAAGTTGAAAGAAAAGAGTGTGAGGGATTGTTTCAAGGAACATGTTGCAAAAGGACTAAATGAAAAGGCTGAAGGAAACACAATAGAGGAAGAGTGGATAGTCATGAAAACTGAAGTCAGCAGGGCTGCTGAAGAAATGTTAAGAAGAAAGAAAAGATCAACTAAGAACCAGTGGATAACTCAGGAGATACTAGACCTGATTGAAGAATGATGAAAATACAAGAATGCTAGAAATGAAGAGGGCAGAAAAGAATACAGGCGATTAAAGAATGAAGTGGATAGAAAGTGCAAGGTAGCTAAGGAAGAATTATGAAGAAGAAGTGCAAGGATGTCGAAGGTTGTATGGTTGTAGGAAAGGTAGATGCTGCATACAGGAAAATCAAGGAAACCTTTGGAGAAAGGAAATCTAGGTGTATGAATATTAAGAACTCAGTTGGAAAGCCACTTCTAGGAAAAGAAGACAAAGCAGAAAGATGGCAAGAACATATCCAACAGTTATACTAAGGTAAAGATGTAGATAATTTGGTCCTGGAACAAGAAGAGGCTGTTGATGCTGATGAAATGGGAGAACCAATTTTGAGGTCGGAGTTTGACAGAGCTGTGAGCGACCTAAATAGGAACAAGGCACCTGGAATTGATGAAATTCCCTCTGAATTACTGACTGGCTTAGGAGAAACCAGCATGGCAAAGTTATTCCATTTAGTATGTAAGATGTATGAGACAGGAGAAGTCCTATCCGATTTTTGGCAGAATGTTGTTATACCTATTCCCAAGAAAGCTGGTGCTGACAGGTGTGAAAACTATCGCACCATTAGTTTAGTATCTTATGCCTGCAAAATTTTAACACGTATTGTTTACAGAAGAATGGAAAAACAAGTTGAAGCTGAGTTGCGAGAAGATCAATTTGGCTTCAGAAGAAATGTAGGAACACATGAAGCAATCCTGACTTTACGTTTGATCTTAGAGAATCGAATCAAAAAGGACAAGCCCATGTACATGGCATTCATAGATCTAGAAAATGCATTCGATAATGTTGATTGGACCAAGCTATTTAAGATTCTGAAGGTGATTGGGATCAGATACCGAGAATGAAGAATTATCTACAATCTGTATAAAAATCAGTCTGCAGTGATAAGAACCGAGGGCTTTGAAAAAGATGCAGCAATCCAGAAAGGACTGAGGCAGGGCTGTAGTTTGCCTCCCTCCTTTTCAATGTTTACATAGAACAGGCAGTAAAAGAAATCAAAGAGGAATTTGGAAAAGGAATTACAATCCAAGGAGAGGAAATCAAAACCTTCAAATTTGCTGATGATATTGTTATTTTATCTGAGACTGCAGAAGATCTTGAGAAACTGCTAAATGGTATGGACGAAGTCTTGGGTAAGGAGTACAAGATGAAAATAAATAAGTCCAAAACAAAAGTAATGGAGTGCAGTCGAACGAAGGCAAGTGATGCAGGAAATATTAAATTAGGAAATGAAGCCTTAAAGGAAGTAGATGAATATTGTTACTTGGGTAGTAAAATAACTAACGATGGCAGAAGTAAGGAGGACATAAAATGCAGACTAGCACAAGCAAGGAAGAGCTTTCTTAAGAAAAGAAATTTGCTCACTTCAAAGATTGATATAGGAATTAGAAAGATGTTTTTGAAGACTTTCATGTGGAGCGTGGCATTGTATGGAAGTGAAACATGGACGATAACTAGCTCAGAAAGAAAGAGAATAGAAGCTTCTGAAATGTGGTGTTGCAGAAGAATGCTGAAGGTGGGATGGATAGATTGTATCACAAATGAAGAGATACTAAATTGAATTGGCGAGAGGAGATCGATTTGGCTAAATTTGACGAGAAGAAGAGATAGAATGATAGGACACATCTTAAGACACCCAGGACTTGTTCAGTTGGTTTTTGAAGGAAGTGTAGGTGGTAAGAACGGTAGGGGTAGACCAAGGTATGAATATGATAAGCAGATTAGAGCAGATGTAGGATGCAGTAGTTATGTAGAAATGAAAAGGTTAGCACAGGATAGGGTGGCATGGAGCATGGAGAGCTGCATCAAACCACAACAACAACAACTATAGTTATAATATGGGCTTGGATGTTCAGGAAAGTCATATTTTTTTCTTTGTCTCTATTTTCTTGCACAATTGGATTTTGGTGCAAATCAGGTGATTATCGTCACAACTAAGTGATTTTTATTTGTCATATAAATGCATATTTTGGTTATTTTTTGTCATAAGGTCATATTTTGACCTACTTTTGTAGAAACGTCATATTTCGGTGGTTTAACGACACCTAGAGCTGTGGAAAAGTATCTTCAACTTACCAAATACAAACTAGTATTCACAAAACTGTTTCTCGATATCACGTCTGCAGCTAATACAAGTGGAATACTCTGCCTCTTCTATCAAGATTGCGCAGGAATTGTTTTCTAACAGTTTGTCAGAAAGTCTGGCAAGTATTAAGTCTAATTTTGGAATTATATCGAGTGCAATTCCTCATTTAGAAGCTGCTAGCTTAGAAATTCATGCACGTATTGAAATTGTGAGAAGTGTTGAACTTTCAGTACATCAAACACATGGAATATTTGACGACAGTATCAAACGGAAACTTTAAAATGGGCTTAATCAAAATGACACTTTTCGCTGTGTGTGCAAGATAAATGATGTTCTTTACCAGTACATTTCAAGACAAGTGCATATTCGACAGCAGTAGTTTAACATTATTTAAATATGCACCAATAACGTTTTGTGTCGTAGAAAGGAGCTTCTCTTCTTACAATAATGTGTTAAGTGATAATTGGAGGTCTTTCGCGCCTTATACTTTGAATATGAATTTTGTCATACACTCAGTTCCACCCGCGGAGAAGAATGAAAAAGGTATGCAAGTTTGCGCTATGTGCTCTGCCGCCCTACCATATTGTATTGAAGGACATCTACTTAATTCATTTTGTGGTGCTCAATTTAAACATTAACGCATTTGAGTAATATTAATGAAATCTGGACTTAAACGTTCAAAAAAAAAAAAAAAAAAAAATTTTTTTTTCTAGTGGCTTTACGTCGCACCGACACAGATAGGTATTATAGCAACTCAGAAAATTAATATGAAAGTAAGAATAAAGAATTTAGTTAACAGATATGTATCAAAGGAATTGCCATTTCGATTGATAACTTATTTAAAAATGACGATATTTAGATTAATCATTTTCGGGTCATATTTTGTCATTTTACGTCATATTTCGTCACTTTTGAGGTCATATTTCACCACTTTTGAGGTCATATTTGCTTGCTTATTTGGGCTACTTTTAGGTCTTAAACATCCAAGCCCTAGTTATAATGAATGAGAACTTAATCGATGCTACCACCACCCTTTCAAATTTGATCCATATATATCAAATTCACTCTAGAATCAGAAACTGAGCAAAAAAATCAATTTTTTAGACTTATCTATCTCAAGACACCACAATTTCCTTAGCAACAAAATTTATAGAAAACCTACACAAACCATAAACACCATACATCAAGACTCTTTACATACACAAGTCCACAAATGTGCTGCATATTACAGCATGGTTTATCGTGCATTCATTATCCCAATGTCAAAAAAAGATCTTATACATGAGTTAAACATCATCAGAAACATAGCCAAGGCCAACAGATACAATAAACATTTCATTGAAGGAATAATACATAAAGTCAGATATCGACTTTCCACTACTCTCACTAAAGAAGAAACTACTAACAAAACCTTATTTTCCACTTTCACTTTTAATAATCCACAGATACACCAGATTTCCAACATTTTCAAAAAACATGATATAAAAATATCTCTTAAAACAGACAATAATAATTCATAAATTTTACACAACAAAAACTCAATTGATAATAATAATAAATTCTATAGATCATGTGTTTATATGCTTAAATGTAGTAGCTGTCCATCCACTTAAGAGGTAGAAACTTTGGCACGAGGTACTTAGAACATGTACATTCATGTAAATATAACAGATTTTCAACTATGGAAAAACATATTATGGACACAAACCATTAATTCACAAATATTGATCAGGATCTAAAAATCTTCAAAATGGTTAATAAGGGCTCTCTACTCAATATCTTTCAACCTTAATGAGAGAAACAAAAAAACCTTTATTTGATCTATTAATTCCTATTTTCAATAAAAAGAAATTAAGTAACTTACTTTAAATCCCCTTCTTTCCTTCCAGCAATCACCCACCATTCCACATCCCTCAGCCCCACCTAAGGCATTTTTTTAAATTTTATATATCTTTTTTATCTTTATGTCTGGTTTTTTTTTTCTCCTCCATGTTTGTTTCTGCCATGTTGGAAACAAATGAACATTTCAACTCTTTCCCATCAACATCATTGTGTTCACACTTGTTTCAGCTGAGCTGAGTTCTAGAAGATTCCTCTAGTGCTGATATTTTAGTGTTTCACCTGGTCTTCTGAGAGGTGCCGTCTTCCAATTGGACAGCTGAGAGCTTGCACAGGACATGTGTTTGTGATGAGTGTTCTTTTTTAATCTTTACTCGTATTCTCATATTTATTTATTCATTCATTCATTCATTCATTCAATCATGTATTTATTTATTTATTTATTTATTTATTTATTTATTTATTTATTTATTGCCTTTACTTTGATTTTGGCTGATGGTCTCTGGTAAGACCAAAACTAGTTTCAACAAATATATGTAATTTAAAAAAAAAAAATTTTCTATTTGGTTTACGTTGTACCAAAACAGATAGGTCTTACAGCGACGATGGGACAGGAAAGGCCTAGGAGTGGGAAGGAAGCGGCCGTGGCCTTAATTAAGGTACATCTCCAGCATTTGCCTGGTATGAAAAATGGAAAGCACGAAAAACCATCTTCAGGGCTGCCCACAGTGGGGTTCAAACCTACTATCTCCCGTATGCAAGCTCACAGCTGCGTGACCCTAACCGCACGACCAACTCGCCTGTTTTTTTTTTTTTTTTTTTTTTTTTTTTAAGTTACAACAGACAGTACTGAATCGGTGGAAACCTTTATTTAGCCTTCGTTTTACACTGTTTGTTTGTCCAACCCTTGTCCCGTTTCCCTACGGGGTCGGATATGAGGTGAGATGAATTTGTCGTGGCGGTTTTTTATGACCGGATGCCCTTCCTGACGTCAACCTCATCAGAGGAGTTAATGAGAGATGAAATGAATGACGTGATATATGATAGTAGGGAGAGGGTGAAACCCGGTGCCGGCACATAGCCTACTCCTGTCGAATAGCACCAAGGGGTCTGCTCAAGGCTTAACGTCCCCATCTGACGGACGAATCACCATCAACAGCGTCATATGCCCTCACTCCATATGAGCACTGCGGAGAGGTTTGGAATTTAATCCAGGCTTTTGGCACGTAATCTAGTGATTAGAAATTGTATACCACCACCTCCCCTACCCTGCCGGCCAACATTCCGATGGTGAAAATTTTTTCGACCAACGGGACTCGAACCGGCTAACCTCGGTGTTAGACCGTTTTTAGACTTCAGCGCCTTAACGATCATGGCCACCAGGCGGGCTTAGCCTTCGTTTTACACTATCCTGGAAAAATATTGAAAATAAAAAGCCACTGCTAATACCCTTCCTCGATCTGGAGAAAGCATTTGACCAAGTGCCTCATTGAGATGATCATGTATGCACTATGTAACCATGGTATTTCTGAGCTGCTTGTAAACTGGGTTCAGGTGTTAAACATTAACACCAGTAACAGAGTGCAATGTCCTGTTGGAACATCAGGAAACTTCTCTATGAAACCAGGGTTTAGCTGTTGATCTTCATTCTTGTCATGGAAACTACCATGTGAGATCAGCAACAAAATGAACTATGGACACTTGCAGTCTGGAGACAATGTTTGCTCCCAGTTACCACCGGCAAAGAGCTGTAACATTAAGTCCAAGCCTAGTGTGAATGTTCTTGTTCTTCTTTTTCTCATTCTTTCCAGATTGTCACTCGAAGAGGTGCATGAGTTGCGTCTTTGATCTGGTCTATCCATCTTCTGGGAGCTCTTTCACATGGGCTATACCTTTTACTTTTCCTTGCACAACTAGTTTTTCAAGGCTATTTTCTCTCCTTAATATACGTCCAAAAACTGCATGGTTCTCTTCTAACAAGAGTTGAAAGTTGGTTCAGGATACCAAACTCTTGGATTATGGAGGAGTTAGAACTTTTCTATGCCCACGGGATTCGTAGCATCCTCCGCCAGCACCACATTTCAAATGCATTGATGTGCTTTTTGTCCTTGACCTGTATTGTTCATGATTCTCAGCCATAGAAGAAGACTGAAAATACTAAGACACAAATCAGACATTTCTTTGTGTTTTGCTGATTGCTTGGTCATGCCAGATCGTTCGGAGCTCAACCATAGCAACTTTTCCAAGAGCAATTCTTCTTCTGGTCTCTTTCTCGCAGCTGACAGTGTTGTTCAGCAAGGAGCCGAGTTAAACAAATTCATTAACAACATCTAGGCCAACTAGATGACCACTTACTTGGAGCTTCTTTGCTCTGTGAACAACCATCAACCTGGTTTTGCTGCAATTCATTTCCAATCCAAGCTGAAGATTTTCAATTTCTACCTGCTGCAACAATTCAGCATGTTCATCTTGCTTGTTGAAGTGATATGGTCTACCCATGAGATTTTGAACATTCTGTAATACAGCCTCACTAAAAAAACTACTACTACTACTACTACTACTACTACTACTACTACTACTACTACTACTACTACTACTACTACTACTACTTCAGCAATATCAGATTTATTGTTATATCTCTCCTAACATCCCTTTTGATATTTTCAAAGCTGAAGTAGATGTAATAGTTCAGGACTGCATGGCATCAGGTATTGAATCTATCATTCTCGGAGACCTAAATGTCAAGTCGCCTCTGTGGGGGCACTAACTGCAGATCGTAGGGGAGAATATTGGACAGAATGGATAGCGACCCTAGACTTGGTGGTTCATAACACTGGAATCTTGCCAACTTTTTCCAGAGGGAACTCAGAGTCTTTCATAGACGTCACCTGCTCAACGTAGGGTATAGCATCATTCATTGTTGACTGGGAAGTTATGGAAGATGAATCTCTCAGCGACCATCGTTTTATTTATTTTCAAGTTAAGGGATCGAAGAAGCTTAATGATATCACGAAAACTGTGTGGAACTATAATTGGGAAACTTTTAAAATTGCAATCGAGTGGATGTCACAAACTGTAGATACAGTGCAACATACTCTAAAAGATGTAACTGCTGCTCTTAAAGATGCTTGTAGGACCAGCCGATTGAGGGAATCAACAAAATATAAAACACGAGTCCCTTACTGGTGGAACAATGAAATAGACATGCAAAGGAAAGACTGCAATCGCAAGAGACGAATTCTTACAAGATCTAGGAAAAAAATCAGCCAGGTCAACTTAATACAATTAGAAGCTGACTATAAGGCATCAAAGAGGCAACTAATGAAGCTAATAAAGGATTCTAAGAGAAATCTCTGGCAAAAGCTATGCGAAGATCTAGACAGTGATATCTGGGGGGCGGGATATAAGATAGTGACCGGTCGAATAATCAACAGGGTACCAGTTCAGCTCCCAGCTGATAGAATGAAAGCCATAGCAATGGAGTTGTTCCCTTGTACTAATGACAGACTTGAAACGGAATCAGATTTTTGTGTTGGAGAACCGTTTACTGTGGTTGAGTTACAAGAGGTAGCACGCAATATGAAGACTGGTAAGGCACCAGGTGTAGATGGAATCCCACCAGAAGACATCAAGTATGCAGTTGAGGTGGCATGCACCTGGTTGGATCTTATCAGTCTTCAATGATTTATTAAAAAAGCGTGAATTCCCCGATGAGTGGAAAGTAGCCAAGCTAGTGCTGTTATTGAAGGCAGGGAAATTATCATTAGATCCATCAGCGTACAGGCCACTTTGCTTATTAAACACCTTGAGCAAACTTTACAAAGGATTGATTAAAACTAGACTGGAGAAAGAACTTGAACAACAGGGAGGACTTTCTTCGAACCAGTTTGGATTTAGAAAGGGTAGAACCACAACCCAAGCTATTGAGAGGGTGATTCAAATACAGGCAGAAAGCAGTGAGAAATGGGCTGCCTTGATAACGTTAGATGTCAAAAATGCTTTTAACACTGCTTCTTGGAGCATTATTTTGAGATAACTTCGTAGGATGAACATTTCTCGGTATCTACAACAAATAATTGTTAAGTACTTCAAAGGACAAAGAATACGACTCCATGATTTAGAAGACCTTGAAATGAGTGCTGGCGTTCCACAGGGATCTGTCCTAGGACCCACCTTGTGGAACATTCAATATGATGGTGTCTTACACCTGCAGCTGACAAAAGGGACAACATCTATTGGTTATGCAGATGACCTTGCAATAGTGGTAATAGCAGAGAATGTAGAAGAACTGACCTTCCGAGTAAATGAATCACTGAGACGAGTTAACCTTTGGATGGTAAATAATAAATTGAGATTGGCTCCACATAAGACTGAGGCTGTAATTTTGAAAGGTTCCAGGAATTGGAAAAATGTCCGTTTCTTACTAAATGATACAGTGATTATCCCAGGGAAGTCTGTACGATACCTTGGGGTTCTTATTGACAGGAATTGCACAATTGGTGCACATGTGAAGGCAGTAACCCAAAAGGCAGAGAAGAAGGCATCGGCATTAGCCAGACTTATGCCTAACATCGGGGGACCAAGAACAGTTAAGAGACAGATTATGTGCTCTGCAGTATATTCCATTTTACTTTATGCTGCACCTATCTGGCACAATGCACTCAGGAGGAAGATTCACCGAAGAGCTTTGGAAAGAGTACAGAGGAAAATGCTACTCAGAGTTACCTGTGCATATCGACAGCAGCTTTACAAGTTGTAGCTGCCATTATTCCCATTGACCTCCTCGTTGTACAGAGAAAACTTTGGCATGAAAGGGGTGCGACTATATCTGCTGAAGAAAAGAAAGCCTTGAGGAACCAACTCTTACTAGATTGGCAAGACCGATGGGATGGCACAACCGATGTTGGCCAATGGACAAAAAAGCTAATACCTGACATAGGAGACTGGCTTAAATGTAGACATTGGCAGGTAGATTACTATCTGTCGCAGATCCTGACAGGATATGGAAGATTCGGTGTATACGCCATGAAGATGGGAAAGACGCAGGGAGATGGTTGTTGGTACTGTTCTGAAAGGGATACAGTAGAACACACTTTTTTCTACTGTGTTCGATGGGAAGAAGAACGAAGGAAAGCCTGCCAACAACTTGGCCAACGACTCACGCCAGGGAATCTGGTTCAGATTATGTTAGAGAGCCCGTTTGCCTGGAACACAGTAAAGGCAATGGCGACAAGCGTTATGGGGATGAAGGAAAAAGAAGAGAAACGAAGAACTTAATAATATACATCACTCCATTCTGATGTCATGCCGACAAGCAGTTCCAGAATGGGTTGAGTGAAGAGGGCAGGGGTTTTAGTTGGTGGAAATCCAACTCCCACACAGAGTGGTGTCTTTAAAAGATTTTTCCCTGGCATAACAAAAAAAAAAATACTACTACCATTACTACTACTACCGTAAAGTGGGGTAACTTCAGCCATACAGGGTAACTTCGACCACTGATGAATAGCAACATTTATTTTCTCCTGCCACTTATGCTGGAAAAGATAAACCACTTGCAGCAACTGAAATGCACATACAATAGAATGCTATATCAACACTCAGTAGTCCAAATAACATTGGTGGGCTCATTGTTGAGTCAATCGATTTTTTTCGCAGCCCTGACTATTGTCTCCTCTGGTAATAGCAGAAAACAAACTGTTCTCTAGCCCCAGCATTCGATTCTCCATTCCAGTGGTTTATGCGGTTAAAATGTACGTTTGTCTGGTAACCGATCAACACAATTTGATGCATTTTATTCAGATAGGTTTTTCAGGGAATAGTTTTGTGATAAAAGTTGTCCTCTTCTGGGGTAACTTCGGCCATGCCAAGAACGTACAGGAAAACATTATGCGGCCGGGGATATTGTAAATACAATCCTGTTTACTTCAAGAATGCTTTAGAAGAGATTAATAAAGGCACAATAACAATAAACAGGGAAGTTTATTCCGACAGGGAGAGGAAAGAGAGTTTCCATTTTTAATGATAAATAGACGGATCAGTTGACATGTATGATACACATTTAAGAACTTGATTGACGGCCCAGATAGTTTCTAATTTAGAAGACGGTATATTATGAGGACAGTCTACAAGACTGCTTTTTTTCCGACTGCCCTTTCTCTCCACACAATTGGGCTTTATGATTTCTGTACCTTTTATTTATTATCTTTTGTACCATTACAAATTATGCAATGCAACATGTAATTTGTAATATCATACAATGCTTGGACGCTTAGGCTAAATAAAATAGTTTCTTCTTTGGGGAAAAAGTGAATTTGATCACTATACATCTGTTTCACCATAAATCCTTTTAATTTGTTTTGATTTCTGATACTGGGCATTTTGCATGTTTTTAAAAAACATTCACAGTGGCCGAAGTAACACTACATCGAAGAAAACTTCGTTTCTTGAGTTATTTCTTACAGCGGCCGAAGTTACCCCAAAACATGGGGTAACTCTGGCCACTCTTTCGATAATCATTATTCATTACTGAATAACAATTATAATTATGTTCATATTTAAAAATGAATAAACATGGCAGAATTTATATTATATTTTTCAGAAAATTAGAGGGAATATTTCTCATTTTATTTTTTAAAATATCAAAAAAGTTGCTGAAGTTATCCCGTTTTACGATACTACTACTACTTCCACAGAGGAATACATTGACATGCTCCTCATTTATGGGGAAGGAAGACAAAACACATGCGAAGCAATCATCACAGACTTTTCCCATTTTGAGCTCCCCATGTCAGAGTTGCCATGTTGTGGAGATGTGAACACTTCCACAGGTCCTATTTTCAATCAATAAAAATCACTATAATATCGTCCGGCTCCATGGCTAAATGGTTAGCGTGCTGGCCTTTGGTCACAGGGGTCCCAAAAATTCGATTCCTGGAAGGGTCGGGAATTTAAACCATAATCGGTTCATTTCGCTGACACGGGGGCTGGGTGTATGTGTCGTCTTCATCATAATTTCATCCTCATCAAGACACGCAGATTGTCTACGGGCGTCAAATCAAAAGACCTGCATCTGGCGAGCCGCACTTGTCCTCGGACATTCCCGGCACTAAAAGCCATATGCCATTTCATTTTTTACTAAAATATCCCTCCCAAATTCCCGGTACTCATGGAAGCTAAAGAAACAATGCACATATACCTGTTTTATTATAAGCTGCCTCCAGAACAGCTTCTTCTGTTTCACCTGAAGTAACAGGCCTATCGTGGACTGTTGGCCGCTTGGAAATCACACCTATTGTCCTTACGCGTCTTTAAACATGATGGAATGTTGTTGCAGCCAGGTGTCGCCTGTCAGGATACCGCTCCTGGTACAGATGTAGTGCCTCGCACATGTTTTGTCTTCCTTCTCCGTAAATGAGGAGCATGTCAATGTATTCCTCTGTGGAAAACATGCCGAATGACAGCAGAGATTACATTCAGGCCCTAACCAGCAGAGTATCCTCAGGGCACAAGATGAATAACAGTGTCGTTATACTGTTTGAATGTTGGCCTGTGTCTATGTATTCAAACATTATACTGATACAGAAATATTTGAACGATGCAGGATTCGAACCGCCAATGGCACATTCCATCGATTGCTAGGCTAACGCCTAACTACATCCACTACGCTAAACTGCTGGGAACATGCTGGTAGTACGACGAGAGTGGAGTACATACACCAACCAGTTTGGTCTTTCATCATCATCATCATCATCATCATCAATGTCCCACTCCAGTCGCCCGGGAGTGGTTAACAAGCCTCCTCCACTTCTTTCTGTCCTTCCACTTTTCCTGCTCCATTACTTCGGCCACATCAAATCCAGCTTCTCTAATGTCCTTCCAAATCTGATCCCTCCACCTTCTTCTCAGTCTTCCAACTGGTCTCTTTCCCTTAACTTCTCTTTCCAATTCCCTTCTTGCTACCCGTTCCTTTCCCATTTTTTTTACACCTCCGAACCATCTCAGTCTTGCTTTCTGTATGTTCTGTACTAATGGTTCTATATTTAGCTCTTCTTTGATTTTAATATTTTGGATTCTACTGCTTTGATCTTACTATCTTGGTTCTTATTAGTTATCAGCGTTTCTAGTCTGTATGTTACAATTGGTATGAAATACTGTTTATATAATGTTAATTTTGTTCTCTTGGGTACTTGGGTACTTTGGTCTTTAAGACATTAATTACTGCACTGTTACCTAGTTTTATGCATTGATTCCCCTCTTTGTTATACCTGGTCATGAGGCACGACACATTAATATACAGTAGAAGTCCATTATAGCAAGAATTCACAACAGCGAAAAAATTACTCGCTATAACGGATTGTCGTTTTATCCGATTTTTTGTAAAAAGTCGGCGAACCCTCATACACATTAAAATCAGTATGAAACGACAGTCAGTTTGCACAAAACTTGCATTTTCGCGGATAATATCCCCTCTTCGGCTTACTTGTTTGTTATTTTTCGAAATCTGATATTACGTAAAAGTGTGTTTAATTTCGTTCTGAAAAAGTATAGTACCGTATTTCTCCGAATCCAAGACGCCCCCACCTTTTCCGTCAAAAAATTTATATCAGTCCTAAAAAGTGCTTTGTAAAATCATATGAATGCCTTTCTTATACAGTACACATTTTAGACTATTTTTAGACGCCGAACATTGGCTTTAGTTATGGCGTATTACTTTTCGGCTGCACAATTATTCTCTGTTTCAGTGGGTTTAATAACCATTAACTTATAATTGGCATCATAATATCGAAGAGAACCCCTTGAAAATTTGCTGGCAATACCAATTTCACGCGTCTCTACAATACGACGATTCATCAGGAAAATATTCTTACTTACTATAAAACTGTTACTTTCACTCAGCGTCAAATATAACTGGCTACACGCACGTCTCGCTTGCCGGCTTTGGCCAACTTCAGCGGCTAGTGATGTATAGGCCTAATCGTGGACGTTGAAGGTCAACGAACAAGTTTATTGCGCGGTGGTATGGCAATTCCGCTCTTGCGTTTTTTATGCACATACTTCACAATTTCATCTGCGACTTTTTTAAAGTGTCCATGTTGTGGACCACAAATGCATTTTTTGTGCAATGTGCATTTTTAATCTCTCCTTGTCTTCATGCTAACGCCGAATATTGGCTAGTTAGGCCTATGCCATATTTTCTTTCTCCTGCACGATTATTCTATATTTACGAGTGTTTAATAACCATGAACCATGTCATCATAATATCGACGAGCACCCGTTGAAAATTTGCCGGCAATACATGTTCCACGTATCTTTACAGTACGACGATCCATCACGAAAATATTCCTGCTATCTATAAAATTTAATAAGCGTCAGGTACAGTGAACACGTTATAACTCTGCTACTGAGTAGCCATGGCCTTTCTAAGAATTCAAAGGCTCGGGTTTTTATGCCATTCTGCAGATTTGAGAATTGATTGTGTAGAGCCGACTATTTCCCGAGATCCAGCGACGTTACACATAGGCACTGAACAACCGGTCGCCGCGGGCTAGCGAGGTATAATAAAGAGAAGGTCGTTTATTGTCAACGAGTTTTGTGTGCATGCACGGGGGGGGGGGGGGGGGTAGCACCGTGGTTACTACGGTAGTTGCCAAGGCCGCGAATGCAAGATGACCCTTGATATTCCACATGATATTCTGAGGAAAAAATTGTCGTCTTGGATTCGGAGAAATACGGTATCACTCCAGAGGCTTCTGTGGCAAACATTTCCGTTTTCTTCTTCAAACGGCGTCACCTAACCTAACCGAACCGCACATATGTGTATCGTGAAAACACATTTCAAATGCATGTAGAGAAATGATAACCTCCTCGCTAAAATTTACATGGGAATAGCCATTTCGAAATTTAACTAGACGGGAGAAAATATAAACTATCCTCTGAAATCAGTTATGTACTCTGCCACATCTAGAGGTGTATCACATTCTTACTTTATTTCAGCATATAACATTAAAATTAAGAAACCGTTTACTTCAGCCTTCATTTTTAACGAGTTAACAACTGCCACGTTATTTACGCATTTATTACGAAAACATGTTATCCTCTTTCATTTCGAATTTCCTTTAGAAAACAGCAGTCGACGGATATTACTAGGCTAATCAACTCCAACATCGCCTTCGAATGTTGACGAGAGAGCTTGCGAATGCACATAGCGAGAAAACTATACCGTACCAAAGATTTCTAGCGCCAGTAGAAAATACTCTTCTCGCTATAAATTTACATGATAATAGCTTTTCTGAAATTAAACAGATGCGAGAAAATAGAAACTACCTCTGAAATCAATTATGCATGCTGCCATATCTTGAGGTGTATTTCATCCTTAATCGCAGTATTTAGCATTAAAATTAAGCGATCGTTTCCTCAGCCTTTATTTTTAACGAGTTAACAATTGTTATCGGACACGTTATTTACACATTTATTACGCAAAAAAGTCCTCTTTAATTTTGAATTTTCTTTACGGAACAGCAGTTGACGGGTTTTACTAATCGACTCCGACCTCGCCTTCGAATGTCGATGAGAGAACTCGTTAGTGGACGTAGTGAGGAAACGATACCGAAGGAGATCGATCGCATGCAACATAATCGCTGGGGTGCATAAATATCGGTAACGGGAAAAAATCGCTCATAATAACGGATGCGTCAGTGATAGTGCTCTCGCTGTAGCCGATGGATAATACACAGTCTAATATAGGAATTTTGAAGGGACTGGCAAACAATGCCGTTATAACGGAGTTCTCGTTATATGCCGTACTCACTATATCGGACTTCTACTGTAGTTATATGGTCGAAGGATGTCGCTACATGATTTCAAAGCGTCATGTTTTGCGAGTGGACAATGTAACCAGTTGGTAGGGTTCAGTATCATGTGCAAAATGTGCTCACTGGACATTAGAACCATGCAGTACGCCTGCAGGGGAATAATAATAATAATAATAATAATGTTTTAATGCAGCCACTGGCCATAAAACAAGAATACAATCATATATATATACATCCATATCTGCTTAGTTCGGGCGGAAATCACTATCACTATCAGGCCTTCACAAATTCACTAATTGAGCACTTTGTCTCGTAGCATTCCTGTGTATGATATCGCCCGCAGATTTGACCACAGAGCTTGCACACACACTGATCACTTGGGTCATGGAATTTCTTCTCTGAGCACAACTTAAAATGGAAACCATGGACCGCCATTCTTGTAGCGATGTGGCGCAGCTGGTAATTTGTGCCCATCCACCTTCTGTCCATCATGGCTTCGGTAGTGTAGAAGGAATCCCAAATTTCCATTTTCTTGGCTTTCAGATCTTGTAGAAGCTTCTCGTATGCCGCATTAACTGGCAGTATCAGCTCGTTCCGAAGGTCCTCTATCAGGTACGTTTCCCTCGTTAGCTCATATACCAACCGCGATCGGGTTGACTTTGATACTCCCAGGACCCTTTTGAGGTAGCGAGCTTTGATTTTCTCCAGTTCCTCCAGTTGTTTATAAGTAAGGTACTCTCCTATGAGTTCGAGACCATATGTCAGCAGGGGAATAGCCA
Source organism: Anabrus simplex (assembly GCF_040414725.1). Taxonomy (NCBI): domain Eukaryota; kingdom Metazoa; phylum Arthropoda; class Insecta; order Orthoptera; family Tettigoniidae; genus Anabrus; species Anabrus simplex. The sequence continues at coordinate 798,753,015 of NC_090265.1, forward strand.
CCTTATAAGCATGTCACACATTAGTTGGGTTGAATGAAACTACATTGGAAGCGGCGGCTGAATCATACGGTGAGTGTGTGTGTATATATATAATTTTCCTTCTTAAAATTAGAGTGAATTGACTCTTTCACAGTGCAATTATTCACATATGTAGAGTATTTTTCAGTCCCTTTCTTTACATAACTCCTTATCTGCACCTCTTATCACTAATTTACTAATTCCTGTATGTTCTAACAGTTTCTTAACCCATTGGAACCTGACTAATAGTCTAACCTGCAGGGACAGAAAACTTTTATTTTCAAGAATTATGCTTTAATTTTCTTTATTGAGAATTGGTCAAAAAGTGGCATTTGTACACAGCTATATACATCACAGATCAATGCCTAACTGTTCGTTAACTGTTTTTCAGTCTTCAGTAGTGAGTCATCGTGTGATATTTTTTAAAGCAGCTCTTCAGATTGAAGTGAAACACCACATTTTTCACATAGCCACCTCACTTCAGACCTTATTTTATGAGCCTTGCACACTCTGCAGGGCCTAGAAGGATGCTTCGTCCTTTCTGTTGAAGGAATAGGCACTGGAAAACGTCCCCATACTTTTGCCTGAAGCCGCAAGGGGCTGTCTTGACTGGGCAGGTGGTGGTGGTGGTGGTGGTGGTGGTGATTTTTGTTTTAAGAGGAAGTACAACGAGATAATCATCCTGTCTGAACAAATAAGTGGAAGAGAATTTTAAAATATAACAACGAAATTATTTATTCAACAAAGTAATTTGGAAACGCAGTACAAATAAAAACAAAAAACAATTATAGAATTAGACCAAAAGGATTACTAACGTATCAAAAGGGAACGTATGTTCCCTGAGTAACAGTACAGTTGTAATTTATATACCCTTGATAAGTCCACTGTCGCACATAAAGCAGATGACGAGATCAGCAGTAGTCGCGTCATCGGCTAGTATGCGTTCGAGTGTTTCCTGCAGGCCGAGGCTCCGTCTTAGGCCAGAGAGATCGGCGCACTCTGTGAGGATGTGGGCCACGGTGAAGTCGGCACCACAAGAACACTCTGGGGGGTCTTCCCTCTTTAGGAGATAAGTGTGCGTGGATCGTAAATGACCTATCCTCAGCCTGCATAGTACTATGGCCTCTCTCCGTGAAGGTCGGAAAGAGGACCGCCACACGGTAGTTGTCTTCTTAATTGCTCTCAGCTTGTTGGGAGTTCGGATATCTAGCCACTCCGATTCCCAGGACGCCAAGATGGTTCGACGTAGCTGAGAACAAATATCCTTAGCAGGTACATTGACTGGTCTTGGAGGTAAAAGTACAGCTTCCTTTGCAGCTTCATCCGCAAGTTCATTTCCCGCAATCCCAACGTGGCTTGGAAGCCACGCGAAAGTGATTCTGGTGCCAGCATCCCATAACCTGGCTAGAAGGTCATGTATCTGCCGCACCAGTGGGTGTTGCGAGAAACAGGTTTCAATAGACTGCAGAGAGCTTAACGAATCGGTACACAACAGAAAGTGTCTTCTTTCGTCACGCAATGCAAACTGCAGAGCCTCTAAGATGGCGTAAAGCTCTGCAGTATACACGCTACATACTTTCGGGAGCGAGATCTTCATGCTCATATCATCAATGACGAAAGAGCAACCAACATTATCTCCGAATTTTGAACCATCCGTGAAGATAAGTCTCGCAGCCGGATATTGGTGAACGAAGTCCTGGAAATACCTCCGATAAACGGAGGAATCTGTGTTCACCTTGGGTCCACGCAGCAGATCTAGACGTATATCCGGTCGCGGAACCAACCACGGAGGTACCTCGCTAAGAGTTCTTTCAAGACAACCACCGATATCAATATTCAAATCATGACACTAGCTATCAATCCGAAACCCAACCGGCCGTGTGGCATTCGGCCGGTCTTGGTACCGCTGGTGGTATTGAGTACGACAGATGCATTGATAGCTTGGATGTAGCAGCATTTCACGAATTTTGGCCGTGTACGTGAGGAGTAACTGCTGCCCCCTTATCCGTAAAGGTGGAACTCCCGCTTCAGCGAGTAGGCTGGGAATGGGGCTAGTACGGAAAGCACCCGTTGCCAGCCTTATTCCACTATGATGAATACTGTCTAAAAGGCTCAGTGTAGATTTTGATGCTGAGCCATAAGCCGCACTTCCATAGTCAATCCGGGAGAGGACCGTAGCCATGTAAAATCGCAGCAGTACCCCACGGTCAGCCCCCCACGAAATGCCGCTGAGAAACTTAAGCATGTTCAGTCTCTTCATGCACGCAACCTTCAACTGACGGATGTGGGGCTGCCACGTAAGTCTCTTATCAAAATGGAGACCCAGGAATCTGCAGGTGTCAACCACTGGTAAGACATTGTTTCGCAAGCGGAGCTCTGGTTCGGGATGCACAGGCCAACGTCGACAGAAGTGTACAACAGAGGTTATCGATGCTGAAAATCAAGAACCGTGTTGCAGGGCTCATCTGTCGACTCGGTTAATAGCTTGCTGTAGCTGTCTCTCAGCAAACGCCACCCTTCCAGAGCTGTAATGTAGAGCTATGTCATCTACATACAGCAAAGGAACGACTGCGGGCCCAGCAGCGGCAACTATGCCGTTGATGGCGATTGCGAACAGCGTGACACTCAGTACCGATCCCTGAGGTACTTAATTTTCCTGAATGTAATATTGAGAAAATGCATTCCGTACTCGGACTCGAAAGAGACGGAGGGGCATGAAATTCTCAATAAACGTTGGCAAATTTCCCCGAAATCCCCACTGGTGTAGTGTGGAGAGAATCCCATATCGCCAGGTAGTGTCATAAGCTTTCTCCAGGTCAAAAAACACGGCGACTAGGTGTTCCTTCCCGAGAAAGGCCTCCTGAATGGTGCTCTCCAGTCTGACCAGATGATCAGTGGCAGACCGATGAGAGCGAAAACCACACTGGTAGTTAGACAAGAGACCCTCCTTTTCCATGGCCCACACAAGACGCCAGTTAACCATCCTTTCAAATAGCTTACAGAGGCCATTTGTAAGGCATATTGGCCTATAACTATCCAGAAGTTTTGGATCTTTACCTGGCTTGGGGATAGGTATCACAATTCCCTCACGCCATTGAGAAGGAAACACTCCCTCACTCCATATTCTGTTGAATAGGGTGAGGATATCCTTGAGACCTCTGCCACTCAAATGCATTTGATTATGGATTTTGTCCGGACCAGGAGCCGTATCTCTTCATAGCGCGAGTGCACTCCGCAACTCCCACACCGTGAAGGGCACGTTGTAGGGATGCGAAGCACTAGAGGCAAAAGAGAGATGGTGTGCCTCTGCTTCACGCTTAATTGGGAAAATGCAGGGTCGTATCTCCTAGAGCTGGACGTATCTGCGAAATGTGACGCGATGTGGTCGGCAATGACTGAAGGAATCGTAACTATATCTCCATTAATGGAGATTCTGGGTACTGAGGGCACATTCTGTACTCCGACAATACGCCGGAGATTTGTCCACACCATGACGGAGTATGTGCCGTGATGGATGACACATACTTTTCCCACGTAGATTTCTTACTTTCTCGAATCAAAAAACGGGTCTTCGCACACAGATGCTTAAATGTGATATGATTGGCCATCGTAGGATTCCGACGATACTTACAAAGCCCGTCGGCGATCACGTATGGCTGCTGCAATTTCATCCGTCCACCATGGGACCTGTTTCCGGCGATGAATACCGGATGAAGAAGGAATTGTTTCCTCTGCAGCAGCCAAAATTCCAGTAGTAATGGAAGAAACATGGTCGTCAACAGACTCCAGCATATCATCAGCCATCACTGCGCATTTTGTAAATTCTGGCCAGTTTGCCCGCCGAAGTAACCAGCGCTTGGGTACTTCAGACTGTCTTTGATTCAAGAGAGACAGAATTATCGGGAAGTGGTCACTATCACAGAGGTCGTCGTGTACTTGCCACCGTAGCAGGGGAACTAGTGCACGGCTGCACAGAGTGACATCCAGGTGTGAGAATGTGCTATGTGCGCTGCTGAAATGTGTCGGTTCCCCTGTATTAAGCACGCAAAGATCGAATAGGTTGATCATTCGCTCGAGCATCCTTCCCCTAGAACAGGAGGACGGAGAACCCCATAGTGTGTTACGGGCGTTCACGTCTCCCAACATGAGGAAAGGAGGAGGCAGCTGACTGATCTAATCTTGTAGTGCACGAATGTCAAGATTATAATCCGGTGGAAAATACACGTTGCAAACCGTTGTCATTACTGGCAACGGAGTGCGAACTGCAACTGCATCTAGCTGAGTACGGAGCGGTACTTCTTCGCTGAAGATGTCGGAGCGAACTAGGGTACAAACGCCTCCAGTTGCCGCGCCATCCATAGCTACTCTGTCTTTGGAAAAAAGACGGTATCCTCTCATAGTCATGTCGTGTCCAGGTCTCAAACAAGGTTCCTGTAGACAGACTATGGAGGCCGCATAGACGGATATCAATTGACGTAACTCAGCTAGGCGACAGTGGTAACTACTGCAGTTCCACTGCAATAATGCCATTGTGTGGATTGGTAGTGTTGCGAAATTAGGACAATTGCTTGCCCTTCTTTTTGTCAACTACCTGCCATTTTCCGCCGTTCTTGTCAGTATTGTCTTCATCATCCACGATAATGAGTGGTTCAGTCTCCATTGTCTCCTCAGAAGAAGGAGGCACGGTGACTGGACCCTCCGCGGACGGTGATCTCATTGTTCTGGAACAGTGGGCCTTCTTCCTAGGAGAACTAGGTTCTCCAGAAAGTGATCGAACAAGAGGACGTCGGGGCCTCTCGCTCTTGCCCACCGTTTCTTTCTTTTTTTGGAGGAGAGCCGGCAGATGGCTTGCCGGATATCTTCGGGGATCCAGTGGACCCCGACTTAGTTGGAGAAGGCTTCTTCTCAAATTTTTTAAGGGAGCTCTGTGGCTTCACCTTCTCCTCTTTTTTGATCTGGGCATTGGAAGGAGGGCTGGACTTTCCAGCCCTATTTGGAGAAGTCTTTACCCCCGCCCTGTTGGGGGAGTTCTTCCCAGCCGAACGTTCCTGGGAAGGGCCCTTCTCAGGCAACGTCGACAGTAACGCTCTTTTCGGTGCTTCACGATCTGAATCTCCAGTTTCTTTACTTATTGAATTTTGTTGCTGGCTTTGACTTTTCGATGCATTTTTGGTACTGGTGTTCTGTACAAAAATCTGTGGAGTGATCCGTACGTTTGCGACCTTTTCAGCGAAGGAGATGGAGAACTCCGGAGCAGCCATGGACTTGAACTTCCTCCGGGCGTCTGGATAAGATAGCTTGTCCAGCGTTTTTATCTCCTGGATCTTTTTCTCCCTCTTGAATGTGGGGCACTCCTTGGAGATTGGAGCATGTGTACCCGGGCAGTTGACGCACATAGGTGGTGGTGTGCATTCAACCCCAGCATGCTCACACTTCCCACACATTTTGCAAGTCGTCGAACCTGTACATCGCAATGAGGTGTGGCCAAACTTTTGACAGTTATAGCACCTCATTGGTGCCGGAATATATGGACGAACTGTCAGACGATACATCGCCACTTTTATTCGTTCAGGTACGGTCTCGGTGTCAAAGGTAAGGATGAAAGCACCCATATCGAGAAGCTTATCACCCACACGCCTCTTCAACCTCTTCACGTTAGTTACACCCCGACGTGCTAGGTTCCGGATCATCGTATCATCGGAAGAGTTAACCAAATATAACTCCCTTGCAGGAGTTAAGGGTTTGGTGCTTCTCGATTTTGACCTCTACCTTTCCGAATAACTTGGCTTTAAGTAGCCGTCTGGACTGTTCAGCCGTAGATGTCTTGATAAGTACGGATCCATCACGGAGCTTGCGCATCTCGTCGACTTCACCAGCAACAATTTCTTCGATGGAATTGCTGATCATGAAAGGACATTCATCAAGAAAACTCTTACCATCGACCCTGGAAGCAGCCAGGAATCGAGGAAGACGTTCGTCACTTACATAATCCACTGGAACTGGAGTATACCGCTTGCGTTTCTTGCCAATCTTGGACGCAGTTTCTTGAAGGGTGCCACCCTTTGATAAAGAAGAAAGTGAAAGAGGTTCCGTTTTTGGTCCCACGAGTACTCAGGAAATATGAGGTCGACCTTCGGCAGAGCCCAGGAGTGATGCCGAAGGCAAGGCTATTTACTTCAGAGGGCGCACGGTATCTGGAGGGGGTCGCTTGGAACTACTCTCCCAGTAGCCATGCATCACCTCGCCACGACCCGAAACTTGTGATTGGGGGAGGATAAAACCTTCGTACTAACCTAATCTACCCGAGGCAGAGAGGTTGGCTAGACAGAAAGAGGAATGAAATTTAAGAAGGTGATAATAGAAGGGTAGAAATAGTTATGAAATTTAAAGAGCGCAGACACCTCTCAGATAACTCGGGGGGACACCTTGTTAGTCTGGCCCTACACCGAGGCCAATCCAGCATGGGTAACCCTGAGCTGGCACAGCCCTCGGGATCATCAAGCACACAAGCCCCCCACACCGACGTCAAGGTCATGGTGTCCCTAGAGGGGGCTTGACTGGGCAGTCGTCCTTTTGTTGTTCTAGGTGGGAGAGTGACACTCTGCAACAATCGCTTGGCAAATGCTGTGCGAAAGTCTGTATAATGCAGCCGCCCGCCAGTAACCTTCATGAATACAACATATGAACTGAAGATAGCCATATCCAATAGATACAGCATTATCTTTGTACAGCCCTTGATAATCCGTCGCGTTATGGAGAAACATGCAAGGGTTTGACGATCTACAGCATTCATATTCCTGTTGTATCTTCCAATACCGTTGGGTTTTTCCACTACTTTTTCTCCTCCAACTCGTTTTCTTCGAATTTTCCCAACTTCAAAGTCCAAGTCCTTATCAACAGTTGAAAGCAAATGTACATCGTTTCTGTCTTTACATTTTATGGCAAGAATATTATTATTAGCTGTTATACTAATAGCCTCACCTTTTGTCAGTGGCATGTTCTTCCTGTTACAGCATACGGTGCCTAAAGCATGAGTTCCATTCTCCAACAAGGTGCAAAAGAGTTCATGAGAAACATACCAGTTATCATGATATAATATATGATCTTGGTTCAAGTTTGCTTCCATTAGTTCCAACACTACTGCCTCTGATGCTGGAATAACACCCTGTTTGTCTTGTCCGGTATAAATTTTGAACTGGGAACAGTATCCAGAAGCACTTTCATAGAGTTTATAAATTTTAATTCCGAACCTGGCTCTTTTGGAAAGATTGTATTGCACAAATGGGAGCCTACCTCGAAATTTTATAAGATTCTCATCAATACCTATATCTCTGTCAGGATTGTAGATATTTTGAAACTTTGTTTGCAAATATGAAATAACTGGTCTGATTTTTCTTAGACGGTTGTTTGGATCTATAACCATGCCATCAGACAAATGCAGAAATTGTGAAATTTGACAGAATCGTTCAAATGTCATAGTTTCTGAAAATATTTTAGTTTCTATAACCTTACTATTAGACCAGTACAACTTGAGTTAAGGTTTTGTTATCTGATTCATGAGAATAATCAGCGAAAAATATGCCTTTATCTCATCAACCGTGCAAGGATACCATTTACTGTCACATTTCAGAATTTTTTCTCATCAAATTATTCGCCTGGAAAGCAGCATAGTCATTTGTTTCCATCGCAATCATTTCCCAGAACTCATCCCCAAGAAATTCGGAACACACATCTAATACAGAAGGATTTGTGCCCAATCTTCTTGAAACAATGGCACTGAGTGCAGAAACACCAGTGAATGGAATTGTTTTTGGTGTACTGGAAATGTTTGACCAATTCCATGTTAAAAATTCATCTCCTAAAGCAGCCCCACCACTTCAGTCTTCATTTACATCGTCCATGCTGTCGTCATCACTAGGATCATTTTCCCTAACACTATCAACATCACTATCATCATTAAATATCACTGTCTTCTGAAGAAAAATCATTCTCATTGTCACTTTCTAACCACTTTATTAAATAATAATAATATGACATAATCACCAGCCATGTTTATTTACTAACAAGCGCAAGCAGATAGCATTTTGGTTTTTTATACAGTATTCTGTGAACTTAGAAGGGTGGATTCCACTTAGAAGATTCACTAACTAACTAAAACTACAAACGTTCATAAGTTGGTACGGAACAGTTCCGTATGTTGGCGTTTGGTCCAAAATGGCAGTGTGCGGAACGGTTCCGTAAGTCGGCGCCAATGAGTTCATGAAGAGGATATACACACATCAAACCTTATATGCTAAAGGTAATGAGAAAACTTACCGTCAGGAGAACTCTCAGGTTCAAATATTTTAGAAGGTACTGGTTCCAAATCCTTCCTTTGTATATCCCACACATTTATACCTTCTGCTTGTCCTGCAACCATTGCCACTCCCAAAGAGGTCACATCAGGACTACTTGAGCGTTCTGAGGAATAAATAAAATTATACTTTAAGATGCATCATATACTTCTACATACTGCAGAGTTCTTGTCCTGCAAAGAATTTGTTAATGTAATTGTGGGGACCTCTTTGCTTAACTGTAGATCAATTTCTCTCTTCTCACTGAGAGTGCTGAAGAGGGTTGGAAACTAATTTGGAAGAACTGCTGGAAATTCGAAAGAAAACAGGCAAATAACTCGGGGTTCAGAATGACTTCAGTTTCATAGCATTGGGTGTGTGCATTTGTATGTGATTTTTAAATAGGGAATTGCTGTTGAGTATGACTCTTGCCATACTATTAAGTAGAAAATATGAATTTGACTGAGAAAAATTACATAATGTTTGAGTAAATTGGCTGCATTTCTCCATGTTTGGATGTCAAGTGAGAATGAATGAATGAATGAATGAATGAATGAATGAATGAATGAATGAATTAATTAATTTATTTATTTATTTATTTATTTATTTAATTTGTCTTTAATAGTGGCGAAGTTAGGACTCGTGGTCCTATCTTACACTTAACCATGTCATTGCACAGAAAAACCGTGGATAATATTAAATACTTTAAAAGAAACTAATTTGTATCATAAATTCAAAATAAATGCAACAGCATAATTATACCAATATGTACATATCATTTGTCAAACTACTAAATGAAATTTAATGAAAAATAAGTTTAAATTAATTTAAAGAAAATTAACTAAATTATACACATATCCACACACCATCATTCACGCATCAAGATTCACACCATGGGTTTACGCATCTAAGAGATACCTTCTGTAGAAAGACTTGAAAGACTCTAGTGAGTTACTACTTCGGATGTTATTTGGTACAGAGTTCCATAATCTACTTCCCGTCACAATAAATGAGCGATTATAGGCAGTTGACCTGCTAAAGGGAATGGCAAGTGTAGTAAAGCTGGTGAAAAGAGAAAAGGTATGTAAAGTTTGATGACAGGTACTGGGGAATTCTCTCAGTTTTGATCTGAACACCAACAGGGCTACATGAAGATTTCCGAGTTTTTCAAATTTCAGGAGGGAGAGTTACTTATAATAAGGTGTGGCATGAGTGTCATAGCATAATGAAAATATAAATCTGATGCAGGAATTCATGCTGCTTTGTATTTTTCTAATTTGTTCTTTTGTTGTATCTATGAATACTGAATCACAGTAGTAGAATAAAGGGAGAACTAATGTTTTTATAAGCCTGACTTTCTATTTAATGGTAAAATGTTATGGTGGTATTTCAGAGGATGGAGTGAGGCATATACCCTGTTACGTGAGACTTGTTCATTCCAATTTAGGTTTTCATTTATAACACCTAGATTATTTACCGAACTTTCATACAGAATTTTGGTACCAGATAGAGCGAGTGAAGGGATGTCTAAAGACTTTGTCATGTTTATTAATTTCGATTGTCCAACTATAACAGCATTCATTCTATCAGTTGCTAGACGAATATCTCCCAAATTTGTGTGATAATTGTATTTGGAGGTCATCCGCATATATATACACTGACTGACAGAGCAAATGCAACACCAAGAAGGAGTGGTTCGAAAGGGATGAAAGTTGGGGAAAAAACAGAGACGGCACGGACGAATAATTGATGTTTATTTCAAACCGATATGCAGGTTACACAATGCGCACGGCATCGACTCAGTAGGATGTAGGACCACCGCGAGCGGCGATGCACGCAGAAACACGTCGAGGTACAGAGTCAATAAGAGTGCGGATGGTGTCCTGAGGGACGGTTCTCCATTCTCTGTCAACCATTTGCCACAGTTGGTCGTCCGTACGAGGCTGGGGCAAAGTTTGCAAACGGCGTCCAATGAGATCCCACACGTGTTCGATTGGTGAGAGATCCGGAGAGTACGCTGGCCACGGAAGCATCTGAACCATCTGTACACCTCGTAGAGCCTGTTGGGAGATGCGAGCAGTGTGTGGGCGGGCATTATCCTGCTGAAACAGAGCATTGGGCAGCCCCTAAAGGTACGGGAGTGCCACCGGCCGCAGCACATGCTGCACGTAGCGGTGGGCATTTAACGTGCCTTGAATACGCACTAGAGGTGACGTGGAATCATACGCAATAGCGCCCCAAACCATGATGCCGCGTTGTCTATCGGTAGGGCGCTCCACAGTTACTGCCGGATTTGACCTTTCTCCACGCCGACGCCACACTCGTCTGCGGTGACTATCACTGACAGAACAGAAGCGTGACTCATCGGAGAACACGACGTTCCGCCATTCCCTCATCCAAGTCGCTCTAGCCCGGCACCATGCCAGGCGTGCACGTCTATGCTGTGGAGTCAATGGTAGTCTTCTGAGCGGGCGCCGGGAGTGCAGGCCTCCTTCAACCAATCGACGGGAAATTGTTCTGGTCGATATTGGAACAGCCAGGGTGTCTTGCACATGCTGAAGAATGGCGGCTGACGTGGCGTGCGGGGCTGCCACCGCTTGGCGGCGGATGCGCCGATCCTCGCGTGCTGACGTCACTCGGGCTGCGCCTGGACCCCTCGCACGTGCCACATGTCCCTGCGCCAACCATCTTCGCCACAGGCGCTGCACCGTGGACACATCCCTATGGGTATCGGCTGCGATTTGACGAAGCGACCAACCTGCCCTTCTCAGCCCGATCACCATACCCCTCGTAAAGTCGTCTGTCTGCTGGAAATGCCTCCGTTGACAGCGGCCTGGCATTCTTAGCTATACACGTGTCCTGTGGCACACGACAACACGTTCTACAATGACTGTCGGCTGAGAAATCACGGTACGAAGCGGGCCATTCGCCAACGCCGTGTCCCATTTATCGTTCGCTACGTGCGCAGCACAGCGGCGCATTTCACATCATGAGCATACCTCAGTGACGTCAGTCTACCCTGCAATTGGCATAAAGTTCTGACCACTCCTTCTTGGTGTTGCATTTGCTCTGTCAGTCAGTGTATACATGATAATTAGAATATTTCAGGAAATATTGCAGGAAAACAGAGGCCATTGGATTTCCTACCTCCCTGAATGTCTTACAGTTGTCTGTGAAGGATAAGGTATTTGCCACTAAAATGATTTTGACCGAGCTCGATAGCTGCAGTCGGTTAAGTGCGGCGGCCAGTATCCAGTATTTGGGAGATAGTAGGTTCGAACCCCACTGTCGGCAGCCCTGAAAATGGTTTTCCGTGGTTTCCCATTTTCACACCAGGCAAATGCTGGGGCTGTACCTTAATTAAGGCCACGGCCGCTTCCTTCCCACTTCCTGCCCTTCCCTGTCCCATCGTCGCCATAAGACCTATCTGTGTCGGCGCGACGTAAAGCAACTAGCAAAAGAAAAAAAATTATTTTGGACAGTAAATTGTAAAAAAACAAGAAAAATAGCAAAGGCTCCATTGCATAGCCTTGTGGGAAAACTGAGGTTACAGAAAGCTATGAAGGCAATTTCCCTGAAACTATGATGCTCTGTTACTGGTGTTAGGGGAAGTCATAGAATATCATCACCATATACATCAAGATGTTTGAGGAAAGCAAGCAAGCAAGCAAACAAACAAACAAACAAACAAACAAACAAATTTATAGTAAAGGGAGATTTCAACATTCAAGTTGGATAAGACAGAGTGGGCTATGAATCCTCTATGAGTCTTCATGGAATGGGGAATAGGATGGCAGAGGGCAAACATCTTCTAGATCTGTGTATGAGAAACAATATGGTTGTGAGTAATAATTGGTCTAAGAAAAGGGATTCACACAAGATATAGTTGGGATAAATATGGAACTGTGATTGATTACGTACTCACTGACAATGAAGTTTGGAAGGGTGTAAGTGATCGGAGAGCAATAGAACCAGTTTTAGGGTTGTTAAGGCCATGTGCGTTTGTAGGGTTTTGCCCAGACGTGCTATTTGGGTTCATCAGTTATACTGGCACCCCGCTCCGCCAAGACTCTGCTTAGCAGTGGCAGACTGACTGCTCAGTCCTGTCATGTTAGTAAACAGGGATTGCTAACCTGATAAAAGAGGAGTTAATCCTCCATTATCAAAAAAGTGTACTCCCCAGGGAGATACAATCCCAAAAAATAGGCTTTCACGGTTGTAGGCATGTCTAGACGAAACTCTGCAAATGCACAACGTAGTTTAACAACCCAAAAGCTGGCTTCATTGCAGTCCAATTATGATCTGTGACTATGACAGCCTTTCTTGGAGTTTTAAGTGATGTCACAGTAATCCCTAGTGAAAATCTGGTTGGAGAAAACAGACTGTTGTTTGCAGATATTAGAGAAGATCTACAAAAAAAAACCCACAATTTTTTTTTTTTTTTTTACCTTCAAGACTTTCTGAACCAAAGGTGAAGGAAATGTTTCAAGAGAATATTCAGAGGATATTCCTGAAAGAAGACCTGAGATCTGCAAGACAGAGCCAAATAATAAAATCCAAGGAAACACATGGTGGAATGTTGATGTCAAAGCTAGAAACAGTGCAAGAAGAGCTTTGTACCATGCCAGAGTGCAAGGAAAAGTACGTGTCACCACTGCTCCTCGGTCCAATGTTCATGCACCTGCATGAAATGAAGACGATATCTGCAGAAGTGCTGGTCCTAGGGCTGGGTTTTTAGAGGTTAAATTTGCCTCATGGATCCTCCTCCTGACTGTGTTTTCACTCACAGCTACGGTGTGGACCTGCATCAGACTACTTCAAGCGTCAAACCACTGTAAGATGTTGATTCCACAAAACTTGTAACCCCAAGAAAAAGAGATCTTGCTAGGCAGAAGTGCACCCAGAAAAGCCTGAACCAGGCTTTCTATGGTAGGTATCATTATTCTGAAAACATTTCACAGCCTGATGAATGATTGTAGGAGACTTATTTAAAACCTTTGGTACATAGCTGTAGCTATGGCCATCATTCACCAAAGATACTGCTTTCATCAAGTCCATGAGACTTATAGGCACATATTTATGGCTTAGAAACCTCTTAGATAATGCTCAAACACTGGACAATCAGCGTCAAAGGTACAAGAGTGACTACAATTTTGAAATAATGGTCTTCATAATTGGCGCAAAATGAATAAGAAATCTGCGGGAGCGCTCCTCATTGCTTGAATGGGTTACAAGATCGCATTAACACACTGAACATGGTGCCTGAGCAGTGATTGGGGTTTGTTTTCCTAACTAATAAATCATCACATGCTGGAAATACGTCCGTCTCTCTTCTGGTAAACATGAATGGCAGCGCTACACTTCCCTACACTGCTGTTAGACTGGACCTTTATCCCTACCGGATAGAATACGAACGTTTGTTTTGAAGAGTAGAAAATGTGTTCCATCCACCTTTGTTTTCCCACTCATTCCTACAATGGCATCATGGTGACTCCATTATTTGATAGAAACCCTGATAAACTACAATTCATGATCCAAATTGGAAGGCAGCAATAATGATAAATGATCTCTACTTCTCTTTAATTCAAGTAAAGATACATACCCAATTGTGATGATAATAGCACTATGCCTCTCTGCTTATCCAAATGTTACAAACTTTACCACACCAAGTCAAGTAATTGTATTCTTAAGAAAAAAATTACCTTTACCAATTACATTTTGTCTTTTAGATATCAGATTAATAATAATGTAACCATTTCAGATGTGAATATGAAAAAATAAACATGCATGATTTGAAATAAATGGAAAAAGAATAAAAAGCTCAAAAACATGATAAATATATTGGCCCTCTTTCATATTTCAATGCTGAAAATAAAAGCACTAAAAGTGTTGAGAGAGAGAATTATAGTTTAGGATGCAAAAAGACATTCAATTAGCTCAAAATGTGTCAAAGTTATAAAGCCTCAAAATATGGCTAAAATGCTTACTGTATAGCAGTTAACATGTTACAAATATGCCAGTGTTCAATGTGTTAAAAAAAGCTTTCTGTTGTTATTCATTATTGATTCTCCTTGAGCAATATAGAGAGATATAGCAGATATCCTGGATTCAGGAGGTCAAATGGACTGTATCACAATTGATTTATCAAGGGCATTTTATAGGGTAAATCATCGGAGACTAATGGTTAAAATAAGTGCAATTGGACGATTCAGGCCAAGGATGTATCGACATGCAAACTGCTTCCTGGCATTGATTCCAGCCACAGAACGGATACCGGGCATGTACTGTAAACATAATGTGATGTACCTTAACATACCCTGGGTGTGAAACGTTATTGTATGACTGGCAAACACACAACGGGGAAGGGAGATAAGTTGTTTTGTTTTGACATCCATGTGTAATAGGTTGAGCTCAGTTAGAGTCGTTTCCCACGGATGGGAATGGGAAGAATTTGGAAAGGACGTCGGCCGTGGTCTATCACAAAGGTACCTATCCGGCATTTGCCTGGTGTCGAACATGGGACATTATGAAAATCATTTCAGGTTGGGCGTGGCAGGACTTGAACACTCTCCCGAATGCAAGCTACTACAGTTGCGCTTGAGCATTCGTACATGTTGCTGCGCTGGTCTGGGTTCAATTCCCGGCTCTGATAAGCAATTTAATTCTGGTTGAAGGGCTGGAACGGAGTACACTCAGCCTCGTGAGGCAAAAAGGAAAAGATATGGGTTCGGTACCCATCTTAGCTATCCTGGAAGTGTTTCCGTGGTTTCCCATCGCTACTCCAGGCAAATGTCAGGATGGTTCCTTACTTACGACAACGGCCGCCTCCATCCCAATTCCCCACCTCAATTACAAATACAGTACACTACTACAGACACCACAATAACACAGGTATTCAGACACATTCTAACAGACATACAGTACACACGCACACACATACACACCCACGCACATGGGGCTACACGACCACGATGTCCAAACCCCAGAAATGAAGTAACAACCACTATTCTCTGTACCCCTTCAGGTGTCTTAATCACGTACCTCGGACATTATTAATTTCCTTTTCTAGAAGGAGCTCTTCCGGTGTTTTGTGTTATGTTTATTTCTCAACGCATACAGTAGTATGTACTGTACACTAAAACCAGTGACGATTATAGCTTTTGTTTATGTTCCTTTCAAGCCAAAGTTCTTATTTATTCCTTTTAAACGCATCAACCCTCCCTGTCCTGTCACGAGTTCGCCTGTCATACACACTTTGCAAAAACATCACATGTGTACGAGGTGCTTACATGCCTGGTATCCATTCTGTGGCTAAACTCACTCCCAGGAAACTGCTTGTGCGTCAATATGTCCTTGATTGACTTCACGCCGTCTGATGCGGCATGCAAAACTGGGCATGCTGTTCTTATTTATATCTCAAAAAGTAATTGTCCGATTTTGAAAATAATTACATATTTGACCTTGACCTTGTACGCAGTTGAACTTCAATACCAGCTGCATGAATTTGTGCCGTTCCATTTAAAAATATGGACCCCCTGTGGGTGGGGGCGGTAGAATAACACCCACGGTATCCCCTGCCTGTCGTAAGAGGCGATTAAAAGGGGCCCCAGGGACTCTGAAATTTGGAGCGTGGGTTGGCGACCACGGAGCCCTCAGCTGAGTCCTGGCATTGCTTCCACTTACTTGTGCCAGGCACCTCACTTTCATCTATCCTATCCGACCTCTCTTGGTCAACTCTTGTTCTTTTCCGACCCCGACGCTATTAGGTTTGCGAGGGCTAGGGAGTCTTTCATTTTCACGCCCTTCGTGGACCTTGTCTTGCTTTGCCCGATATCTTCATTTTTCGAAGTGTCGGATCCCTTCCATTTTTTCGTCTGATTAGTGTTATATAGAGGATGGTTGCCTAGTTGTACTTCCTCTTAAAACAATAATCACCACCACCACCACCTTAAAAATATGGAGTTAGTATCAATATCTTGGTTATTAATCACCTCATGAGACTAAGTAGCATATTATTTTACAAGGCTCTCGGTACCATTTACGAATATGAAAACAGAATGCCGATATCTTTAACGGTTTAGAAGTTATTTTCGTGTAACATGTTAGGTGAATAACCCTGTATATCAATGATATGTGTAAAGTGGAATCAGAGATAAGACTTTCTGCAGATGATGTTATTCTGTACAGAGTAATACATAAGTTACAAGATTGTGAGCAACTGCAAAATGACCTCGATAAGGTTGTGAGATGGACAGTAGGAATGGTATGATGATAAACGGGGTTTAAAGGTCAGGTTGTGAGTTTCACAAATAGGAAAAGACCTTTCATTTTTAATTGCTGCATTGATGGGGTGAATGTTCCTTTTGGGGATCATTGCAAGTACCTAGGTGTCAATATAAGAAAAGATCTTCACTGGGGTAATCACATAAATATGATGCAAATAAAGGGTACAGATCTCTGCACATGGTTATGAGGGTATTTAGGGGTTGTAGTAAGGATGTAGCAGGTAGCAGGTACGGACCCTCTTCGGAGTCAGCCCTAATCAGGGAGGGGCGCCCCTGCCTATGTGAGTCCCAGAGCACACTGACCCGGTGTGTAACATCTGATATGAGTCCCAGCTCAGGGTTATGAGTGAAGACCTCAACGGCATCTACGGCGGAGAAGGTGAACTTCGGTACGGTGGAGATGGCGGAAGGGGCAAACCCGTAGCGTCTGTACTCCAGAGGAGCGACTACGAAAAGTGTCTGTCTCCATGTTAGGGGCAGCCTAATTTTGAACCTTGCAGTAGGTATAAAATGCCTTTGGGTGTGGCGAGCCCATCGTAACAATAGCCTATATGGACAAAGCAGATAAGGTGCCTCGGAAAAGATTAGGGCATCCCCTGCTAAAAGCGACGTGCAGCTCTTCAGGTGCTGGGGGAACTGTGAGAAATGGGCAACCAGCACCAAACTACATCAAGATTGCGATATTAAATGTCATGACACTGGCAGGACAGAAGGACTGGATGACTTCATGAAAGGAAAAGATATAGCCATACTTGGACTGTGTGAGACCAAGAAGAGGGGTACTGGGGAGATTCCTCTGAAAGAAGAATACAGGCTGTATTACAGCGGAGGACCTGAAGCAAAAAATGGAGTGGCCATCATACTTAGAAAAGAAACCCAAGAATATGTGGAATATACAAAATGCGTCAGTGATAGGATGATGGTGATGAGACTCCAGTTTGAAAATGGCATGAAAGATCTATTTCAGTTGTATGCTCCACAAACAGGTTGCATAGATGAACATCTAGAGGACTTTTTAGAGGAAGTGGAGAGACAGATAATGATAAGGGAGTGCTACTGATGGGAGATCTAAATGCACAAATAGGAATGAAAAGACAAGGACAGGAAGATGATGTAGGGCCCTTTGGATATAGAAATCCAGAAGGCGAGTTGTTGGTGGATTTTTGCATGAGGAACCAAATGATTGTTGGTAACACCTGGTTTAGAAAGAAGAACAGTCAGAAGATTACAAGGTATGGTTGGGGAGACAGACGAACAAAGACCATGATTGATTATATAATCATAGAGAAAGAACACCGGAAGAACATTTTAGATGTTACAGCCATGCCTGAAGAACCCTTTGGTGGAGATCATAGAGCTGTGATAGGAAAATTGAAAGTGGGAAAAATTGAAAAACCCCCATTAAGAAGAGAGAAAAGAATTAAAGTATGGAAGTTGAAGGAGAAAAGCATAAAAAAAGAATTTCAGAGGAAAATAATACCCTTGATACCCAGGACGGAGTGGGGAATGTTGAAGATGAATGGAAAAGCTTTAAGGAAGCACTGGTTAGATGTGCAGAAAAGGTACGCGGTAGAACATCAGGAAATGTGAAAGACAAAAAAACACACTGGTGGAATGATAGGGTAAAGATTAAAGTGAAGGAAAAGAAAATAGCACGGAAAGCATCGAAAACACCTAAAACTGAAGGAAGTAGAAGAAAATACGTGGAGGCAAAGAATTTGACCAAAAAAGTAGTCGAGGGAGAAAAGAGGAAAAGCTGGGCCTTATTCACACAGAAATTGAGAGATGATATGCAGGGGAGCAAGAAATTACTGCATGGTATCTTAAGAAACAAAAAGAGAGATCGAGTAAACACCAGATTTGTGAAGGATGAAGGTGGCATAATATTAACAAAGCCAGAAGAAATAAGAAATAGATGGAGAGAGTATTTTCAGAAGATGCCGAACATAAGAACTGATGACAGTCATTCAATGGACGACCAGGAAAGGGAATTTGTTGATAAATAAATGGATAAAGAAATTTCAATGAATGAAATTGAAATGGCAGTAAGAAAGATGAAGAATGGAAAAACTGCTGGAATAGATGAAATTTCAGTGGAGATGATAAACACAGCTGGAGCTGTAGGCCTGCAGGGAACATATCGGGTTCTCACGATTGTCTGGGAGAATAAGGAGGTGCCTGAGGATTGGCAAAAAGGATTAATCATCCCAATTTTCAAGAAAGGTGATAAGAAAATATTGAAGAACTACAGGGGAATTACTCTAATATCCCATGTTGCTAAGATAATGGAGAGGATACTGGAAAGTAGGATAAGGTTGAGGGATGAGAATCAGATACAGGAAAATCTGTTTGGTTTCAGAAGCGGAAGGTCAAAAATATATTTTTTTTTTGCTAGTTGCTTTACGTCGCACCGACACAGATAGGTCTTATGGCGACGATGGGACAGGGAAGGGCTAGGAGTGGGAAGGAAGCGGCCGTGGCCTTAATTAAGGTACAGCCCCAGCATTTGCCTGGTGTGAAAATGGGAAACCACAGAAAACCATCTTCAGGGCTGCCGACAGTGGGGTTCGAACCTACTATCTCCCGAATACTGGATACTGGCTGCACTTAAGCGACTGCAGCTATCGAGCTCGGTAGGTCAAAAATAGAGCCCATTTCCATTATAAGACAACTAACAGAAAAACAATAGGAGTATGGGAATGATATGGTGATGACATTTATTGACATTGAAAAGGCATATGACAGTGTCCTCAGGACTAAAGTTTGAGACAGTCTGGTGCAAAAAGGAATTGGACAGGGATTAATAAAAATGATCATGGCAATGTTCAAGGAAAGTTGTAGTTGCATTCAAACACAAGTTGAAAGGACAAGTTGGATCAAAATAACTAGTGGTTTAAGACAGGGAAGTGTCCTATCGCCAATCCTGTTTACAATAGTAATGTATGACATCATAAGAACAGAAAAAGCAACATATGGAGGAAGAGAAATGAACACCACGTTATTTGCAGATGATATTGTGATTTGGGGAGAAGAGGACATGAAGGTTCAAGAACAGTTGGATGTGGTTAATGGGAAGATCGAAGAATGTGGATTGAAAATAGTAGTAAAACTCTTGTTATGACTAGAGGAGCGAAAGAAGGGAAAGGTTAGATTAGACTTGCAGACAAGCCCCTGGAAGTAGTGGAGACATTCAAATACCTGGATAGTGAATTAATGGAGAATGCTCGACTGGATGCTGACATTAGTAAGAGGATTCAAGCTAGAAGGCTTTTCTATCATAGTGTAACAAACATGTTATGGGACAAAGGTGTGCCAATGGAAGCGAAGGAAACTATGTACAAGATGTATTACGTACCCATAACATCTTAAGGAGCAGAAACTTGGACAATGACAAAGAAGGATGAGAGTCGAATACAGGCAGCCGAGAAGTTCTTGAGGAGTATGATACAGAAGAGTAGAAGAGACAAAATAAGGAATGAGAAAATCCTGGAAGAAACTGGAGTGGAAAAAATGAATGACAGAATAGAGAAGAGCTGACTAAGATGGTTTGGGCTCATAAAGTGAATGAGTGATGAAAGAATGCAAAAAAAGGTGATGGAAATGCAAATGCAAGGAGGAGAGAGGCTGTGGATGACCACGATTGAGATGGAAGGACACAATCCAACACAGTATTATAGAAAGAAACCTGGACTGGGTCACAGTGTTGGAGGAGGAGTGGTGGAAAGACCGAAGAAAGTGGAGAAGAACCATATTTGCCCCTACCCGGCTACAGCTGGATAAAGGGAAATGATGAAAAATGAAATATCGTATGGCTTTTAGTGCCGGGATATCCCAGGACAAGTTCAGCTCGACAGGTGCAGGTCTTTCTATTTGACTCCCGTAGGCGACCTGCGCGTTGTGATGAGGATGAAATGATGATGAAGACAACACATACACCCAGCCCCCATGCCACTGGAATTAAGCAATTAAGGTTAAAATCCCTGACCCGGCCGGGACTCGAACCCGGGACCCTCTGAACAGAAGGCCAGTACGCTGACCGATCAGCCAACAAGTCGGACAAGGGAAATGATGATGATGAGTAAGGATGTAAAGGAGCGGGTATATAAGTCTCTAGTAAGACCCCAAATAGAGTATGGTTCAGTATATGGGACTTAGTGACGGGTTGCGACTGGAATTGCGAAGAGTCGATTCCATATGCCTGGGGAATCAGGTACCCGATTCCAGAATCGATTCCGAGGAACTAGTAGCACCATCTATGATGCAGATACGTTAACACGTGCAGCACGAATGTGTTCTGTAATGTGAGTTCGTTTTGGTTTATAACCAGGTCACTTTACAAGCCATGCCTGTTCTCATTACAGTGTCCTGGTGTTATATACTCTAATGCGACTGTAATTTGATCAGAAAATATGATTCTCTGTTTGAAACTTAATCAAATTGTATGGATTGTCAATAAATCAAAACTTGTATGGGTATTATGACATAATATGAAAAATGAAAATCCACAGCCTGTTTCCAGTCATGTGACCAGGTCAGGAATGGAATGAATAAAGCCCCATCTAGCAGTGAGGATGGAAATTGTGCCGGCTGCCGAAGCCTGTCGCACTCCTCTGGGGCAATGATTAATGAATGACAGATGGAGTGAAATGATAGTGGAGAGTGTTGCTGAAATGAAAGATGACAGGGAAAACCGGAGTACGCAGAGAAAAACCTGTCCCACCTCCAATTTGTCCAGCACATCTCTCACATGGAGTGACCGGGATTTGAACCACGAAACCCAGCGGTGAGAGGCTGGTGAGCTACCACCTGAGCCACAGAGGCTCCACTATGACATAATACAATACTACTATTTCAACAAATTACAACTGTAATAAAGGGACAACCTTAACTAATGTTAAGCAGTGATGAAAACAAAAATAGTAATTCTAACAGTTTCTCATAATAATATTTAGCAGTAATATGAAATGTTCTTCTTCATCTTCTTTTTCTACCATATTTCCCACACCTATGTGGTCGTGGGTGTGAACTGTGCCGCACATGTGGATTTGGCCCTGTTTTACGATGGATGCCCTTCCTGACGCCAACCCTATATGGAGGTGTGTAATCACTATTGCGTGTTCCTGTGATGGTTGGTAGTGTAGTGTGTTCTCTGAATATGATGAGGAAAGTGTTGGGACAAACACCCGTTCCCCGGGCGAAAAGAACACCTTTTTCGTCACGTTATTAACGTGGGCCAGAACACTGCCTTCTATATGCAGTAGGTACAAATGGCGCCGTGTTTTAAACGAGTTCCCACTGTCTTTGACTGGCGTTTCATCTAGGCCGTAGTAAAACCCTAGATCGGTAGCATAATATACAGTAAAGCCTTGAATTGTGAGCATAATTTGTTCTGTAAACATGTGTTTGTAATCCAAAACATCTGTGTATCAAAGCAAATTGTTATTTCATTATTATGTGGCCTAAGTCATTCATGACAACTAATAAGACATTTGATTTAAATGGGTGTTATATCGTACTATACTATATACAAAAGAAATAGTAAATATTGCACGTTCGAATTTGCCCAATTTATATATGGATGACTCACTCTAGTGAGTGTGCCCAGCACACACTGGTGATCTCACTGAGGAACCGATTCCTCTCAAGCGACATTGAGTGCGACCTCGGAGTCGTAGGAATCGATTCTCGCGATTCCAGGCGTCATTCGTGCACATCACTAATGGGACCCTCACCAGGATTTCTTGATATAAGAATCCAAAGAAAAGCAGCTCGATTTGTTCTGGGTGATTTCCGACAAAAGCGTAGCGTTAAAAAAATATTGCAAAGTTTGGACTGGGAAGACTTGGGGGAAAGGAGACGAGCTGCTCGACTAAGCCAAATGTTAATCTGGACTACCATAACAACATCTTGGATAACAGGTTCAGTTCCGATCATTCTTAGCTGGCCAGTAGTATGCTCATCATCTGCCAAAGCATCTCTACCCTGTTCAAAACACTTGTGCCATTTAAACAAAGGACTTTAGTCCAAGGTTTCTTTGCTTCATCGTCTGAAAGGTATTGCTAGTGGATTTACGTAATTTTTTGGCAGCACTCAATGACTGTCCATTGCCCAAACTGTGACATTCTAAATTTTCACTGCTCACAGACAACTACTCTTTGTATACAACCCATACAACGCATGCCAGTAACTGTTTCTCGCAAGGACAAGAGAAGACCTGATTTAGGACCATCCCATGTTTCCACCAATTCACTATGCATCCAGTTCTCAAAATTATTGATCATAGTAGCATTTGCCTATAATTACAAACTGGTTTTAGTTGAAAATAATCTTACCAACAGGAATGCCACAGATATCTGCTTGAAGCTGCATGAGAAGATTATTTCTTGTCATCATTCCATCAACTTTCAGTTTCTCGAGTGGTATTCCACAGTCTTTCTTCATGGCTTCTAAGATGTCCCTAGTTTGGAAGCAAACTGCTTCAAGCGAAGCCCTAATGATGTGGCCCTTAGTGGTGAACTGCGTCAGGCCACAAAGTATGCTGATAACATACAAAGTTATACTCATTAGACATTAAGAATAACATAACTATAGCTCCACAAATATATAGACAGCATGGTACACGTTTTTCTGGCAAGTACTACTCAATTCAGTTCAAAATATCCTGAATTTCCAGAACAACCCTATAATTACTGAGATTAATTACCCCAGAAGCACTCCAAATGCAAATTTATTTGCCCTATACAATGTATGATTTCAAATTCACAGAAAGAAAGTCACAAATGTTAAATACATTTTTAATCTTTTCCTCCTAAATACAGCACATATAAACAAAACAATAAACAATCCATTTCAAATAATTAGACCACTGGTTGTAAGGACCAGCCATTTACTAAGACCAATGTATACCAATTGATCATAACACATGTAGAAATGTTTCAGTTAATCTGACCAAACACCAGTTAATCAGATCAAACTTATTTATTTTGTTAGAGATTCAACGGTTACGAGTCTTACACAACATCACTGATTATTTGAAGAAATGAAATTATTCTGCATAAAAAGAAGTAAAGGAATGAAAAAAAAATCCCAGCTACATGCAAAAGATGAAAGTCATGGACAAGTTTTTTTTATGAAATGAGAGAGCGAGTTCATATAGACAATCCTATGCTTTTCTGTATTGGATTACAGGAGTGTAGATGTTCACTTTATTTTTTGTGAAGAAGTGAGCTTGCGTTCTTATAGCAATGTGTACAGTAAAACCTTGGATTGCGAGTGTTCTGCAAGATGAGTCAAAATTTTAAATGAATTATAACTTGAGAAATGAGCGAAGTTTTGCATTACGAGTAGTACTGATCTGTTTGTTGAGCGCGAAGTAACCACAACTGAGTCATTTCTCTCGTGCATAGGGATTGTCGGTAATCTTCTCCCATGGTCAGGTTTAGTTACCATGCCTCACTCATTTAGTCAACATCCATACGAAACGTACACTATAATAATGTAATCACGCGTCTGCTTAAATAAAGCATTTTCTATTTTGTGTCCAAGTGTAGTGACCGTTATAAGGTAACTTTAATACAGCAATGAGTCCCATGAAGAAAGAAGTTGAAGACGAAGGCAGGAAAAAGAAAAGAGAAGGTTATAATGGAAGTTAAGAAGGAAATCATTGAGAAGTACAAACAAGCAGCGCTTGTGCCCAATATCGCAAGATTTTTACAAGTCTACATCAACTACATTGCACCCTTCGGGTCAGGGTAACCACAGTAATTCCCAACTAGTCAGTTATATATATATCTCAGGGTATTCATGCCTCCAGAAAAATGGTTAATTTTTCTATGTTTGGTTTAACGTGTGTTCGAAGAGAAAGTAACGGTATCATACGCGGTTCAGAATTACGTAATTGAATGCTCAGTAGTAGTTTTGGGAACGTAAACTACAGTCAACCTTTTAAAAAAAAATATATACGCACAACGAGAACCTTACTCACCAAGTACAACTATTGATTACCAGTATAAATGAAAACTCATTTCATTATATAAAAAAATAATCAAGAAACACATTTATTAAATTGTCAAGATTCGCAAAAGAAATGGTTAATGTTAAATACGCTTTCAATTATCAATCTAATAAATAAATATTTTAATTATTGAATCAAATATTTAAGGTCAGCGCTGCCTAATTCCTAAACTAAGTTTACATCTTAACATTCTAGGTCACGTATTCCTGAAATGAATTATCCTCCCATTAAAATTTACGTCTGGTCACTTAAGTATATTACATCATAGTCTTCAGATCACGGTCAAAATTCGGTATATCAATAAATTATTCCATCACACACGGTGTTAATTATACACCTACATTGAAAATACAACCATCACATTTTTCAAGTTACCGCGGAAATGAACTGAATTTGAATAATGTGTCCTGAATACAAATATCAGTGACCTAAGTTACATTGAAAATTATCTGAGTTCGTTGGTGCAGATTATAGTGAAAAAAAAAAATGAAATATTGAATGACGCACTAAGTTTCTCGGTCCGATTTCCACTTAAATTACGGCTCCTAAGTAAATATTCGCTCTAATAATATTTCATATTAATAAAACATCGATGATATCCTACGTAAATGTCAAATAATTTCCCTACTCTAGCTAAATAATTTCTTATGTATCGTATTCCAGCTCGATATACATATAGCCAGTAAGCATTTTTCATATATAGGTGTGCTAATACCTACACAAAGATATTTCAACACTACATTATCATACCACTTGCATACAAGCTTGTTCTTCCATGTAATAACCATTCATTCAGAATATGATATAATCATGTATTCATTTACCCATCACTGGTTGTTATTATTGTCAAACCACATTCACACTTCATTAAAATATACGTAATTCTATTGTCCATACCTTGCTATGGTTCCTCCCTGGGGCATACTTATATTCTGTAGTCGCTTTATATGTGCTCCAACATCGCACATTAAATATATCAAATACGCTTTACTTCCTATTAATCTGCGCAATATATCATTTAAAATACTATACACACTTTCATTATCTCACTATTAACCTTCAATTCAATCCATATTTAATTCTTTTAACATCCATAATTACCGCGTTTAACCTCCAATATTAATTAAACACAACGATACGTATCTCATCAATAGCGCAGAATTCGTTCCTCAAAACGCGTTTTACCATACAATTCCAAATATAACCCCAAATTCAGTGTCTATTCTTTCAATATAGTCACACAGCAAAGAGTACGGTAACTTAATTTAACCAATTCAACATGCGTCCCTCTGTGACGAAACTGGGTTTGACTGGTACTACATCACTCATGAATCTTTCTAACTAACCGGGATTCTTTGAAAACTGCTGTTACACTATGTCGCATTTTTAAATCGTATTCCTTCATCCTTGGATAAAATAATGTAGTAAACACGTTACCATTCTGTAACAAGATATCGTCTTAAATATTTCACACTGCACTTTCTTATATTCACAGCACACTTAATTATCTCACGCTTAGGCTATTCAGATCTACTGTATATACTGGTAATACTCTATATAAGAAATTATACTACTTAATACTATTACTTAGCTCGCCATTCAATATCTCGGGCCTTAGTTGCTCTTCGGTGTGGTCGTAGTCCTTGGATCGGGAACTGGGCAGGATCTCCACCAGTGGTATTTCAGGTAGAGTGACCTCCTCCACACGGGTCGGGTGGTTTTAACAGCCTGGATGACATCTCCCTCCAGGTTGGTCTATGCCGATTTAGCAAGCCATCATCTGTTCAGCAACACAGTAGACAATATACGTTGATTCTGGAAAACATAAACTCATCATGGTTCTGCGTAGAATATAAATATATATTTTTATATGGTGATTGCTTCTTATTTTAGGTTGTCCTTGCGACTATTTTTACTAAATGTGGCTCAATCTCGAGCTCTCACGTCTCAATCAAGTTCTTGTTTTCAGACGACTTTGCATCTAAATATCTGGACGGATTTTTTGAAGCTTCAGGATTTTATTCCCTCTTCACAGTATTTCAACGTTTATTTATTCAATTCATTCAATACTTCCGTCCTCTCAGTTTAATACTTCTCACTAAATATTGCCAATCTCGCTTATTTTTGAGAGCGATGTTCGGAACGTCTTGTCCTCACCACGTCAATTTTTTAAGTCAGTTTTTATAATAATCTGTTTGATCCTTCTTATTTTTTTAAAAACAATTCTATCGATTCTACACCATTGTACACCGCCTTCATAGTGGTAGGTTTAAGTTAGTCATGGCCTTCTAGCATACATCAATATCGATATCCTATTATACATTTCTTTGCCTTGACTGGCCTCTACCTTTCGTAGGCGCCATTTTTAATACGTCCAGTAAATGCATCGGGTACAACATATTTGCACATTATTAAACAAGAAGAAAGAACTAAGAGGTCTGGATTCAGCAAAAGGAATCACGAGAGTATCAAAGCAACAGCCAATGTTTTAGAAGATGTAGGGAAGTTGCTTATCATGCAGATCATTTTATATTAATATTATTTTTCGGTTGTGAAATGAATTATCTATGTTTCAATAATTTTTTATGGAAAAATTTGCTTTGATACACAGATGTTTTGGATTACAAACACATGTTTACAGAACAAATTATGCTCACAATTCAAGGCTTTACTGTATATTATGCTACCGATCTAGGGTTTTACTACGGCCTAGATGAAACGCCAGTCAAAGACAGTGGGAACTCGTTTAAAACATGGCACCATTTGTACCTACTGCATATAGAAGGCAGTGTTCTGGCCCACGTTAATAACATGACGAAAAAGATGATGGACGACTTAACACAAATAGATGACGCTCACTGGTTGCCACTGTGTCTGTTCTGTGTCCATGCTAATTCCAGATAGACCCCCCAGCCTAAAAACATATCCATGTTAAAAAGACTCGTAGAGTTATTAATAATAACTAATAAGAGGTTGTTCTTTTTACTTTGGTTGTGTTGCACCAACACACTGAAGGGTTTTGGCATCACAAGGATGGGAAATAATAATGTTATCAAGATGTATATACACAGGTCAGGACACGAATGTTACTTATGGAGCCGCCATTTTGGAACTGAGTGTGGACAATCCCTACAACGTTTCTATGTTACATATAGGTGAGTTTCGGAATTAAAAATGTATTTAAGAACATAAAAGCTGTTAAAATTAGTTTTATTTACCTCGAATTACATGTAATTAATAGCTTTCTTAAAACCTGCAAATTGTGATATAATAAGATATCTATTTTGCCATCTATAATAAACCAGGTTTCATAAATTGTGAATAACTGCAATGGAATTAAAACCGGAGTATCTGACATAATTATCATAATATTTTTTGAGCCAGTAGACCTAATTTAGGGTACCTGGGAATGAACAAAGTAATACAATGAACAAAAAAAGTGGGGATGGTTAAAATTAAATAAAAACATACAGGTACGCGGGGGGAACCAAAATAAAAGGGTATGGAATCTGGCTGTAAACTGCTGATAGGAAATCACCTCAGCTGATAGCCCATTTGGTAGCCTAAGACAAAATTATTACAATAAATGTAACAGCTAGCAATTTAGGCTACATTCCTAGCAACAGGAGAAGCCTCCGAGGGTCAGGCGTCAGCACGCCGGCCTCTCACCGCTGGGTACCGTGGTTCAAATCCCGGTCACTCCATGTGAGATTTGTGCTGGACAAAGCGGAGGTGGGACAGGTTTTTCTCCAGGTACTCCGGTTTCCCTGTCATCTTTCATTCCAGCAACACTCTCTAATATCATTTCATTTCATCTGTCAGTCATTAATCAATGTCCCAGAGGAGTGCGACAGGCCTCGGCAGCCGGCACAATTCCTATCCTTGCTGCAAGTTGGGGGCTTCATTCATCCCATCCCTGACCCGGTCATTGACTGGAAAACAGGTTATAGGTTTTCATTCATTTTCATCCTAGCAACAGGAAAACATATAAGCATTAGAAAATCGCGATACATTAAAAACAGTGCATCCGCCTCCATAGTGTAATGGTTAGTGTTAATAGATGCCGTTCTCGGGGCCCGGGTTCAATTCCCAGCAAAGCAACAAAATTTGAAATGTGGTACGAGGGCTGGAACGGGGTCCCCTCAGCCTCGGGAGGTCAACTAAGTAAAGGAGGTTTCGATTCCCACATCAGCCATCCTCAAAGTGGCTTTCCATGGTTTCCCACTTCTCCTCCAGGCAAATGCAGGGATAGTACCTAACTTAAGGACATGGCCGCTTCCTTGTCTATCCCTTCCAATCTTCCCATCACCCACAGAGCCCTTCTTCAGCATACCAGGTAAGGCTGCCTCCTCCCCAGTTGTATCCCCCAGACCCACAGTCTCATGCTCCAGGACACTGCCCTTGAGGTAGTAGAGGTGGAATCCCTTGCTGAGTCCGAGGGAAGAAACAACCCTGGATGGTAAATGGATTAAGAAAGAAAGAAAGATATTACAATAAATTAACATCCCAATAAATTGACAAACACCATTATATATACAAGCATAGAAGGCAGCCCTCTTTCGCTCAAGACCTTCCTGACAACACGGAAAAGATTTCGGGGGATTACGAAAGTCGAAGAGTGTAGGGACGGGATTCCATTTTAACAGCTTCCTTTTATCTGCTTTCTTTACTTCAAATTGGAATTCCACAAAACGAAGATGCAGGAAAAGATCATAAACAAGGTATGGTCAGATAGACAAGCTTTTTACAAAAGCAAATAGAATAAACTTGGAGATTATTAATTTTTCTCCAATAAAATTTATACTATCCTCACACAGCTGTGAATGTTCTGTTGGCTGCCATTTATGACATCGGCAATTCTGCACTCATTTTGCCTTCCTATTCTTATCTATTGGGAATCTAAATAATCTAGTCTCTTTAGATGAGTGACTTTTACAATCTGGAGTGACACAATAACCCATTATAACTTTAATCTCTTCGCACTGGCTAACACGCAGACAACAGCAAATAGAGAGCTTTGGTCCCAAAATGGCCACTGCTGCAAAGAATTCTGGGAGCATAACCAGACCTTTGTATATAGACCTTGAATTGGCTTTACATCGTACTAACTACTTTTACGGTTTTCGGAGACGCCGAGGTGTCGAAATTTAGTCCTGCAGAAGTTCTTTTACGTGCCAGTAAATCTACTGACACCAGGCTGATGTATGTGAGCACCTTCAAATACCACCAGACTGAGCCAGGATTGAACCTGCCAAGTTGGGGTCAGAAGGCCAGTTACAGAAAATTACAGAAAACCATCTTCAGGGCCACCGATGGTGGGATTCGAACCCTCCATCTATCAAATGCAAACTCACAGAAACCCAACCCTAACCACATGGCTAACTTGTTTGGTAATGAGTTCTAAACAAGCTGATATAAACTTCTTTTGTGTAAACACTTGTATGCCTTAATTCTAAAATAAATAAGATAAAAATAAATAACTGAAATAAATCAATCTACATTTCCGAGAATAACATTTCTAAGAACTGAACTCATATTTATGAAAATAGCAGCACCATGAACAAAGGCTGAAATACAGGTACCGGTAATAATAATAATAATAATTTTGTATGGCTATTCCTCGACGAGTGCAGCACTTTTAAGACAGACCCTCCGATGAGGGTGGGTGGTATCTGCCATGTATAGGTAACTGCGTGTTATTGTAGTGGAAGATAGTGTTGTGTGTGGTGTGCGAGTTGCAGGGATGTTGGGGATAGCACAAATACCCAGACCCCGGGCCACTGGAATTAACCAATAAAGGTTAAAATCCCTGACCCAGCCGGGAATCGAACCCAGGACCGCCTGAACCGAAGGCCAGTACACTGATCATTCAGCCAACATGTCGGACGAAATACAGGTGAAACTTACAGTAAATGGAAACCACAATATGTCAAGAATGTGATTACATATTGTAGAGTGATTTTGCATTAGGGTTGGGCACTATGTCCTTATACACTGTGCCGGTGCACAGTTATGTTCCGCTGTTCCGGAACACCGAGTGTCAGTTGTTCCGAAACATTCTCAAGTGAGATCGAGACAGTGACTCGGTGTCCCGTCAAAAGAGTCACTACGCACTGCCCTTCGCCCACTGACTGACTGTCGATACCAGCAATGTGCCACCGCGTGCTGGAGTGTTCTGTGTTATCCTCTTTGTTCTGTGAGTTCCGTCGCACTGGCAACTGGCCTTCGGTACATGCGAATAACTTACGTGTTCTGTTTTGTTTTCAACTATTTTGTAAGAGTGTTTTCATTGAAGCCTAGTAACATATACCGTACAAAAAACGGTAAACCACTATATGAGCGACACCATGGGTCTGCCTTGCCTATGATTAGTGCCCACTACGTGAGGAACACCACAGGATAGTACGAGTCCCTGTCATTAGTACACCTATGTGAGGAATACCGTAGGTTTGCGTTACCTTAAATGGTGCAGCAATGTGAGAAACACCATAGGTCTGCATTACTTTGTACATGGGCGTATTACATTACCTGAGGGTAGTACCGTAACGTGTGCAAAGTCGTACCAGAGTACTGTTTAGGACTTTACTAGAATCAAACCCGACAGAGTGAAATGCAATTTATGTTCTTCTATTTTGTCTGCAAAGGGATCTTCAACCGGCACAATGACGAGACATTTCAAACTTAAACATCTCACCATTTTTATTTTCGTGTTCTGCTTGTATATTGTGTTTAAGTTTTATTTTCATGTTCTGCTTGTATAGTTTTATTTTTAATCTATTCCGCTTGTATATAGTGTTTAATTTTTATCTTCTTGTTCTGCTTGTATGGGTTATTTTTATTTTCGTGTTTCACTTGTATGTTGTGTAGCCACATAAATAGAATATTGAAGAATGTTCCTTCAACTGTGCAAGTACATTTTTAATTAGTGTAAATAACATTGTGACATTTGTAAACACATCTCCTGCCAGTGTGATTATGACAGGTATATTTCAGAATGAATGAAAACATTCTTACCCTAAAAAAACAATATTTAGACTTGTTTCAGAGTTACGACTGCTTTTTCACGTGCCGTGCAGTTTTATCCTGGCCCTAATTACTCACAATATAGGCTGATACATTCAAATGCTGATAATATCCTTGGATTATTTACTTTTAAACACCTGTACTGCCATTGTAACCGTGTTATGTGTATTTAATATTGACCGATAAACTCTTCACCTAAAAGCAGCCTTCAAACGAGATTACTGGGCGCCAATTTCAGTGTTCCGACTGCTCCTTCACGTTCCGCGCAGCTTTATGCTGGCCATAACTACCCATAGCACGTCAGGTACAGCGACATTATCGCTGATGCGGTCCATGTCAAGTTGCCTCACGAAGTTCTCTCTGCAGCGCAGTTACAGCCCCGTGTGCCGCTTGCCAGCACACTGTACCGAAACGCTCCATTTCAAGCTCCTAATGTTTCGAAACAACTGTCTGTTCTGGTCTGCCCAACTCTATTTTGCATTCCTGAGCTTAGCAGTGTCTTCTTGACTGTCGCGTTATGTGTATAAACAGAGGGCTATTGATAACTTACTGAATTAGTGTATCAGAGTCAACAGACTGTAAACTTTTCTCCACAAATCAACATGATTCATGCTACTAAAAGGGCACAGTATACACAAACACAGAGTTTGAACAGGATGAATGACTGGCTTGTGTGTGCAGGCAGACATTGCTGCTCATATGAAACATCAGTGATATGAGTATGGAAGCAGAGGACTGAAGAGAACCAAATGCATCCAAACACAAATTATAACTACATCACGGGATGACACACATCTCCTCCACATGGCAGTGATGGATCATATAGCTTTACCGTAAGTGTGGCTACAAAATTGAAGCACCGAAACAAGTGTGGCACTGTCTGCTTCCACTGTTCAACAATGCCTGCTTTAGAGAGGACTGGTTACAAACACTTCTTTGTAACGGATTCCCTTGACCATGGACCACCAATCACTCAGGGTACAATAAGGTTTATGTAGACTGGTAAAACGGACAAGTCCTGCTTTTTCTTGGACTACAATGATGGTTTTGTTCGCATTAGCCAATACTGCGGCGAGTGATATTATCAAACATGCTGGCCAAATGCCAGATGTGATGGTGTGGGGTATTCTTTGGGTATCATTCAAGATCTCGGCTGCTACGTACTGAGGGTAAACTCTTTAGCATTCAGTAGTAAGGGCAGAAGTCATACAACTTTCTTCAGCACACTCCTAACACTACATTCCAGCAAAAAGAACACCTCAGCAAACATTGACTGCAATGTTCTGGCTCTCTTTGAAACATGGCTAATATGGCTTCTTCCGTGGCCTTTCTGTTAACCAGACATGTCATCTACTGAACCTGTATGGGATATGGTCACTCAAAACTAGCCCGTCAAAGCTCTCCAGCGCCAGCCCCGTGGTGTAGGGATAGCGCGCCTCCTTCTTACCCGGAGACCCCGGGTTCGATTCCTGGCCAGGTCAGGGATTTTTACCTGGACCTGAGGGCTGGTTTGAGGTCCACTCAGCCTACGTGATTAGAATTGAGGAGCTATCTGACTGTGAGATAGCAGCCCCTGTCTCGAAAGCCAAGAATAACGCCTGAGAGGATTTGTTGTGCTGACCACACGAAACCTCGCAATCTGCAGGCCTTCGGGCTGAGCAGCGGTTGCTTGGTAGGCCAAGGCCCTTCAAGAACTGTAGTGCCATGGGGTGGGAGGAAAGCTCTCCAGCAGCCAGCATCAATCAACTGTGAACTTGCATACAAGCAACCTGGGAAGGAATTCCCCAGGAAGACATCCCATGTCCCTCTCATTCAATGCCATGAAGTATACCGGCTCTTATGCAACTCGTAGATGATTCACAAAATACTGATGTTTTCATGCGTATTAATCTGAAACTTTAATCATTCGTGGATATCGGTATTAGAAATATGTAGAATAAATTTGATTATGCACTCGTAACTCCTTCATGGTGTGTCAATTTTCAGAAACATGAGTGTTCTTCAACTGTTGAATGAAAGTCCAGGTGATAACCAAGTAACCTTACCTCCTGTAAATACAAGAAAACCAGACATAGAAGTACCAATACCTACTGTTGAGGAAGTTGAGCTTGGCATCAAGAAGTTAAAGAATAACAAAGCCCCGGGAATGGATTTAATACAATCAGAGCTTGTAAAAAATGCTGGAAAAGAATTTGTTAAACACTTTCACAAACTAGTGGTCAAGATATGGGTAGCTGAAACAATCCCTGATGAATGGAACGTAGGTAT
This sequence comes from Anabrus simplex, assembly GCF_040414725.1. NCBI lineage: Eukaryota > Metazoa > Arthropoda > Insecta > Orthoptera > Tettigoniidae > Anabrus > Anabrus simplex. The sequence continues at coordinate 798,786,956 of NC_090265.1, forward strand.
CATCTGCCTGATACATAAGAAAGGTGATATCATGATGTGTTCTAACTATAGAGGTATCTGCTTATTATCCATTGCTTATAAAATATTTTCCAATATTCTCTTTAGCAGATTGGTGTCTTAAGTGACTATCAATGCAGATTTCGCCAAGGAAGATCTACTATTGATCAGATGTTCACAATTCGCCAGATACTTGAAAAATGTAAAGAATTTGGAATTGATACACACCATCTCTTCATTGACTTCAGATCAGCCTATGACAACATTGATAGAAGTAAACTCTATGTAGCAATGGAGGAGTTTGAGATCCCTAAGAAATTGATCGCCCTTGTAAAAGCTACCATGGAAAATACTCGGAATCAAATTAAGATCAAGAATATGTTTTCAAATTCTGTAACGACCAAGAACGGAGTTAGGCAAGGAGATTCATTATCATGCCTTTTGTTCAATATAGCTCTGGAGAAAGTTGTTAGAGATGCAAGTATCAACACAAGGGGAACCATCTTACATAAATCAGTTCAAATTTTGGCATATGCAGATGATATTGATTTAATTGCAAGAACACCAAGAGCATTGAAAGACGCTTTCACAGGCCTTGAAAAAGCAGCACGAAAGATGAATTTACAGATTAATGAAGGGAAAACTAAGTATATGCCCGTAACCAAGAAAGACTACCTGAGTGGGTCTACATTCATACAAATTGGCCCGTATAAGTTTGATGTTGTGCTTAGCTTTACCTACCTTGGATCAGAAGTTAATTCCAAGAACAATGTTAGTTCTGAAATCCAAAAACGTATACTGTCTGCTAACAAGTGCTATCATGGCCTCAGAAAACATCTGAAGTCTAAGTTGCTGTTTAGGAAAACTAAAATCCTGATGTATAAAGTTTTAGTAAAGCCTGTATTAACATTTGGTGCTGAGACCTGGACACACTCAAAATCTGATGAAAGACAGCTCGGTATAATTGAAAGAAGGATTTTGAGGCAAATTTTTGGGCCAGTAGAAGAAAATGGTGTCTGGAGAAGAAGATATAATCATGAATTGTATAATTTATATAACGAACCAAACATTGTTAACTGCATGAAGATCAGAAGGTTGGAGTGGGCAGGACATGTGCTGCGTGCTAATGACAGAATGATAAAGGAGATATTTAATGCAGTACCAGAAGGAATCAGGAAAGTTGGCAGACCAAAGTTAAGGTGGGAAGATGGGGTGAGAGAGGATGTAGAGATAATTGGAGTCAAGAATTGGAAGAGCTCTGCACTTAACAGGAAAGAATGGGGAAAAAACTTCACCAGAAGGCCAAGGCCCACAAAGGGCTGTCGTGCCAGTGATGATGATGTGGTGATGATGATGATGATGATGATGCTTGTTGTTTAAAGGGGCCTAACATCGAAGGTCATCGGCCCCTGATGATGATGATGATGATGATGATGATGATGATGATGATGATGATGATGAGTGTTCTTCAAAATAAATTCACTCCTAAAATAATGGGGTTGGTGACTTTTGCTTTAAATGACTGAACTTCATTATTATCGGCTATTTTTATTATCTGAGGAAAAAGGGAGATTTCCAGCACCTCAAAGAATGAAGGTATCATGTTTTTTCTGGCTTTTTCCCAGTTATCTGCAGTTGGTAGTTTGTAGGGATTCAGCTAGTTTTTACGGCGGGATGCCTTTCCTGAAACAAATCTGTGGTGGTTTGTAGCGTGTTGCATTGTATGTGTATTCCACCCACTACCCTTTGTTAATGAGGACACTAATTGTGGACTGGTCGAAACTGGCGAAATACAGCCACGAACTGAACCTGGGCCTCTTATACAAATGAATAAAGTATAAAAGGCTAGAACCCCAGACAGAAATAGGTTAAAATAGATTAGGGTTTGTTATCACAAAATTGGCTGAAGTAGATATGAGATGGGCATGTAACAAACATAAGGATGTTACTCACATACATATTCTTAGAGGCTATTTACTTTTAAAATGCATAGGAGTTATTTACTTCCTCATGAATAATCTCATCAACTTCCCTTGTCTCATTTTTTATAGGTACATAGGGAAAGACAATATCAAGAGATTCAGGACAATACCAACCAATGGTACTCTGAATTTGTCCCAAAACATTTCTTTTGTGAAAGTGGAACCTCAATCAAAGAATATATGATTAATAATATATATACACTGACTGACAGAGCAAATGCAACACCAAGAAGGAGTGGTTCGAAAGGGATGAAAGTTGGGGAAAAAACAGAGACGGCACGGACGAATAATTGATGTTTATTTCAAACCGATATGCAGGTTACACAATGCGCACGGCATCGACTCAGTAGGATGTAGGACCACCGCGAGCGGCGATGCACGCAGAAACACGTCGAGGTACAGAGTCAATAAGAGTGCGGATGGTGTCCTGAGGGATGGTTCTCCATTCTCTGTCAACCATTTGCCACAGTTGGTCGTCCGTACGAGGCTGGGGCAGAGTTTGCAAACGGCGTCCAATGAGATCCCACACGTGTTCGATTGGTGAGAGATCCGGAGAGTACGCTGGCCACGGAAGCATCTGTACACCTCGTAGAGCCTGTTGGGAGATGCGAGCAGTGTGTGGGCGGGCATTATCCTGCTGGAACAGAGCATTGGGCAGCCCCTGAAGGTACGGGAGTGCCACCGGCCGCAGCACATGCTGCACGTAGCGGTGGGCATTTAACGTGCCTTGAATACGCACTAGAGGTGACGTGGAATCATACGCAATAGCGCCCCAAACCATGATGCCGCGTTGTCTAGCGGTAGGGCGCTCCACGGTTACTGCCGGATTTGACCTTTCTCCACGCCGACGCCACACTCGTCTGCGGTGACTATCACTGACAGAACAGAAGCGTGACTCATCGGAGAACACGACGTTCCGCCATTCCCTCATCCAAGTCGCTCTAGCCCGGCACCATGCCAGGCGTGCACGTCTATGCTGTGGAGTCAATGGTAGTCTTCTGAGCGGGCGCCGGGAGTGCAGGCCTCCTTCAACCAATCGACGGGAAATTGTTCTGGTCGATATTGGAACAGCCAGGGTGTCTTGCACATGCTGAAGAATGGCGGTTGACGTGGCGTGCGGGGCTGCCACCGCTTGGCGGCGGATGCGCCGATCCTCGCGTGCTGATGTCACTCGGGCTGCGCCTCGACCCCTCGCACGTGCCACATGTCCCTGCGCCAACCATCTTCGCCACAGGCGCTGCACCGTGGACACATCCCTATGGGTATCGGCTGCGATTTGACGAAGCGACCAACCTGCCCTTCTCAGCCCGATCACCATACCCCTCGTAAAGTCGTCTGTCTGCTGGAAATGCCTCCGTTGACAGCGGCCTGGCATTCTTAGCTATACACGTGTCCTGTGGCACACGACAACACGTTCTACAATGACTGTCGGCTGAGAAATCACGGTACGCAGTGGGCCATTCGCCAACGCCGTGTCCCATTTATCGTTCGCTACGTGCGCAGCACAGCGGTGCATTTCACATCATGAGCATACCTCAGTGACGTCAGTCTACCCTGCAATTGGCATAAAGTTCTGACCACTCCTTCTTGGTGTTGCATTTGCGCTGTCAGTCAGTGTATATATACATATTATAACCTTTCAATGATCTCGAGGTTAAGAGCGAAGGAGCCATTGAAAGTCATAGATAAATATATCAACAGAAGCAGTGCATAAGTACACAATCAGCCGGAATACGTCCAGTTTATACGTCCAACTACGTACGAAACCGAGACAACTCGCTCATCAAATGGAATTTTACGGAATGAAATCAGGAAATTCATAAGCTCAGAACCCCATGGTATTCGGAGGATTGAATTAAGAACATGAGTTGGGATACAACTAGAGACCAGTAGATGGAAGATCTCATATCAACAGCTGTGAAGGAGAAATCTCATATGTAACATTCAGGTCCAGTAACGTCGCGCTGCAGAGGCCATGGAACAGTTTGGGGCAATGCAAGTTCTACCATCAAGAAGGCATATGCGGAGTGACGGATCGTATGCATTCGAGAAAATAAATGAATAGCAGAATGTATTCCTTTGTGCAGTTCCGTGAATGAAGAGAGTGACTGTGTTAGGCAAAGCTCCTCAAATGTCAAAAACATATGTAACGGAGATTACGACATAGCAGTTTTAGCGTGAATCATAAAATGCAAACCAAGTATTATTGTGATGTTATTAAAATGGGATTTTGTTTTATGACAATGTATGAAGAAAAAACAGCATAGAAGGTTGATTTTGAGAATAGCTTTGATACATACAGAAGGAATTGAGGAGATTATAAGAGTTTTAAGATATCCTACGGTTTAAAAGAATTCAATAATCAATTATACAGCGCCGATATACGAAGGCGAGTTTAGTAAACGAAATTGTGGATTTCAAAACTCTGTTTAGCACTATCTAATACAGTTTGTACAAGTTTCAGGGTGGAAGAACAATGAGACTGGTTACTGTTATGATAAAGGATATAGCCAAGATGGAGATGTGTGCCTAAACTGAAACTAGGATCCTGATGGATCCGAATTCTGCTGGAATGGCCACAATTACATGAAAACAGATGTCCATAACTGCCACAACCTGAAGGATGGGATGAACAACAGAGACCTCGAACATTAAGTACCCAAACTTGTCTTCCCTTATTCTATTTTGTAAAAGCTTATAGTAGTTAGATTTGCCATCATAATGGTGATTTGAAAGAATACGGCTTGAGTAACCTAATGTGTGTTGCATGAAGTGTTGATCCGATCATTGGTAGGAGTGGAATTCGGTATATCGTTGGTGTCAAGTAGTAGAGGTATACAGACATCATTATATTTCATCTAATGTCCTAATACTGTCTGAATAATCGTTAGAATCCATTTTGCGATGAGATAATATCGAGTGCTGTGTAGATAAGTTCAGTGAGTGATTGTACGTAATTATGTCAATGTCGAGATCCTCTTAGAATAACTTGTGCCTCAGAATAATTTAATGAAGTGCGTACATGCTGTAAGTGATATGATGCTTTATATGTGTATAGTTAAGTTTCTTCGATACCAGTGCTTGTATGTTTGAATACTGATGTAGACATGGTGTACATTTTTGATGAGATATGGTAAATATTAGGGTTATCGAATGTGTTATGATAAAACAGTGTGATTATTATAAGAATGAGGTTTGTTGAAATTGATGTTACGGTAACGTAATAAATCATCGAGATGGTCAATGAACCTAGGGTAGTAATATTATGTGAGATGTTCATCATGTAATTTTAAAGATTTTGAATAGGCAAGCGGAATAATATGATGCTAGTGTTTTCAAAGGTATCCCGGAGAGATTAAATGTTGAGCATGTAGAGATCACCAAAATACGAATTTACGGCACAGCATAGAAGTAAAACAGATGTATTATCGGATGAATTGTTAGGATCTTCGGTAAATAACATATCTAATAATAAAATAAGTTGTTTTAAGAGGTTAATGTCACCTGATGAAGTGCGTTGGCAGTCAAGGTAACTGCTTGCTGTAGTTATTAGGCAGTAGTGTTATTTCCAGGAAACACTGGAGGAGAGCAGATGCAGTACAGAACTTCCGATATTATCGTTTCATTGAACATTCCAGTAGTTAGATATTGTTGATTTTCAGACACGGCGAAGCTGAATATTCCCGATGAGTGTGACAGCACCATGATTGTTAATTTATTGAATTTATTTGTGTCTTTGGATGATGGACAGATAATTATATTTTCCTCTTGCAATGTTAGGGAGACTAACCGTCAGGATATTCAAGTTGTATATTAGATAGCTAGACATTTAAATGATTAAACAGAAAGAACTCGGGAAGGCAAACTATGGGCAAATATTGACTCAGATGAATGAACAAAGTGAATGATTTTAAGATTAGCAGATTTTCAGAACTGTTAATAACTTCATTACATGTGGAAATATTTCAGATATTGTGATGAATTATTTAAGAGTTTTAATTTAACGTCAGATAATATTTCTTTTTAATTTGTTTGCGGAACCAACAAAGATTGAATAAGATGTGTGTTACATGTCATGTTGTCTAATCAGATGATCATTATTATATATTTTCTTCATGATTACCTAATTAAATGGAATATCCATCCAAACTTTTATTGCGAACTTTCATTTTAAAATTATAATTTAAGAGCCTTTACATAGTTAGGTAGGATGTGGAAATTACTCTGTTTGAGCTGATGTTGGAAGAGATTTGACCGGTACTCGCCGAATGACCATGCCCGCGAGTGGAGTTTCTTGTGAACCATTGATACTAGCCGAGGTTTAATTGAAGAAATCATGTAATTTCGAACCACCCACATCCACGAACAGTCATTATATATATCGGCAATTAAACCCAAAAGGTAACTGCAACCGCTCCAGAATAAAACAAGGCCAAACTTCAATCCCCAAGACATCAACAATCTCCAAAGAGTAGCCCCTCTCAGAATTTAAAATGAAATAGAAGCACTTCAGCCAAAACGAATAATCACTGAACACAAAGAGGTTATAGAGAGAAAGAAAAAGGGGTTGTTGTCGTAGTTACAGAAGTGAAATAAACATAGTCAAAGATGATACGTAAGACATAGAATATCCTGAAATATAAAAATAAAATGGCTAGACCAGCCAGGAGCTGAGACAAGGTAATAAAATAAACAACCATAACAGTAAAACTGAATGCTACATAATAAGGAACCAAAAAATAACACAGACCCGACATTCATACAACACATCACACATGCTCACATTGAAACCAGATGCACAAGGCAACATAAAATGCAGAATCAAGACACATCACGATAAAAACCGCAGTAGCATGAGAAAAGTGAGTCAAAGGCTCATGAGTTTGATCTGCGAGTCCAGATCAAATAATTTGGGTGGCCACAATATAGGGCAAGGCTCACTTAATCATTACAGTAATCAAACCACAAATACGCTATGGAACATATTCATATCATCCCTGGTAGCGAAATGAATTGTACGGAATTAGCGTTTTAAATACACATCACAACATGAGCTCAAGTAAGACATCACAGTAGGAGAGAAAGAAACAGATCTGAAATGAAAAATCTTCATAATGAAACAACATCACACACACCTCTATCAAAACAGGTCAGTGTTACCTTTTATTGTCCCTTTGTAGGAACAAATATACATATCAAGTAAATTATAAGGTAAAGGGAAAAGGGAAAATTAATCCACCACAATAAAAATTAAGAACAAAGAACATAACCGGGATCACATGGAACACTAGCCTAGCATAGCTGTGACAAGCCAAGGGAAGTAGTAAAAAAATTAAATACCTGGAATAAGAATTCACACATATTAACAGATCCTATACGTTGACTCAAAGCAGAGAGCCACGTATGGAAAAGTATGAATTTTTATAAGGTACACATTTCATAGCTCTGCCTCTCCATCTTTTTAACCAAGGCTTCCATTCTTTTTGCCAAGAGATCATACAAAGCAAAGTTAGGACAGGAAGAAATGCTTTGGAAATTCATAATGGCATGAGGCACCATCTGTTATAACCGGGAGGGAGTAGATGTCAAGTCAGAGAACTGTTACCATATTCAAATAACAGACATATGATATCGATATTAGGGAATAGAATAACAAGACCATTTGAGGAATAAAATATTCAGACCACTAGGTGTGGCACAGTATGAAGATATGTGCAAGATGAACACGAAAAACTAGCCCTCGAGCCAGAGGAACTAACCAGACTCAGTTAAAATCCTCAGTCCAACCGAGGACCGAACCTGGGGCACCTCTGAACCAAAAGCCATTGTGCTGACCATTCAGCTAAAGAGCCAGAAAAGGAATGAAGGTATAAAATAAAGAAAAAGAAGAGAAGTTTTAAAATCCTACTACTTTCGGGATGTAGAAAATGAGAAATGACCAACTGAGGTCAGATAGCGAAGACGAAAGTAAGGAACCTGTAAGTAAGTGGAAACAATGTCAGACTCAGCTGGGCCATGCAACTACTATACTACCCAAGGAGAAACAAACTGAATGAAAAAACATACAATACGGTACTAACCCACGTGCATCCTTACGCCAGTAAGGGGCGTACAGTCCAGAAAAAGCTGGAACAAAGTACACATCCCCCGTGGTTGGCACTTCTGCTGCCAACTTCTCCACTTCACTGGTGTCAGACACCAAGTTCAGATTATTCTTGAGCCATCTAACAGCTGATCCTGCCACAGCAACAGAACCTTCAAGAGCATATACAGGCTGAGCATTCCGGCCCAACTTGTAAGCTACTGTTGTCACCAACCCGTGGGATGAATGTACCCGCTGTAAATTTAAAAAAACATATATATATACTTAGTATCTATTTACATGTCACCTCTTACAGGGAATGAATTCCATTCTCCATGACAACAGAATTGCTAGAAAGGAGTGCATCAAATGTCTTTCTTCTTTTAAAGTTACTATAGCAATCTATATTTAGGTCACATTCTTGTGTTCAAAGATGAACAACATAAATTAAGCAAGACAGAATGTTGTCACAAATATGATCAACCCAACTTCTGTCCAGGGTTCCCTTAGACTAACCTGTATACGCAAACTTTTGGACATTCTGTATTTTTTTATTTTTTTATTTAAAAATGTAATACTGATTCATTTGAATGAATAACTAAACTAATAGTATGGGAAATGCATGCATATAAAAAGCAATCTAGTTATATGTGCATAATACTACCAAAGATGTAAAAATACTACAAGTTATTAAAAAAAAATCAGAAGAGACCGGAAACCAAGTTATTGAGGTATCGTCTTCAATAGATTGGAATTAAAACTGTTGCATACGGTCCTTCTTTCATGCTCATATTGCGACTATGGTTTTCATACTTGTGCAATATGCCTTTATTTTACTTTCATCAATACCTTGAAAAATTAAAATACAGTGGACACCGTTTATTGTAATCACAGATAGTGTTATCAACCGTATTACATAATCACTTTTATGAAGTCCTGTACGGACAAATACTGAAGCACTGAAAATCTTCCGTTTATTGTGATCATGAATTTGTTTTATGTTATCACATTTACTTTCAAGGATTTCGTCCTCAAGTATGCAAGTAGAGTGCATACAAGAGAGTTACCAGAAGGAGAGCAGAATGTTGAAATTTGTCCAACAGCTTAATGGAACATGAATTTCAGGAATGGATGAACATTGATGAGAGCATAATTACTGATGCGAAACAGACAGAAGTCGACATGTGTGAGGCAGTTACTTCCGCGGAATTAGATATGAGAGCTAAAGAGCATGGAGCAGAACATAGCGATGCTGATGATGACGATGTTGCCGAACTTCGCCAACACCAACGAATGCTGAAATGCGACATTCGTTAGATATCTTGTGACGAGGTGTTCAGCGTAGGTCAGTGTACTTCCAATAACATTATGAACCTGCATGTCGTGATGAGGATGAAATGGTGATGAATATGAAAGATTCATTATTGGACTTTTGAGAGACAACCAGAAGGAAACAACAATTAGAGACTATTTTACATAGCTGAAAACAGTTGCAGTGCTGTGTACCAGTATCTGTTTCATTGTAGTGCATGTAGGTTATGAATAAATACAGGAGGCTACCTATCAGTTTCTTTATTTTTCGGTTAATGTTATAAAATCATCTTCGTCCCAGAGTGATTATAATAAGCAGCGTCCACTGTATTACACAGATGAAGTCTATATGTAAGAGCTGTAGAGATATTTAAGATTAAAAGGCTGTTAACTGAAGTGATTTGGCTTATAAAAGTAACTAGATTGGCCCCATCAAAATTTGATGGCTGGTTGTTGATTTTTTTGGTGTGTTATAGATATGAACAGCAAATATGCAATGATAGAAATAATTTATAATTGCCAGTTTTCTGTAAATGATAAGTAATATTTCTAATATTCATAGGACTCAATGCTCTTCTTTATGTAGGTATTACATTGATAGCAGTATGATCTTTAGGCTGCTGTTACCACTTTGACATTATTAAAGGAATGCACTCGAGACTCTGCAACACATAAATAGCCATGAGTTGATATTAACTGGGGTAGAGATACCAAAATGATCTAAAGTTTGTTCTTGTTTTTTGTCATACAAAAAGCATGGTAAATACGAAATTGATTGTTTTGATTCACAATACAAAATAAACTGTTAAGCTAACATGTAACCTAAAATGTTGGGATTACTTGACAAAACAATCTCAAGGATTTCTAAATCACATCAGGATCACCAGGTCGTAGTTTGCTATCTTGTAAACTCCATTAATCGGGTAGTTATTATGCTCAGGTCTCTGTTCCTGATTTTTTGTTCAAACCTCATACTGTATTCTGAAATCATTATTGCTTTTAGACTTTGACGATTCCATTCATCATCATCATCATCATCATCATCATCATCATCATCATCATCATCATCATCATTTTCCAGCTCCAGTTTCCCGGAGGTGGTGTACAAGCGCTCAGCACTTCATCCTGTCAAAGTATAGTTTCTGTTCCTCTATGTTGGGGCCTCTCGAACACCCAAAATCTCATGCGTGCAAACTGCGGAGCAGAGTTCCTGTGCACAGTGCATCGGTCCCACTCGGCTCAGACCAACGTTTTGTCTCTGGGCTACTTGGCTAAGCTCAGCTCAACTTGGCTCAGATTTGAAGCGCTACGCAGCAAGTGAGGAAGAGGGAGATGGGGAGCAAGCGAGACAGGCGTGGGGAAAGAGAGAGACAGCGCTATTGTTCCAAATCGAGGAGTGGGGGTCTGCACTCTGGTCAACCAAGCAAAGTCGTCTTTTGCACCGTGCACAGTGCATGCACCAGGTGTCTAGCCATTGATTTCTTGGCCTCCCTGCTAGTCACTCCCCTATCACTTCTGTGTCAAAGTAATTTCTTGCTGTTCTCATTCTGTCCATCTGCATAACATTACAAACCATCGTAGCCTGCATCTTCCTAAAACCTCAATAACAAGTATTTTGATGCCAGCCTCCTGTTTGCTTCATTTCTAATCTTCTCTTTCTTGGACTTTTGGTTCATTGTTCTGATGAATTTTATTTCTGTTGACTGGATTTTACTTTTAGCCTTGTTATGTAGGGTACATGTTTCGAGTCCATTGGTGAGATATGGAATTAAGTAGGTACAAAACATGGTCCAGTTTGCTTTCTGGGATATTTTATCACTCCACAGTAGATTTCTAACTTGAAAATAAAACTCAGAAGCTTTCTGAGAGGGCATATAAGTCTCTGATAAGACTACAACTGGAGTAGATTCCAGTGTATGGGACCCTCACCAGGATTACTTGATTAAAAACTGGAAAAATTCCAAATAAAAGCAGCTCTATTTGTTCTGGGTGATTTCCAACAAAAGAGTAGTATTACAAAAATGTTGCAAAGTTTAGGCTGGGAAGACTTGGGAGAAAGGAGATGAACTGCTCGACTAAGTGGTATGTATATTTATATCAAGAATATTACAGGAATATTTATTGAACCACCTATTCAAAACATTCCACAATTTATGTGGTTAGAATTTTACATAGTACTACAGAGTTCTACGGTAAATGTTTTGCCCTTTGTTTAATGGCCATCATCAGCCTAACTCAATCTTAAAAATATTAGTTGTGGAGCCTATCTATTCTTACAATGTGATATTAGACTATTAGTGTTGTAACACTGTGGTGTCTTAAAAACTGTAGGAAAATATATTGTTCTAGTAACAGATCCATTTGAAGCAGAGGTCCAAAGGAGGTTCCATTGATTCAAGATATGAGGCGTCTAGTATCAAAACCGGCTAAGTCACAAAATTTACGAAAATGAGTTAAGGTTATCAATTTAAAGTAGAAGTATAGCACTATCAGGTGAAACAAGAATATGCTTTAAAATCGTCAATGTCTTCATGTTATAGACCACTGAATTCTCGGTCGTGCAACAGAATCGGCCAAGTCATGCAGACAGTGAATTCAAAACCGGCCAAGTCAAGGAACGAGCGACAATCTTTATGATGCAGCATTATTGTCTGGAATCTTGTGTTGTTACATTAAGCAACAATGTGATAATACCAGTAGGCAAAATCGTTCCTCGTAATGTATATTCTTTGAAGTCATTATATATTTTTTTGTTCGTTTGCAACACTGATTTACGTATTCGCGGGCTTCTTACCGTCATTGGCGCCAAAGCAATCCTATTTCCGGTGTGCTCGTATTTTGTCATTATTGTGTGCTGTAACATGGATATTGTTCCGAGTGGAGAACTGAAAGATTTACTTTCATACCTTGTGAAATTGTACAAAATTGCAACAAAAACGGCCAAGTCAAAATTTAAATTAACAAAAAAGATGGGTTAATTATGAGTTAGATTTCTCAAAACGGCGGAACTTAAATAATAAACCATTAAGGATATAACTGTGAAAAAAAAAATCTTTTCTGACCATCATTGCTTTGTCTCTACAGGTTTTTCGTCCATATTGAAAAATATGCCTTGAGTGACTTGGCCAGTTTTGATACTAGACGCCTCATATGTTCTTTGATTTGTCTTCTTGCACAGCATGAGGGAGAACTGTCATACATGACTTCCGGATTTGATTGAGCAGCAGCTTTTGCTAGTAGATCAGCTCTCTCATTTCTGATGGATCCAGTATGTCCGCCAATCCAGGAAATGCAAAATTGACGATTTTGGTAAGCAATAGTTCTTACAGCAACTGCTAACGGATTTTAAAACACTACACAAGGCAGAATTTGTTCAAGCTGTGAGATCTCTCACATCTTCAGCTTCAATTAGAAGAAGAGCATCATCGGTGTAGGCAATGACTCAACATCCCATTGGAAGAATTAGCTGTAAGAGATCTTCATAAAGGATATTCCAGAAACCAGGGCTACATGTTGATCCTTGAGGACAGCATTTGGAAACATATTTTGTGGAGACTGCTGTTCCAATCTGAAGCTTCACTCTTTGTTTACAAAAGTAAGTCTGCATTAGATTATAGAGATTTTTTGGGCATCGTTTCTCCTTTAACTGGGACAAAATTTTGGGACAACAAGCATTGTCAAAAGCACTACGTATGTTCAGAGAAATTAATACAGCAACTTTCTTTATTGAAATATGCCTTGGATCCATTCTACCACATCTAGAACAGCATCTTCATTTGATTTCTGAGGGGTAAAGCCATACTGATTACAACTTAGAAAAAACCATAGAAATACATGTAATGCATAACTTGATCAACGATCTAAGATCTTTCCAAGCACAGGTAGAAGAAAAATTGGTCTAAATAATTTGGGAGTAAAATTAACTAGAGAACTTCCCTTCAGGATTATTTTAACAATTGCCAATTTCCAAGAAGTTGGAAAATTGTTTAGAGCCAGACATTTGTTGAACAGAATGACAAATAAGGAAGGAAAGCAGTAGTGAATGCTTTTTATTATATTAGCAGACAATCCATCCCAGCCAAGAGCTTTCTTGTCATTCTGTTGAGAAAATGGTGCATCATCTTCAGTATCAGAAGGAATTTTTGAAAACTTTTTAATTGATGCTTGTTGTTCTGAGTCATCTTTTTCATCTGAGAAGAATGTATTTATAAGAACGTTGGCAGTATCAGAGAAATTTTTTGTGTAGTCGTTTTCAGTTTTGATTGAGATGGGGTAGGTATTTAAATTTTCTGGTTTCCTAGATAATTTATAAATTTACACCCAAGGCTTGTTTTTTGTTGGAGTAGAGCAAAATTCCTTCCAACATACCGATTTCTGTTTTAGTATTAATTTTCTGCAGTCTTCCTTATTTCTCAAGTATGCTTCTTTATATCTCTGATGTAAAAGAGGGCAGCGACTTCTCTTATATCGTCTGTGACAAGCCAGTACTCACTTTCGAAGTATAGCAAGTTCTGCATTCCACCAGAATTGTTAACAAGGCTTTTGAGAGATCTTAGGTAAGTTAACCTCTGAAAGCTTTATTATGTTGTCATCTAAGCAGTTTACTATTTCATCCAACCCGTTCGCAGATTTGCAGGCCTCTATCTTAGTTGCCATTTTCGCAAGATTTCTCCTGGCTGCCAAATGAAAATGGTCCCATTTCACATATTTTGTTAGATATAATCTTGTTAGATAATTTGAAGCATTAATAGTAGGCCTGCTTGGCGTAGTCACAGTGATTAGAGCATGGTCTGAAAGTGTTGGAAGATCCACTTACTTTCCAGTCGAAAATGAAAGGAAAAAAGTGAAGGATTACACACACTTACATCTAAAAAGCTCTGAGAATTGCTTTGGGAGTACATTGGTTTGTCGCCGTTATTGAGGATAGTTAGGTTACTGGTGCTACAAAAGTCATAAAAGAATTTTCCTTGAGAATCTTCAATAGGGCTGCCGCATAATCCGCGTTTGGTGTTTATGTCTCCAGTGAAAATAATTAGTTTTTCTTTCAAATCATCATACGCTGAAGGGCATTTATATCGATGTTGATGGCCCTTGTGCGCTGAAGGGCATTTATATCGATGTTGATGGCCCTTGTGGAATCAAAATAACCATTACATATATAAAGTTCACGCTGATTAATCAAAATAACCATTACATACATAAAGTTCATGCTGATTGAAGGTTGTGCAAATAACAACTCTGTCAGCAGAGCAGTACTGTATTAACATTAAAACACTTTTCAATTTTGTTAAAATAGCTGCACGAATCCGTTCTTGAGGTGAATTGTTTCTGGATACATGAATCTGAAATTCTTGACCAAATCCAATCACACTCGGTTCTTGTAGGCATAAAACTGTTCCTTCGTCTTGTTCAATGTCAAGGAGAAGCTCCTGTGTAGCCACAAGTGATTTATGCAAATTTCCTTGATATATTAATAGATTAACCATAATTGATTCTTGATTTAATGATATTTAATATTTTCTTATAGATTGGACAGTCTATAGAAGTAGCAGGATGCTGGGTGTTTAATGTGCCATGCTGATTTCTTGAAGTAAATTTCTGGTCTTGAGATTTATAGTTTATACATTCAATCTTCATTTTGGGACAACTATCGATATTATGACCTTCTGAGCAATGGGAGCAGGTCTGTTGCTTTCTACAGTCAGTAAAGAAATGTCCGAAACCATTACACGTGAAACTACAGGTGACTGGAACATATTCATTGAACACACAGCTTGTGTACCCAATATAAAGCTTGACACAACTCATATATGTTTTTAAAATGACAGGGACTAACTTAAATGACCGCATATTGAGTGCTGCCATCTCACGACTTTCTCATAAAGCATAGTCATATGTCATCTTGGCCTTCAGATAACATTTGTTTCACAGCTGGATTCTGTTCGATAATGCACTCAATCACTTCATTCTCGGGGAGGTTAACCTCAATTCCATGAATTATTATTCTGGGATTCTTCTTTAATGAAATAAAGGCTTTCAGTTTAGAGGTACTGTCTTCAAATGTTTGGATCATACTTTTGCACTCTTTTTCATTCCTTTACTTCATCTTTTTTTGATTTTATTAACACCAACTTTCAGTGATTTATTTTTGTGTTGTGGTTTGCAATAGACTAAAGGTTTGTTCAGAGTCCTTAACTTCACTTTAACCTTTGGGAAATACTATAAACACATGCTTTGTCGACATTATTTCATTTTTAGACTGTACAGCATTAGCATAAGTAGCTTGTTGCATACTAGGTTGTATAGAACTCACCAGTCTATTTTACTTTTCCTTAAAGGTGTCCAACATGAACTTTAATAGACTTTAATAGACGAAAGCACTTCATCACACCAGTTTCTATTAATTCTCTTGTCTGATTTCAAAGTATTATATTACAAGATATTAGAATCATTCCGTATTGACGGTTTTCACTTTACAATGGCGAAAAATGAGGGTATCCTCCTATTCAATACATCATATATTCCGTCATTAGACGGAGCAAACAAATTCAGACATGTTTCGGCTCGCTTGAGCCATCTTCAGTGAAAAAAAAAAAAATTAGGGGGGTTGGAATAATTTACATAATATAAGTTGAAAAAATGCTAAAAAACATAATGAAAGAGTAAACAAAAAAACAAAAGAGAGCTTAGACGGAAAACAAAATTAGCACAAATATACAATATTTACATCAATATGCAGAGCAAAAAACTTACTGCGACAAAATTCAGTGAAACAGGTGTTAATTTGAAATAATAATTGATACTAAAAAACTGCGTTAAACTAAGAAACAAGGGAATGAGAAAACAAATGATGAAGATGGAAACAAATAATAGTGGCGCATGGTGAGGTTGTGGACCTCATAGTTTACAAATTATTGCTTTAAAAATGACAAAACAGTTTGAAATTGCTGTCAAAATCATCCTAGTGGAAACCCATCACATCAAATTGGTCAGGAGGAGAGCGGGAGCAAACATTTTTGAGAGAAACCAAGCCTGAATTAACCTGCAGGCGAAAAGCCTGTGACAAGGAGAAAAAACACCATGAAATTTAAGGCTTTAGAAATAGCAGCATTCTCAATATCTTCTCAATCTAGCGGTCCCTTTCTTCATTATTGTTTCATAATGTTGGCTGGTGTTTTGCCTTATTATAGAGGGGTCGGAAGGGCCGCATATAAAAATATGAGAAGCTGTGTTAGGTAGAAGACAGATGCATAGTAAATTGTAGTAATCTAGTGGAAACCGTCAATGAAGTTCTAATCTGTAATGGAAAAAAATGAGGTTGTATGAGAAACATGGGTTGATAAGTAAAAAGTGTGGAATGGTTGTGAAGAAAGCTTAAACTTACGGTGTGCAGTAGGTGGTTGTCCTCTCTAGTGGCCTGGCTTTCTCAAAGTAACGGTCTCGTTCGCGTGATCGAGTCTATTGTTGGTTCGGCTGTGTTTGCTTGGATGGAAGGAGCGGAGGGGGAAGGGGAGGTGCAGGGCTGGTTTGAGGAAGGGAGGGGTGTTGAGTTGGAGAGATGGAGGTGGGTTTGTTTGGCAAAATATAAGGAATGAATGTTTCAAGAGGATGTTAGTTTACTCGCTGACTTCTAAAGCTGGAATGGTGTGGCCTTCACAAAGTGATGGTCTCGGTCGCGTGATCGAGTCTATTGTTGGTTTGGCTGTGTTTGCTAGGTTGGAAGGAGCGGAGGGGGAGGGTTGGTGTGAGGAGGGGGGGGGGGGGGGGGGGGGGTGTGGTGGTGGTGAGTCGGGGAGATGGAGGTGGGGTTTGTTTGTGTTATGGAAATTCTGACAAATGTATGGAATGAATGTTTCAAGTAGAATGTTCTTTTTCTCGCTGACTTCATTTAAATTGTGAGTGGGGTTCATAAACTGATCTAAATCGATGTGGATGCTCTCGAGAATGTTGAGCAAGGTGCCTTTTTGCTCATAATGCAAGATCTTCAGGTCTTTATCTATTGAAGTGTATTCGTGGCTGGATGCTTTATGGTGTTCGCTCATAGCTGAAAAACGATTATATTTGAGAGCGTTGCGATGTTCGGCGTATCTTATGACGAAATTGCGGCCTGTTTGACCTATGTAGCTGGAATTACAGGATTGGCACTTTAATTTGTAAACTCCGGAGTTCAAATATTTGTTGTTGATGTTGCTATTGTTATTGTTGACAGTGTGTGGATTGAAAATGAGTTTGGAGTTGGTGTGGGAGGTTCTGTAAGCTATTTTGATGCTGTGTTTCTTGAAAATATTAGAAATTTGGTAAATGCTACTATTATTGAAAGTGAATGTGGAAAATTTTTCTTTTGGAGCGGAATCTTTTACTAGGGTAGTCTTGGGTCTGCTTTTGTATCTATTGATGATTCTGTTGATGAAGGTTCTATTGAAACCATTGTGTTCTGCAATGTTGCAGATGGTATTAATTTCTTTTTTGTAATTCTTGCGAGATAAAGGGATAGTTAATGCTCTGAGGACCATGCTATTGTAAGCTGCTTTTTTTATGTATGTCTGGGTGCACAGAGGTCTGATGGATGGTATTGATGGTGTGGGTGGGTTTCCTGTATATATTGAAGGATAGTGTTTTTGCTGTTGCGCATAATGGTTAAGTCCAGGTAATTAAGGGCTTTATTGTTTTCTGACTCTATGGTGAATTTTATATGTGGGTCAATAGAGTTGAGAAATCCAAGTACTGTGTTGCTGTTAGTAACGTGGGAGTCTAAAATAACAAAGGTGTCATCTACAAAGCGTGTCCAGTGTTGAATGCCATTGATCTTGCCAATGATGTGAGAATGTTCTAAATGTTCCAGAATTCTGGAATTTACTTTGAACAACAATTTCTTCACTTTCAATAATGTCATTTACCAACAGATAGGTCTTCCCATGGGGTCACCAGCTTCAGGAATCCTTGCAGACATCTACATTGATCATTTAGAACATTCTCACATCATTGGCAAGATCAATGGCATTCAACACTGGACACGCTTTGTAGATGACACCTTTGTTATTTTAGACTCCCACGTTACTAACAGCAACACAGTACTTGGATTTCTCAACTCTATTGACCCACATATAAAATTCACCATAGAGTCAGAAAACAATAAAGCCCTTAATTACCTGGACTTAACCATTATGCGCAACAGCAAAAACACTATCCTTCAATATATACAGGAAACCCACCCACACCATCAATACCATCCATCAGACCTCTGTGCACCCAGACATACATAAAAAAAGCAGCTTACAATAGCATGGTCCTCAGAGCATTAACTATCCCTTTATCTCGCAAGAATTACAAAAAAGAAATTAATACCATCTGCAACATTGCAGAACACAATGGTTTCAATAGAACCTTCATCAACAGAATCATCAATAGATACAAAAGCAGACCCAAGACTACCCTAGTAAAAGATTCCGCTCCAAAAGAAAAATTTTCCACATTCACTTTCAATAATAGTAGCATTTACCAAATTTCTAATATTTTCAAGAAACACAGCATCAAAATAGCTTACAGAACCTCCCACACCAACTCCAAACTCATTTTCAATCCACACACTGTCAACAATAACAATAGCAACATCAACAACAAATATTTGAACTCCGGAGTTTACAAATTAAAGTGCCAATCCTGTAATTCCAGCTACATAGGTCAAACAGGCCGCAATTTCGTCATAAGATACGCCGAACATCGCAACGCTCTCAAATATAATCGTTTTTCAGCTATGAGCGAACACCATAAAGCATCCAGCCACGAATACACTTCAATAGATAAAGACCTGAAGATCTTGCATTATGAGCAAAAAGGCACCTTGCTCAACATTCTCGAGAGCATCCACATCGATTTAGATCAGTTTATGAACCCCACTCACAATTTAAATGAAGTCAGCGAGAAAAAGAACATTCTACTTGAAACATTCATTCCATACATTTGTCAGAATTTCCATAACACAAACAAACCCCACCTCCATCTCCCCGACTCACCACCACTCCCCCCCCCCCCCCTCCTCACACCAACCCTCCCCCTCCGCTCCTTCCAACCTAGCAAACACAGCCAAACCAACAATAGACTCGATCACGCGACCGAGACCATCACTTTGTGAAGGCCACACCATTCCAGCTTTAGAAGTCAGCGAGTAAACTAACATCCTCTTGAAACATTCATTCCTTATATTTTGCCAAACAAACCCACCTCCATCTCTCCAACTCAACACCCCTCCCTTCCTCAAACCAGCCCTGCACCTCCCCTTCCCCCTCCGCTCCTTCCATCCAAGCAAACACAGCCGAACCAACAATAGACTCGATCACGCGAACGAGACCGTTACTTTGAGAAAGCCAGGCCACTAGAGAGGACAACCACCTACTGCACACCGTAAGTTTAAGCTTTCTTCACAACCATTCCACACTTTTTACTTATCAACCCATGTTTCTCATACAACCTCATTTTTTTCCATTACAGATTAGAACTTCATTGACGGTTTCCACTAGATTACTACAATTTACTATGCATCTGTCTTCTACCTAACACAGCTTCTCATATTTTTATATGCGGCCCTTCCGACCCCTCTATAATAAGGCAAAACACCAGCCAACATTATGAAACAATAATGAAGAAAGGGACCGCTAGATTGAGAAGATATTGAGAATGCTGCTATTTCTAAAGCCTTAAATTTCATGGTGTTTTTTCTCCTTGTCACAGGCTTTTCGCCTGCAGGTTAATTCAGGCTTGGTTTCTCTCAAAAATGTTTGCTCCCGCTCTCCTCCTGACCAATTTGATGTGATGGGTTTCCACTAGGATGATTTTGACAGCAATTTCAAACTGTTTTGTCATTTTTAAAGCAATAATTTGTAAACTATGAGGTCCACAACCTCACCATGCGCTACTATTATTTGTTTCCATCTTCATCATTTGTTTTCTCATTCCCTTGTTTCTTAGGTTAACGCAGTTTTTAGTATCAATTATTATTTCAAATTAACACCTGTTTCACTGAATTTTGTCGCAGTAAGTTTTTTGCTCTGCATATTGATGTAAATATTGTATATTTGTGCTAATTTTGTTTTCCGTCTAAGCTCTCTTTTGTTTTTTTGTTTACTCTTTCATTATGTTTTTAGCTTTTTTCAACTTATATTATGTAAATTATTCCAACCCCCCTAATTTTTTTTTTTTTTAAATTGAAGATGGCTCAAGCGAGCCGAAACATGTCTGAATTTGTTTGCTCCGTCTAATGACGGAATATATGATGTATTGAATAGGAGGATACCCTCATTTTTCGCCATTGTAAAGTATTATATATTAAATTAAATTCATTTTCCATAGAGCAATACATTTCACTAACATTCAGAGCCACCGCCATCTTGACTCTCCTAGTGTAAAGTATGCTACTGGTTCATTATTGCAGGAAAGATTTACATCTCTTTTTCTTGAAGGTTGGAATTGCAGCATTTTCCAAAAAATTCAGAGAAAATAGGTGATGCCCTTGCACTGTACCACTTAGCGCAACTAATTTCACAATTACCCCAAGTGACAGCACAAATTCTCTGACCATACATAAAAGGTACAGAAACGTGGAAACGTGCGAGTCCAAACAAATATCAAATTAGAAAAATGTACAAGTACTCACCATTTAATAAACCGGTGACACCAGAGGGGTGGATTAAATGGAGACCTGGTCATCATTCTATAATGTTTACCCAATTACCAATTACCAAAAAAGGACACAACCTCTTACTTGGGAACAAAGAGAGATTTAATAATAGACCATAAGAACCTTACAATTTAATTAAAATAAGCCTCGCTGGAAATAAATCCAAAACTTAGTGCTCAAAGATTTTTTTTAAACTTACGGTCGACCGTTTCATTAGAAATTAATTGAATTAATTAATTAATTAATTAAGACAATATGCCATACTGAAACACTTCTTCCACCTTTAGATATCCTATAAATACCAATCGATCTCACTCCAAGTTTCATATCGCCATCATATACTTTGTTTAAATCTAGAAACCGTGTTCACTTAATTGCCTTTTCTTTTTAAAAAACAGAAATATCATTTGCAGTACATTCCAAGCAGTTCCTACAAGGAAGGGTGTAATATCATGATCAAGTTTGAAGAAAAGTTCAAAATAATAATAATAATAATAATAATAATAATAATAATAATAATAATAATAATAATAATAATAATAATAATAATAATAATAATAATAACATCATCATCATCACCATCATCATCATCATCATCATAATCAGGTCCGCGACACGGGGTAGGAAAACATGCCAACAGGGAGAGAAAAATGCCAAATGTAATTAAAGAAAAACAGGTTGAATCACCCACAATACTAATTTTATAACAGGAACATCAATTCATTTCCATCAACATCCATCAACAATCATCACCACCAATAACAACATTAGTATTCCGATGGCAACGAACACACGCTAGGACAGTTAAGGGAAGGACCAATCACAGGTCGCCAATCAACAATACGCGAATACATATTAAGAGACAAAAGAAAAACAATACCAATATAAATGGTCCGTTATTGGACATTATAAATTTTCCAGCTAACTCATTCTTGGTTGCCAGCATTTCGCCCTCGTGTGCTAGGGTGGGCTCATCAGTTGGTACCTAGCACACCTACCAATACGCTGGCTAGTGCATACCGTGGAGGCCACTGCGTAGGCTAACTGGAGCCACCGGCAGTGCCAATGCACTAAGAGACTTTGTCTCATTATTAAAAATTGATGCCTGCTTGGCCATCAGATGATATTGATGTTGATTCCCATAGGGAATCTGAAATATTTGTCCTGAATGAGTGAATTTATAATACCAATATAAATGGTCCGTTATTGGACATTATAAATTTTCCAGCTAACTCATTCTTGGTTGCCAGCGTTTCGCCCTCGTGTGCTAGGGTGGGCTCATCAGTTGGTACCTAGCACACCTACCAATACGCTGGCTAGTGCATACCGTGGAGGCCACTGCGTAGGCTAACTGGAGCCACCAGCAGTGCCAATGCACTAAGAGACTTTGTCTCATTATTAAAAATTGATGCCTGCTTGGCCATCAGATGATATTGATGTTGATTCCCATAGGGAATCTGAAATATTTGTCCTGAATGAGTGAATTTATAATACCAATATAAATGGTCCGTTATTGGACATTATAAATTTTCCAGCTAACTCATTCTTGGTTGCCAGCGTTTCGCCCTCGTGTGCCGGTGGCTCCAGTTAGCCTACGCAGTGGCCTCCACGGTATGCACTAGCCAGCGTATTGGTAGGTGTGCTAGGTACCAACTGATGAGCCCACCCTAGCACACGAGGGCGAAACGCTGGCAACCAAGAATGAGTTAGCTGGAAAATTTATAATGTCCAATAACGGACCATTTATATTGGTATTATAAATTCACTCATTCAGGACAAATATTTCAGATTCCCTATGGGAATCAACATCAATATCATCTGATGGCCAAGCAGGCATCAATTTTTAATAATGAGACAAAGTCTCTTAGTGCATTGGCACTGCCGGTGGCTCCAGTTAGCCTACGCAGTGGCCTCCACGGTATGCACTAGCCAGCGTATTGGTAGGTGTGCTAGGTACCAACTGATGAGCCCACCCTAGCACACGAGGGCGAAACGCTGGCAACCAAGAATGAGTTAGCTGGAAAATTTATAATGTCCAATAACGGACCATTTATATTGGTATTATAAATTCACTCATTCAGGACAAATATTTCAGATTCCCTATGGGAATCAACATCAATATCATCTGATGGCCAAGCAGGCATCAATTTTTAATAATGAGACAAAGTCTCTTAGTGCATTGGCACTGCCGGTGGCTCCAGTTAGCCTACGCAGTGGCCTCCACGGTATGCACTAGCCAGCGTATTGGTAGGTGTGCTAGGTACCAACTGATGAGCCCACCCTAGCACACGAGGGCGAAACGCTGGCAACCAAGAATGAGTTAGCTGGAAAATTTATAATGTCCAATAACGGACCATTTATATTGGTATTATAAATTCACTCATTCAGGACAAATATTTCAGATTCCCTATGGGAATCAACATCAATATCAAAAGAAAAACAGGAGGCCAAAATACCACGAAAATACAAAGCCAATTAATAATAAAAAATAATAAAGAAATAGGATATGAAGTTAGAATGGAAATGGAATACGAACGTAAACCCCACACCCTTGTAGCAACTCGCTTGGTTAGTAACCTTGCCAGAACATTGCGTTAACCCCTACCTATCAGGCCTAGAAGGGCACAACCAAACATTAAGTATTGAATTTACAATTTCCAAGAATAAGAATTAACATTAATTTACAGTAGACGCAAGTCCCTAATAAACACGGCTAGTTGACATACAATTTCTTTTTTTCTTCTTTTTTTTTTTACCAGAAAAAAAGTTTGAAAACCACAAGGTTAAAGTACTGAATTTAGATGACGCCAAGCTTCATTATGTCCCGGTGTGCACTTCACATTTTGAAATATTCAGTTCACCACACGGAATCAGTAAAAGACGAGTAGGAAAAACACTTACATTGCACCAGCTTGCTGTAGTTGAGAAGTAGCTCCAGCCTCATATGCTTACTTACATACGGCAGAGGAAATCCTTAAAGATACACAAAAACTCCAGGCGAGGAAGATGAAATTATAATAAAATTTAACGGAAATCTTCCACGTTCACAAGGGCGTAAGCCCTATCAAAGTAACTTCACCCCGGGTTCATGTTAAATACACGATTCATCCCGCCAGGCAGAGAAGCACGTCCCAGCCTCCAGTCAGTGTACAGCCGCAATGATGACGTGCGCGTACACACCCAGTGGAGGGGGAGCGAGTGGCAAGGCAGTTAGTTCATACCTACGAGGCTAGAATGCACGAGAATACCAGAAAGGCACCGTCTGGGCATACACCACAGATGGGCATCTTAATAACCTTTTAAGCCAGTGGAAGTTCCAGTTTATAAGTATTGAAAACAATGGTATCTGTGACCATGAATTATTTGATGAATAACGTAGCGGTGAACCACTTTAAAGACACGAATTTCAATAGCCATGCAGCCAGTCCTAAAATATTTACGGAGAGGGTATAAATTATTACGCCGGTAATAGCGCATATACAAAAACCGCTTTCTCTTGTTAACACTAGCTGAAAGTTACATTGATCAAAAGAACAGTTGATGTTTCCCATGGTTTATACTTGTATTTTGACCTATAAAGCAGGAATGACCTACAAAGCAGGAATAATGAATTATATTGCAAAATGCTACGAGAGGAATAGACAGTTAAATTTTTTGTTTTATAGACCTAGAGAAGGCATATGACAGAGTACTGAGGGAATAGATGTTCATCACACTGGGGGACATTGGGATTAAGGGTAGATTATTAAAATCAATCAAAGGCATTTATGATGACAATTGGGCTGCAGTGAGAATTGATGGTAGAATGAGTTCTTGGTTCAAGGTACTTGCAGGGGTTAGATAAGGCTGTAATCTTTCACCTTTGTTGTTCATAGTTTACATGGATCATCTGCTGAAAGGTATTAAGTGGCAGGAAGGGATTCAGTTAGGTGAATGAAATGGCGTATGGCTTTTAGTGCCGGGAGTGTCTGAGGACAAGTTCGGCTCGCCAGATGCAGGTCTTTTGATTTGACTCCCGTAGGCGGCCTGCGTGTCGTGATGAGGATGAAATGATGATGAAGACGACACAAACACCCAGCCCCCGTGTCAGCGAAATTAACCAATTATGGTTAAAATTCCCGACCCCACCGGCAATCGAACCCGGGACTCCTGTGGCCAAAGGCCAACACTCTAACCATTTATCCATGGAGCCAGACATTCAGTTAGATGAAAATGTAGTAAGCAGTTTGGTCTATGCTGATGACTTGGTCTCAATGGCAGATTGTGCGAAAACCTGCAGTCAAATATCTTGAAACTAGAAAATAGGTACAATGAGTATAGTATGAAAATTATCCTTTCCAAGACTAAATTGATGTCAGTAGGTAAGAAATCCAAGAGAAGTAGATGTCAGACTGGGGATACAAATCTGAAAGAGAGAGAGAATTTCAGTATTTGGGATGTATGTTCTCCCAGGATGGTAGTATAGAGTATAGTAAGTGAGATTGAATCTGGATGCAGCAAAACAAATGCAGTGAGCTCGCAGATGCAATCAACAGTATTCTGTAAAAACGAAATCTGGTTTCAGACCAACTTTGCTTTATGGGACTGAAGGCTGGGTGGGCTCAGTTTATCTTATTTATAAGTTAGAAGTAACAGACATGAAAGTAGTGAGAATGATTGCTGGTACAAACATGTGGAAACAATGGCAGGAGGGTACTCAAAATGAAGAGATAAAGGGTAAGTTGGGAATTAACTTGATTGTTAAAGCTGTACGCATAAACTAGCTTCTGTGGTGGGGTCATGTGAGGCAAATGGTGGAGGAAAGGTTACCTAGGAGAATAATCGATTCTGTTATGATGGGTACAAGAAGTAGAGGGAGGCCAAGACAACGATGGTTAGACTCAGTTTCTAATGATTTGAAGATAAGAGGTACAGAACTAAACGAGGCCACAGAACTAGTTATAAATAGAGGATTGTGGCAGCGGTTTGTAAATTCACAGATGCTTGCAGACTGAATGCTGAAACGTATAACAGTCTATAAAGAAGATGCATGTATGTATGTATGTATGTATGTATGTATGTATGTATGTATGTATGTATGTATTGTACCATTACGTTACATTAGCGGCCGTAAATGTCATGGAAACAGTGGACAAACATGGCATACAATAGCTTCAGGTGCAAGTACACAGAGTAGAGATCTAGTCAATCGATATCGGCCGGCCGCAAGGAAAAGGAATCTCAAGAATTAAATAATGATGGGCTAAAAAAAATTTGAAGGAAACCGATTCTTGACTACCTTGAGAGGAGAGACTTACGAATTGAAGAGAAGCAGCACGACATACGGAAGGATATAAAAGGATCAACGCATCGTTAATTACTAAAATATTAATATATAAACAGCAGTAAAGACTACATCTGCAAGAATATTGGCAGAAAAGGCGTAGATTTGAAGGAAATATTCGTTACTGTAACACCTAAACTCAGAAACGAAAGGAAATTTCAGCCAAGTTATACATTGCCGAAAGTAGTATTATAACGGCAAATCCTTGCTAAGGAAGGCATAATTTATTGTTTCCAGGAGGGAGACAATATCTGTTTAAGCGAAAGAAATAGCAAGAAGTAGGCCGAATTAGAGAAATCTCTAGATTTAAAAGAAAAGAATATTCTCGAGCAATACGAGTTTCTGAAAACAAATATTACGCATTGAATAGCCTACTATCCACCAGTATACTATGAATTCTACTATGTATTTGTTCTTTTATGATTGCATGAGAACTGGTGACAAGATGGACTCAGCTTAAACAGATGGAAATGATCGCTCAAGACTTAATAGCTCAAGCCAAGATCCCGAGCCGGAGCCGCAGATGACGTAATCTTTGGATCACAGGGGCTGCCTACTCCAAGATGCCGTAGTCCAGGAGAGATCCAGCAGCAAAATCCCGTTACGAGATAAGTATTATGAATTGCATCGTAATAAATTTGAAATCAATTGATGAAAAATATTTATATATGTACAGGAGTGCTAGAAGTAAGAGTTGTAGTGCCAATGAAAGGATATATGACTATAAATGCCAATTATTAGCCAATGAAATGTGCCAGTTTATGCTATATAACCGTGGTGCTAATGTGATAATTTTAAGGTTAATGGAAACTAGATCTGATTGAGTATTTGTGCATGTTTAGTGCCAATCAATACGTGTAGACCGTGAAATGTTTAACCAGTAGAGATTGTAGAAAAAGCAGACAAGATACGAGACGTAACCTAAAACTTCAGGTCAATATGTGTAGCAATCATGGCCAGTACGATAACTGTATTGTACGGAGATGTTGGAAATATTACGAAGTTGCAGTGTATGGGAGAATAATCAGGTTATTAAGTAATGCTACCGTAACACAGAGGTTATTTAAGTGGAATTGAATGAAGATATTTTTTAAATATGGAGGTATATATTTATATGAAGGAAAAGGAATGTTATTGTGGCAAGTTGTAATTTGAGTGAGGAGATATGTTTCTGTTCGTTGCTTAAGAATGGGATAGATGGTTGAATTGCGAATTCCTGTGTTGCGTATTACATTTATATTTGGATTAGCACTGCAAGTGAAGGATTTAGGCCATGTTAAGTTGAATGTATGTCTCGAGTTAAGCAGAATGTGTCTCGTAGTAACTTTCAGCGGAAGATATTGATAGGTTACGTGTTTGTTATACATTACGTAATATATATATTCAGGAATAGAATGGAGTCTCGCACATTTTCATATTGGAAGGTCAGCGCATTAACGCTAATATGAAGTACGGTTTACTTTGACTTAATATTGGCATAGTGAAGAGATATTTGAGAATATGTAAATATATTGGCACATGATTAAGAATGCATGGCACGATTTTCGCAGGAAAGACCGACGTACTATCATAGTTATGGCACTCTGTAGTAAGATTATTTGGTTTATTTTGTACATTTGGTAATGTACTGTTTTAATTTATTCATTTTGGGTTATGATAGGAATATTAATAACTTTATGGGTGTTTTGAACCCAAATTTAAATATGGTAATGCTTATCTCGTAACGTGGAGAGTCACAAAGAAGAATCCAAACAAGAGTCCAAACATGAATCCAAGTAAATTTGGTCAAACAGTCCGAAAAGAAAGATGAAACATAAATGATGCCCCAAAGAAAATCCCAAACAATATTAAAAGGAAGATATTCCACTCCTCCTTGAATTAATAAAGTTATGGTCCCTATTTTTCCCCTTGTATCAATTTAAACATGGAAGATATGGTATATTTTTGAAACTTAACGAAAAATGTAAGCAAATATGATGATAACTTAAAGATTTTTCAAATATGTTTATCTCGGAACTCAAGCATTTGAGGATGATATTTGTAATTTCACACGATTGTTCCTTTCTTTATTGCCGATGGATGCATATTATTCAATTTTATTATACATTAGCATGCTAATAAACTAGATATAATTTTGGTTTCGCGTTTCTATTCCTTAAGTAACTTGTAGTATATAGTAGTATGATAATATACGGATTTATCGAATTAATTTATGTTAGATATTAGGTGATGATTAGATAATTTCCTTCACGTATGGATTCGGAATGACTATTTCAACGGACCGATACTCTTCAACGGAATCTACGATTTATATAAAGCATATGGGAACATAAGGAAGCGAATTTTACCCTGAGAAGCGATTATGCACCGTGTTGTTGGAGCTCATGTTCATAAATTATATTTCAGTTCAGAGTCTAGGTATGATTTACGACCCGATGCTTAAAATTATTGGCCGGAGCAATATTTACGCATGTGTATATTCAGTTAATGCTCCAACGCGGCGCAATAGCGGGAGTCACCGCGGGAACATTAATATATTAACAGGTGCATTAAATTTGGTCGCCCACCGTGGCGCAACAACATAAGACAGAGGTACCGGAAAAGGTCGCAAATTAAATGGTGCAGTATGTATGCATGCATGCATGTATGTACGTATGTATGCTACTATGTCTTCTTCTTTGCCATAGCATTTTCCCAGAGCTGGGCCCCCACTCTTTGATCGCCAAGTGCCATCTGCGCAATTATAAGCAACGTTCAGTTCAAGCCGAATGTTCTTTAAGTCTGTGACTAGCGTGACTTGCCACAGTGAAGTTGTAGGTATCTAAGCGATGGTGCCAGTTGCTGCACTCAGGTTATAGCCATAGCACCTCAAGTGCTGCCCTACTGTATTTTCTCCTGAATAGAACAACTCCCATTCTCTGCTGCAATGTGTAGTTGTTTACGATATGATCAAGGAGAGAAACACAAAGAGTCCGGCGCAACATACACATCCCCATGGTGTGAAGTGGACACTTGGAACTGTTGGTGGCTGGCCAATTCTCAGCCCCATACAATGCCACTGGACAGACCATAGTGCAGTATACCTTAGATTTAAGGTGGACCACCATATGCTTATCGCACAGTACTCCCATGACTACTCGCCATCTAAGCTATGCTGCCCTCACTCATGTGTGCACTTCATGATCACTATCTCTGTCGCTCTGCAAATGGAATTCTAAGTATTGGAACAGCTAGTTTTCACTAGGTCTTGATGGTTGACTTTGACGGTGAATATGCTCAGGCTAATTTCTAAATATTCAGTCATTTAGACACAGGCTGAATTAGTTTACGTGATCACTCCATTTTTGAACACAGCCCTGCAATTACAAGCTCAGCTCGCAATGATGCAGTGTCTCACTTATCTTCATACATTAGATTTCCTTTGCAATACAATTTCTACAATATACACTGATAGGGAATTAGAGGCATGTACTGTCTGTAAACAATGCTGTCTGTATTTCTGTGAAACACTCAAATTGTTGAACAACAGTTAATTTTCATTGGTATTCATTATACAGTACAACCGGTTTTGCAGCAATGTCGACGAGAGATTGAAAGCGCTTGTAGACATTGTTTTAGACAGTGATTACGGCAATAATGACATTTTGGAAAATGAATGTGACTTCAAGGATAGTGTTAACAACAGTGAAAGTTACTGAAGTGAGCAGAATATTGAAGAAAGTGAAAGTGAAAATGCTGCGCCAGGTTCTTCCAAATGCGCACGGTCAGGTACACAAAAGAACCGTAGTGATTAAAAAGTGGAGAAGAAAAAAAAAACGATAATTCTGATTTATATCCATTTAATGGATACAGCGGTGTTTCAGAAATACTTACGAAAACTGTATTGTCCGCCCACCGTCCGAAATTGCGATGTTTTTAGAGTACACGGATCCGCTCTTTTTGAAATTTGTACTACAGCCAGCAGTCACTCAAGGAATGAAGAATGGGATAAGTCATCTTCAATGGCATGAATGCAAAATTTGAGTAAATTATCTCCATTAGTTTTCATTTTATGCATATTTTTGTGAGACAGGTATGCAAATTAAATCTTATGCCACAGTCAACAATGTGGCCATTTATTGTGACTTGAATGGGTTAAGAGCAGTGGTGACAATGCCAATCCCTGATGAACTCCAACTCTCAAATGGAAGCTTCCAGA
The DNA here is from genome assembly GCF_040414725.1 of Anabrus simplex. Taxonomy (NCBI): domain Eukaryota; kingdom Metazoa; phylum Arthropoda; class Insecta; order Orthoptera; family Tettigoniidae; genus Anabrus; species Anabrus simplex. The sequence goes on from NC_090265.1 coordinate 798,817,523, forward strand.
AAGTAGTAGCACATCTCACTCTGGAACTAATGTTCTCATGAAGAATCCGGATCCAGTCAATTAGCCACTATGGCATGCCATGGTGATGCAACACAGTACAATATTACATATTACAGTAGCTGATGCTATAACATGATCAAATGCTTTTTCCAGGTTGAGGAAAGTACATAATTAATTCATATAGTACTAGCTGATGTACCCATACTTCTCTACGGAATTCTACATTGTTTACAGAATTCTAGGTTAGGTAGTGTACACGTTGTGGGCAAGATTGTATTAAACTGCATAGCTCTTAACGTTACCCTAGAAACGCGACGGGGAAGTCACCAAACGTCTTTTCTCATATGACGACTGGGTTAGGGAATTTTCATTGTAATGGTAGGCCCGCTTGCCTACCATAAATCACAGTCAGGTTGGGGAGTTTTCAGTATAATAGCAGACACTCACTCTCCACCTGCCTTTTTACATCCTCAGAAAGACTGTCTTAGTGGTTTTCCCAACTGAAATGAACATATTCATGAGTTCTATTTTTGGGCTTATGCCGTGTAAATAATTATAAAACACACTCAACGTTTCAAAAGGAACCTTGCCTTTCTTCATCAGGAGACCAAAGAGAAGAGAAACGACGTATTGATGGTTGCTAGGAGAAAGCAACAAGGAAGCTACAAATGGTGCCCAAAGATGTAAAGGGGACGCCATTTTAGCCCAAGAGACAATGAATAGTGGCAGCAGAGCATTACTCTCTAATGGTTCTGATTATAGGTAGCCATGATTCACTGAGGTTGTAACCTGTATCGCGGTTGAAATTATCTGGATGTTTACGTATTTCAACCGCCTCCCTGATAATTCTTGGGCGATATTGCTTTATACGGGCAAGAACATCCACTTCTTGGAACAAGACATCATGACCAGGTGTTAGGGCATGGTCAGCAACAGCTGATTTATCAGGTTGGTTGAGTCTGATACATCTAGTATGTTCTTTGATGCGAGTACACACCGTTCTCGAAGTCTGCCCAATATAAACCTTGCCACAAGTACAGGGAACTCTGTAGATACCAGGTTGTTGTAATTTAGGCAAACTATCCTTAGTTGGTCGCAGGAGTTGTCTAATCTTAACTGATGTTCCAAAAACAGTTCGTACATGGTACCTGCGTAAGATTTTAGCAATACGATCCGTCGTGTTATGTATGTAAGGTAGGTAAGCAGTTCCTTTTACATCTTTTTTCTTAACAGACGTCCGATTATGTGCCGATTTCAGAACCCTTGAGATCAAAGCTCTGCTGTAACCGTTGCTCTCAAAGGTGGTTCTCAAGGTGTTAATTTCCTCTTGTAGATCTGACGCTTCACAAATCCTCCTGGCCCTGGTAGTCAGAGTTCTAAGGATACCATGTTTCTGGGCAGGGTGATGGTGAGAATCTGCGTGGAGATATCTATTGGTGTGTGTGGGCTTACGATACACGCTGTGTCCTAGAGATCCATCCTCTTTCTTGGTGACGAGAACATCCAAAAAAGGTATCTTGCCGTCAGATTCCATTTCCAAGGTGAAACAAATGGAAGGGTGCTGGCGATTAAGGTGATCCAGAAAGTGACCAAGATTGTCTTCACCTTCCGTCCATACGACGAACGTATCATCCATAAATCGCCACCAGATCTTCGGTTTGCAAGGTGCCGACGACAAAGCTTTCTCTTCGAAGTTTTCCATGAAGAAATTGGCCACAACAGGAGAGAGAGGACTTCCCATGGCCACACCATCTGTCTGTTCATAATATTTCCCATTCCATAGAAAGTAGGAGGAGGTCATGCAGTGATAGAAAAGCCTTGCGATCTCTTCAGTAAAGATATCATTAATGAGAGACATGACACCGTCAACAGGTACTCTCGTAAACAGAGACACCACGTCGAGACTCACCAAGATATCGCCTGGCTGAAGTGATATAGTTTTTAACTTCTCAATGAAGTGTGTGGAATCCTTAATATATGAAGGGGTGTTACCTAGGCGTGGTTGAAGAAGACTACCTAAATATTTCGAAAGGGCATATGTCGGGGAACCAATCGTACTGACAATAGGCCTAAGAGGAACACCCTCCTTATGTATTTTGGGAAGGCCATACAGTCTCGGAGGAATAGCATCCCCTGGAAGGAGACTCTTTGCTGTATCTTCTGGAATAGAAGATTGCTTGACCAATTTGACGGTCATATTTGAGTAGCGAGTTGTGGGATCACGACTGTTAATCCTGTATATAGGATCAGCTAACAAGGACGAGATCTTGTTGTCATATTCATCTTTATCCATCACCACCGTCGCGTTACCCTTGTCAGCGGGGAGAACGATTACATCAGAATTGTCCCTTAGATCTTTTAGCGCCCGGATTTCACCTTGTTTTAAGTTGGACTTAGGTGGATTAGCGGTCTTGAGAACTTTGGAACATTCTTGTCTAACTTCCTCAGCCTCTTCAGGTGTGAGGTTATGTACCGAGGATTCTATAGATGTAATAAGTTCCTCAATTGGAATTCTTCTAGGCGCTACAGCAAAGTTGAGACCTTTAGCAAGAACTGCCTTTTGGGTTTCATTCAAAGGCATACTGGATAAATTTACGACAACTTTGTTGGAATCGTGTCTAATGGTATGTGGTTTCTGCTTCTGACATAACCTTTCATATTTGGAAATATGCCTGCCCCTAACCTGATCAAATATGTTGTTGGCTTGCACTGCAGTAATACGGTCAAACACCTTCCATAATTCCTCATCTACGAAGTTTGAGAGGCGTAGATGCAGCTGTAGTAACTCCCTCGAGACTGAATCCAACCGCTTACGAGTCTGCTGTATCCTCTCTATCAGTAGCGCCTTGCTAGTACGACGATAGATTCTCATAGCTTTTGGTGTTCTGAAAGTATGCTTCAACATAACAAAATTTGGTAGTATATCATGGTCCCGGCATCTTAGGAGAAAAGTGAGAGAGGAAATAAGACACACCTTCTTGCGTCGTAATCTACTAAATTTTTTCGATCGATGTCTAAATTTAGTAGATTACGACGCAAGAAGGTGTGTCTTATTTCCTCTCTCACTTTTCTCCTAAGATGCCGGGACCATGATATACTACCAAATTTTGTTATGTTGAAGCATACTTTCAGAACACCAAAAGCTATGAGAATCTATCGTCGTACTAGCAAGGCGCTACTGATAGAGAGGATACAGCAGACTCGTAAGCGGTTGGATTCAGTCTCGAGGGAGTTACTACAGCTGCATCTACGCCTCTCAAACTTCGTAGATGAGGAATTATGGAAGGTGTTTGACCGTATTACTGCAGTGCAAGCCAACAACATATTTGATCAGGTTAGGGGCAGGCATATTTCCAAATATGAAAGGTTATGTCAGAAGCAGAAACCACATACCATTAGACACGATTCCAACAAAGTTGTCGTAAATTTATCCAGTATGCCTTTGAATGAAACCCAAAAGGCAGTTCTTGCTAAAGGTCTCAACTTTGCTGTAGCGCCTAGAAGAATTCCAATTGAGGAACTTATTACATCTATAGAATCCTCGGTACATAACCTCACACCTGAAGAGGCTGAGGAAGTTAGACAAGAATGTTCCAAAGTTCTCAAGACCGCTAATCCACCTAAGTCCAACTTAAAACAAGGTGAAATCCGGGCGCTAAAAGATCTAAGGGACAATTCTGATGTAATCGTTCTCCCCGCTGACAAGGGTAACGCGACGGTGGTGATGGATAAAGATGAATATGACAACAAGATCTCGTCCTTGTTAGCTGATCCTATATACAGGATTAACAGTCGTGATCCCACAACTCGCTACTCAAATATGACCGTCAAATTGGTCAAGCAATCTTCTATTCCAGAAGATACAGCAAAGAGTCTCCTTCCAGGGGATGCTATTCCTCCGAGACTGTATGGCCTTCCCAAAATACATAAGGAGGGTGTTCCTCTTAGGCCTATTGTCAGTACGATTGGTTCCCCGACATATGCCCTTTCGAAATATTTAGGTAGTCTTCTTCAACCACGCCTAGGTAACACCCCTTCATATATTAAGGATTCCACACACTTCATTGAGAAGTTAAAAACTATATCACTTCAGCCAGGCGATATCTTGGTGAGTCTCGACGTGGTGTCTCTGTTTACGAGAGTACCTGTTGACGGTGTCATGTCTCTCATTAATGATATCTTTACTGAAGAGATCGCAAGGCTTTTCTATCACTGCATGACCTCCTCCTACTTTCTATGGAATGGGAAATATTATGAACAGACAGATGGTGTGGCCATGGGAAGTCCTCTCTCTCCTGTTGTGGCCAATTTCTTCATGGAAAACTTCGAAGAGAAAGCTTTGTCGTCGGCACCTTGCAAACCGAAGATCTGGTGGCGATTTATGGATGATACGTTCGTCGTATGGACGGAAGGTGAAGACAATCTTGGTCACTTTCTGGATCACCTTAATCGCCAGCACCCTTCCATTTGTTTCACCTTGGAAATGGAATCTGACGGCAAGATACCTTTTTTGGATGTTCTCGTCACCAAGAAAGAGGATGGATCTCTAGGACACAGCGTGTATCGTAAGCCCACACACACCAATAGATATCTCCACGCAGATTCTCACCATCACCCTGCCCAGAAACATGGTATCCTTAGAACTCTGACTACCAGGGCCAGGAGGATTTGTGAAGCGTCAGATCTACAAGAGGAAATTAACACCTTGAGAACCACCTTTGAGAGCAACGGTTACAGCAGAGCTTTGATCTCAAGGGTTCTGAAATCGGCACATAATCGGACGTCTGTTAAGAAAAAAGATGTAAAAGGAACTGCTTACCTACCTTACATACATAACACGACGGATCGTATTGCTAAAATCTTACGCAGGTACCATGTACGAACTGTTTTTGGAACATCAGTTAAGATTAGACAACTCCTGCGACCAACTAAGGATAGTTTGCCTAAATTACAACAACCTGGTATCTACAGAGTTCCCTGTACTTGTGGCAAGGTTTATATTGGGCAGACTTCGAGAACGGTGTGTACTCGCATCAAAGAACATACTAGATGTATCAGACTCAACCAACCTGATAAATCAGCTGTTGCTGACCATGCCCTAACACCTGGTCATGATGTCTTGTTCCAAGAAGTGGATGTTCTTGCCCGTATAAAGCAATATCGCCCAAGAATTATCAGGGAGGCGGTTGAAATACGTAAACATCCAGATAATTTCAACCGCGATACAGGTTACAACCTCAGTGAATCATGGCTACCTATAATCAGAACCATTAGAGAGTAATGCTCTGCTGCCACTATTCATTGTCTCTTGGGCTAAAATGGCGTCCCCTTTACATCTTTGGGCACCATTTGTAGCTTCCTTGTTGCTTTCTCCTAGCAACCATCAATACGTCGTTTCTCTTCTCTTTGGTCTCCTGATGAAGAAAGGCAAGGTTCCTTTTGAAACGTTGAGTGTGTTTTATAATTATTTACACGGCATAAGCCCAAAAATAGAACTCATGAATAGTTACACGGGCCGTGAAAGTCTAAATGATAATATTGAAATGAACATAGGTCATTACAATGATGTCAGCAGGAATAGCGCGGTTAAAAGCAATGCCTTCATATCAAATAGCCTACTTGATTAAATGAAAAAACACACATTTTCTCACTTTTAACGGACAGTACTACGCTGATATAGATGTTGATTTCCATAGGGAATCTGAAATATTTGTCCTGAATGAGTAAATTCATAATACCAATATAAATGGTCCGTTATTGGACATTATAAATTTTCCAGCTAACTCATTCCTGGTTGCCAGCGTTTCACCCTCGTGTGCTAGGTTGGGCTCATCAGTTGGTACCTAGCACACCTACCAAGACGCTGGCTAGTGCATACCGTGGAGGCCACTGCGTAGGCTACTTGGAGCCACCGGCATTGCCAATGCACTATGAGAGACTTTCTCTCTCTACCGAAAAATGATGCCTGCTTGGCTATCAGATGATATAGATGTTGATTCCCATAGGGAATCTGAAATATTTTTACTCATTCGGGACAAGTAGCCTACGCAGTGGCCTCCACGGTATGCACTAGCCAGCGTCTTGGTAGGTGTGCTAGGTACCAACTGATGAGCCCAACCTAGCACACGAGGGCGAAACGCTAGCAACCAGGAATGAGTTAGCTGGAAAATTTATAATGTCCAATAACGGACCATTTATATTGGTATCAGTACTACGCTGCCGACCTAACAGTCCAAAGTTCCACAGCTGGAATGACCAGGCCGCAGACAGCCGTGATCCGTGACCACTCTTAGTCTTTTTTCGGTGGGATGGAGGGTGGGGTCGAATAGTGGAGAGTCACTGGTCAATAACTATGCACTTTTACAAATCTGTTTCCTCGGAGTACCCGATGAGTCGGAAAATCTCATTTCATACACTGGTGGCGGAAAAATGATCTGACTTGGAGGCAAGTTTTTCCAAGCCAGAGGAGAAACCCCTCTTCACTGCTAATTTGGAATAAAATGAAAGTTATTTAGTGAATTGTGGTACTATAATTTGGAATCGGCCTAAATTGTAATTCTTTTTTGTTAGTGACTTTACGTCGCACTGACAAAGATAGGTCTTATGGCGACGATGGGATAGGAAAGGCCTAGGAGTTGGAAGGAAGCGGCTGTGGCCTTAATTAAGGTACAGCCCCAGCATTTGCGAGGTGTGAAAATGGGAAATGACGGAAAACCATCTTCAGGGCTGCCGACAATGGAATTCGAACCCACTATCTCCCGGATGCAAGATCACAGCCGCGTGCCCCTAGCCGCACAGCCAACTCGCCCGGTAAATTGTATTTCTAGACCAGGGCATACTACTACTAAGTGAGTCTGCCGTGAATGTACACACTGTTCATTCAAACCAGCGCGTCAGAGTAGCTACTGAATAGCTGAAATACTATGATGAACCAGTGTGTAACATACCAGCAGTATCAGGAAATATATGAACCAGAGGAATAACATGTTAAAGAAGAAAGTTTTTCAACTCCCCAGCTATTTCCCACCAATATTCAGTCAGGCTGTTATACTCGGTATGCAGCAGTAATCCCATCTATCGGAGTTGAGTGGCAGAATAAGAGACAAAGAATATCACAACAAACAATGGTCAATGTAATGTCATTGTTGATCAATGTTATGTGCTTTCGATATTGTAGGCCTTCACATTTAGTTTTCTTCCGACTCTGAAATATCACTCTTATCATAGTCGGTACGGTAAAACAGAATAAAACATAAATGATCGGAAATTGCATTATCTATAACTTTTGTTACGTAGTACTTTTCGATTGGACCAATAACATAGGTATTTAAAAATTAAATTTTAGGTGCATTCCCCTAAACTACAATTTCACCCTGGTTTCTTATTCCCCGACTATATACAGATTTTCATTAAATTTTGTTAACCCATTTTCTAGTGGCTCGGCATCGATATTGACTTAGCAACAAAAATACAAATTCATGAATATCTGTGTTATCATACTCGGTACGGTAAAAATGTATAAGACATAAATGATCGGAAATTTATTTCTATATAACTTTAGTTATGTAGTATTTATCGTTAGGACCGCTAATAATATAAATATTTAAAAATTAAATTTTAGGCCTTCCCCTAAACTACCATTTCACTTGGCGTGAATAAAATGATTTATTTTTGGAGCCTTTGGAGAGGTTCAAATATTGAGCCATTTCTTATGCCAACATCTCTTACAAGTCTTCGGAAACCATTGCACTCGAAGAACTGGAGCTAGTACTCAGAAAACTTAGAAATGGAAAAGCATCTGGAGAAGATTCAATAAATGCAGAATTATTCAAGTACTCCAGTGACATCTTCAAGCAAAGATTTCTCAAATTCATCAATTTGGAATGGCAACAGAACACCAGAGAATTGGCTAAAAGCTATAGTTATTCCTCTTCATAAGAAGGGCAGTGTGAAAGACTGTGGAAATTACAGAGGGATAAGTATACTCAACTCAGGTTACAAAATTTACTCTAATATTGCCAGAGAAACATTATTGAGGTATTATGAAAATGTGATTGGAAATGAACAACATGGATTTCGAAAGGGGCGCTCATGTGCTGATACTTACTTTACCTTGAAAATCTTAGTCGAAAAATGCAGGGAATTTAACTTGGAAACTCACATAGCATTTGTTGATTTTAAGAAAGCCTTTGACCTAGTTAACAGGAACAGACTTCTTAATATCTTAGCAGAAGATAATGTCCCACAACAGTTAATAGGTAACATATCGTCATTGCCGGTACGAAACCTCCTATGTGTTAATATTTTTGGAGATATACTAACCCGCAGCACATACATTATGAAGAGCGAGAATGCCTTGACAACTGTCACACAATATTGGACCTTAAATGACCGAACCTTACCGGCCAAAGTTCTAAGCTAAAATATTTCACATAGGAGGTTTTGCCCCGGCAACGACGATATACAACATGTACACTGACAACCTTATTCCAATAAAGTTAGGTAATCATCAGACTGAATGGGAACCGATCAGCAGAGGTGTGAGACAAGGTTGTGGACTTTCTCCTTTGTTGTTCATAATCTATATGAACAACATAATACAGGAATAGAGGCATGAAAGGCATGGATCAATCCCAGTCAGCAGATATCTCACATCTAGATGCCATACTCTTTGCTGATGATGTTGCATTGGTAGCATCACCAGAAGATGATCTTCAGTGGTCAGTATTTAATCTCCAGAAAGTCTCTTCAAAATTCGACATGATCATTTCACCACAAAAGAGCAAAATAATGGCCTTTAAGGGAAAGGACCCTATCCCGAGTAAAATCTGTTTAGATAATAAAATTTTGGAAAGAGTCAACGAATTCAATTATCTGGGATACAATTTATCTTACCAAGGGGAAATTGATATCTCTGCAAAAATAACCAAATTTACCAGAACAACAGGAATCATAAATCATATCACGAAGCCATCTGTTGTCCAAAAACAGACTCGCTTATGTCTTTATAACACTTTAGCCAGACTAACCCTTTGCTACACCAGTGAGGCATGGACAATAAGAACTCGAAGACATTTCCAGAATTACAGCACATGAAATGACGTTCATGCACAGAACAGCAGGCTATACGAAATGGGATCGTATAAGAAATGAAGATGAGCTTAAGGGACTGAATGTGAAATCAGTAATCAATTACATATATGATTACCAAGAAAACTGGAAACGTCATGTTCAAAGGATGGAATCTGGAAGACTACCAAAGGAGATCCTACGCTATCAACCAAGAGGACAGAGATCTATAGGATGTCCAATGAAGCGATGGAAAGAAAATGCAAGACCGTAACGGGCCACATGGCCCAGTACTTGGAGGGATGATGATGATGATGATGATGATGATGATGACGACGACATAACCTCTCCTGCCCAAAGGCCAACCTTACCTTCCCGAGATGAAAAAACCTGTTCCCACAGATGAGGCCCTGTCGACAGAGTCACGGCGGTATAACCGTTACATCCATTATGGAGGAAATGCTGTAATTTCAGCTAGTCCATTAGCTGAGAGGTGGCAGCCCCACCAATGGTCTTACTTCCTTCAGGCTAGCAACCCGTCGGAAGGACATTTGATTGCTTTCAAATCTTGCAAAAAGAAAAATGCAAGACTGTAGCGGGACGCATGGCCCAATACTTGGAAGGAAGATGATGATGATGATGATGATGATGATAGCCTAGATTGTAGTGGCTCACCTCCCGACTTTACATACCGATTTTCATTAAATTCTGTTCAGCCGTTTTTTCGTGATGTGTGTACATACATACACACAGACAGAAATTATGGAAAAGTAAAAAATGCATTTTCTTGTTACTGTGGACATGACCGATACAGAAATACCATTATTTTCAAATTCTGAGCAATGTACAGACAAAACTCTTATTTTATATATATAGATTAAATATTAAAAGTGTAAAAAGGGGCACATGAAAATTTATCAAAGGCTTTTAGAATACAAATGGAAATATTATTAACAATATTAAATTTATTTCTTGATATTTAAATGTGCTTTTAAGTTAAGGATACCACTCACATTGTACCCTGTGTTATAGATGAGAAAGCAACCCTGGCGGTAGGTGTTCTTGGCCTGACCTTCCTTTAAACACTGTTCTCCAACAAGAGAGGACTGCTGATTACCTAAAATCTAAAAACAAATCATCATTTGACACTGCCTATTTAAACTTTATTGCAGACAAAATAACACATTTAGTTCTATGTTACACTCACCCCAGAGATTGGAATTCCCTCCAGAGGTCCCTCTTTCACATAACCATAGATTTCAGATGAGCTTCTAATTTCTGGTAGCAGAACTATTGGAACTTGGAGATATCTGTTAAGAATAACTTTATTAAGAGTTTAAAATAAACCAAGAGAAAAAATATAAAGACTACACTTAGTAAATATTATGAAAAGCACTCTAAGCACAATCCATCACTATCCTTCTGGTATATGATGTATTCCACAAGTTCATGTATCAACCTAGAAGCAGGTGTTATTTTCTCGTTATAGCTTGGACATTTTCTATACACTAGGTCAAGAAAGGAGAGATACAATAGATTTTTAAACAAAGAAATTGAAATGTGTAAAATTAAGTTAATATAATCATACCAGGATATTAAAAAAAAACCTAAATGTACTGTACATATTTTCAACTAACTTATTAGCTTCTAAATTAATCATCAAGGGCAGAATTCACGTATAAATCAGGGTTAGATTTCAATAAATTAACAGTATGCTGCATAGTATTTTCTCATGATCTTATAAACTAAATATCCTGCATCTGTTCATGTTGTAAATACCAAGCCACAATGGTAGATAATACACAGAAATGAGTACAGGAATCGATAAATTTGTATCAGAATGAATTCAAATGATGAGTTATGAAGAAGATCCAGATATTCAGTCCTTGCTAAGTAACAAAAACATACTACTTTTGTGATCTCAATCCCAATATTGAGTATAAAACTTGCACAACATGAACAAGATCTTAGGGTACCATAACATATTTCCTATTCATCATTCACCCAAAACTACTCTGAATGCCAAAAAAGTGAGAAACACTTGAAGAAAATCTCACTGGTTTTATAACATCAGGCAAACACTTACAAGCTTAAATCTTTAAAATCCATCTCAGAATATACTCCATGCTTTTCTTGGCAATAAGGACTAAACAGCCAAGTCGAGACTTGTTATTTATTTAGTCAATGGTCATATGAATTTTAATCCAAGTTGGTAAAATGTACAGAATCTTATTTCACCAACTACAGTACATTTACAGTTTTTAAGGACATCAACATGCCAGAATTTTGTCTTGTAGATGTTCTTTCATGTTCCAGTAAATCTACTGACATCAAGTTGGTGTATTTGAGCACCTTCCAATACAACCAGAGAGAGAAGGTATCAACCCAGCCAACTTCAGCTCAGAAAGCCATCCAGCTGAACTTATCACCCCAACAAGGTAAAAATTGATCAATGGGTTGGTGCACTTCCCTAACCTCCAACTGAGGACAGTTCAGAGATCCAGAAATGAACTATGATTCAGTTCTGACAAGGGGTTGATCATGAGATTTATATTCAATCTATTGCAGAGCATTTGTTTGTTGCTCAGTACGAATGCTACAGGAGTAGGGTATAAAGTAGTATTTTAGGGGAAGGAATGTTGCTGAAAGATGCAACAGGTAAGAAAGGCATGTACATACACAAACCAGTAACTATATCCACTTCAGTTCACTCTAGTTTTTAAAAACGTCTTCTTCTACAGCTTTTCCCACATCTGTGGGATCGCGGGTGTGAACTGTGATGCACATGTGGACTTGGCCCCTTTTTTAAGGCCTGATGCCCTTCCTGATGTCATCCTATATGGAGGGATGTAATCAGTATTGCATGTTTTTGTAATCGTTGATAATGTAGTGTGTTGTCGGAAGACGAAGAGGAAAGTATTGGAGCAAACACAAACATCCAGTCCCCGAGCCAGAAGAATTAATCAGATGCTATTAAAATGACCGATCCACCTGGGAATCGAATCTGGGACCCACCCTCCAGCCAAGGAGTCTGACACTTGTTTATAAAAGTGTATCTGATCAATTTCTTCCTTGGTGTAAAACAAAGTTAGTACAATTGTGTATTGCAGTAACTATGATAACTCAATGTAAAACAAAGTCAGTAGAATTGTGCATTGCAGTAACTATGATAACTCAATGTCATCATTTGGTAGCTTCTAATAAAGGCATGTGAGATTCTGAGATCTTTAAAATCAAATTTACCTGCAGAGTACAGGATCCCATTCCAATGTTGATATATTCATAAGCATAGTTCTTGAAGCATTAGTCACATCTGTTATATGCAAACCACCATCTTTACCTCCTGTTAGATTCTGCAACAATGCAACAAACAGAACTTAAGATAGAACGAGACTACCAGTCTCTTTCAATGTATAAAGAAAAATTAAAATTCTGGAGTTCTGCTAATATAGTCTGTAGAATATGAAAAAGCTGGAGGAGAGTTGTAGGCTGAGAATAAAGTATAAAATGGTACATACATGGTAGGTAATCAAAATATACAATATAAAATATTAAGTTGGGTGAATAAGTTTCCAGGTTGTTCTTAAAAAAAAAAATGCTTTCCTTTCAGTTTTGAAAGCAGTCAGAAGTTATACAATACCGAGACATTAATGATTATTATTTTTTTTTTTTAGTTCCGTTTGGGCCTGCTATGGACCACGTGGTTCTTATCTCTAGCAGCTTTCTTCTTTGACCAGTACTCCTTCATTCTTGCACTGTGAATGTCTTTTCGCTCCTGAGTCCATTTCACACCTCCTCCCGGACGTACTGTTTTTTCTGTTAGTGACTGGAGAGAGTTTGATGTTCTGATCAACGTTCTGTACCTATTCCTGTCATAAATTTCACTGGGAGCAATGTCCAATTCTTGAAGGTCTTTTCTGACGAGTCTTGCCCACTTGGCATTAGTCGCTTTCCCTCTAGAGATGGTGTGAAAGATTCTGGAGGTGAGCTTCTGATTGTCCATTCTCATGACATGACCGTAGAAGTTCAATCTCCTCTTCCTCATAGATGTTGTAATGCTCTCCAATTGTTGGTACAGTTCGTTGTTGTGCCTGATTCTGTACTTGCCTTCTTCTTTAATGGGGCCCATGATTTTTCTCAGGATCTTCCTTTCCTTCAGCTCCAGTTTTCTAAGTTGCCCTTTTCTTACCATGTTTAGGCATTCTGAGGCATATAGTACTGACGGTCTCACTACAGTAGTGTAATGCCTGATTTTGAGGTTAAGGGAGAGGGATTTGGATTTGTACATACTCTTACATAGGTGGTAGGCATTTTCCAATTTGATGCATCTGCTGTTCATGGCCTGATCTTCATTCATGTTTGGGGTTATCCATTCTCCTAGGTATTTGAAGGAGTTAGTCCTTTGTATTGTTTTGTCTCCCAGTGGGATTGATTTGGGTGCATCTTTGATGTTGGTGATAAACTGTGTTTTGTTGATGGCGATCTTCAGCCCTACTTTAGCTGCTATGTGGTCGAGAGAGGATAGTTGATGGATAGCTTCCTCCACACTGGATGCCAGGAGTGTAAGGTCGTCTGCGAAGGCTAAACAGTTGACTGTTAACTTGTCTTTCTTGTAGCCAATTCTCAATCCAGAGTCATCCTGTAGCATTTTCGTCCACTCACGAATGACTTTTTCAAGTAGGCAATTAAAGAGGATTGGAGATAGGCCATCCCCTTGTCTAACACCTGTTTTGATCTCAAATCTCTGGGACAGTTCCCCTCTGAATTTGATTCTGGCAGTAGTGTTGGTAAGAGTTGCTTTCACTAGATTCAAGGTTTTCTTATCTAGTCCCAGTTCAGCGAGTGCCTGGAAGAGTGACTCTCTATCTACTGAATCGTAGGCCTTCTGAAAGTCAACAAATGTTGCCACGTAGGGTGAGGCGCTTAGGTTTTTGTAAGTGATGATGGTTTTGAGGTTCTAATGATTATTATTATTATTATTATTATTATTATTATTATTATTATTATTATTGTTATTATTATTATTATTATTATTATTTTGTATGGCCTCGGCTACCATGTGTAGGCATTTTAATTTGAAGCCTTCTGAGCTGCCTGCACATCAATTTTGATGTTCTGTTTTGACTCTGCCTACCAGATCTCGGGCAATATATGGCCGAGATTTAATTATCAAGGGTAAATACAAAATCTTTTAAATGCTGACATCATATGTCATATTATGACATGGAGTGGTGAACAAACTTTCTTCCACCCTTCAAACAATCTAACTACATCACCTGGATTTCTATCTGCAATTTTGGTATCCAGACGCCAACACTCCCATCATTATTTCACAAGGAATGAATGCAACACTTTCACATTCTTCTCTTTATTTCACATGTGAATAAAATAAACAACATAAAGTGATTCAATGAAATTTTGCTCAGAGAATGCAGAATGCAGCCTATTGAAACTTTCAATGTGGAGTACATGGTAGTTATTATGTATACCATTTTCCAACATTCCACAGTACAGCAATGACAAGCCGCAAAATGTAAAATTGCATACTGATCCCTGAAACACATTTTCCCAACTTTATAAGATTAAATAAAACTGAGGGGAAAATAATATTACTACATTACAACATGCCTGAAAACAACAGAAACACAGAAAAATACACCCATGATGGCCAGCCTTGGAAGGAATTCAATTACCATGATTTCAGCTGCCAGTTTAAAGGAAGATGTCTCCAATCTTCAAAATCCAACTCTGAGAAAGTATAAACAAACACATACCCAAATAAGCCAGGAATCGACGGTACCAAACTTGCAGGTTTTCTTTCTAATGGCTTTGCGTACAGCTGGCACATTGTCAATAAGCCATCGAATCTTCAGGGCACTGAAGTAAGGGCTGATGGGTAGACCACACAAGGGCATCAGAGCATTCTTACTGTTGTCAGGCACCTTGGCTAGCACCTGGTCCACCGTAGAGGCCGTGCGGATATCTGACCACACTAGACACAACATGCGAATCAGTACACAATTTCTGCTTTAAGCTATGAAACATACATCATAGGTACATACATCTTCATTAACTAAGTATGTCCATAATCCTATATTTTCCTCTTGACTCTGTGGCCTCAGTTAGTTCCACAATTCTTATCATTAAATCATTAAAAATAGATTGAGTCTAATCATTGTCACTTTGGTCTCCCTCTACTCTTTTTATACTTTATGGCTGAGCACATTATTCTCCTTGGAAACCTACTCTTCTCCATTCATTTCACATGACCCCACCACTGAAGATGGCTTATAGGTACAGCTTTGTTCATCGAGTTCATTTTAACTTGGCCTTTAGCTCCTCACTCCAAATATTCTCCTATCACTGTTCCCACCCGTTTGTACTGGCAATCATTATCGCTACTTTCATGCCCATTATTTCCAACTTTATGGATATCTTGTGTCCCCTAACTTACAACTCCTATCCAATAAAGGCAATCTGAAAACAAACCAATGTAAAGATGGTTTCATCTGAGAGCTAACTTCTTTCTTACATAATACCACTCAATGTATTAGCTTGATTCAATTCTGCATATGATACTACCAACTTGGGAGCCTAAATAATACTTGAAATGATCCACATTCAATTCTCTTAGATTTCCTCCTACCGAGTATCACTTTTGCCTTGGAAATGCTATGAAAGACTAAGCATAATGAATCCTCTAATTCTCGGAGGAATACAGTTGTCAGGTGAATTTCTTCTATTTAAGCAACCTTACTGAAATGCATGATCTCAATGAGATGACCTACCTGAACCAAGTGTACACAAACCAACAAAGGCACAGATATTCTAACAGGATGTTGCTATCAAGGTAAAAGATACCACATTGGCCAATAAAGTATTTTAGAAAGTGTTGTGTTTCAATTATGGTTTTCATATCCTAAAATATCACACATTAATATTTTGGGTTTATGGTGTATAATTAAAAGTAATTATAGAAACTATCAAATGAGGACATTTTGCTTCAGTACCTAGAAATAATTATCATTATCATTAATCATAATTAAAAAGAATTTGAATGGAGTGTTACTCTTAAAGGAGAGCTGAATTAAATTTTATATCTTTATATTTATTACTATTAGGTTGGACTTGTCTGATCATAATACCATATCCACGTGTTTCTAAGCGAACCCAAGACAAATATTTCTACTCTGGCTTGGTGATGTCACATTGGCCGAGATGTCTCTTCAAGCAGCTACAACTTTCTTCTGGAAAACAATACTCTGGGTCCATATATGAGGATGGTGATTCCATATCCACGTTTGAGTCACATTCATTCATGTCTTCACAAGATATTTGATGCCTGTAAGTTTCACACTGAATATATGTGCACACATTTGCTATGCCTACACTCGCTGCAAACTCCTAGACACGTATTTCCATTCATTATTTGAGGGCTATTGCAGTTTAGATTTCTGGAGAGAAGACTTTTTTTTTTAAGGAATGATTTACCATCCGATCCTAAATATTTTGAAAGAATTGTATATTCTTCTAGCCTAGGGTGTCCACATTTTTCCTCTGGCAGTAAACGAGCTTTCAAAATATCAGATTCATGAAAATCACTTTCACTGAAATGCCAACTACAAATAACAGCACTTTTAGTTGAAACAGTTTGTTTTATTTGTGTGCAATTAACCAATATATTATACAGTTTTGGGAACTTGTCCCCTGTTGGGAAAATAGTAGGATCCTGCACGAGGATGAAGACCAGTTTTATTATAACATCCAAAAACGGAACATTCTGGCACATTGATCACATTTAAAACTATGTATACTGTACAATAATACAAAGAACTAACACTGAAAACATGGCAACAAAGACATTATTAAACACAGTAATGAAGAAATTATTAAACAATAAAGCACAAGGAACTCAAGCCAATGCCACACAGATAGCGATATTGTAATCAGACGAATCCAAACTAACAAAATAATATAAAAATAGGAATTTTTACTTTAGTTCTCCTTTAAAGTTACATTACTACTTATTTTGTAAGATGGAAAACCAAGTACCTATATGGGTAAATCACCAACAACATGTATCTTAACTGAGAAGCTGATAGATATTCAAGCTTAGGAATTAACAACAGGTTCTTTAGCCTTTCAATGTAAGAGTGAAAATTCTTGATACTAAACAATGAAAATGTGAGAAAGAAAATTAATATCAACTACCAAATAAAGTGTTCCACTGCTAAAAATTAAATGCATTAGTTTTGGGGAAATCATAACAACGTAAGCATTCTATATTTCAAAATTCAGAACAAATGAATCAAACTAATAAAATAAAAAGCACAGACAGACCAATTTTTGTCACATGGTTCAGACTGGAACAGCTCTGCTGGTGTTTCAGGATCTGAGTAATCCTGTTACTAATGTATTCATTACTTTCTGAGGTGGTGAGATCATTATGAATGTGAATAAAGCACACTAAAGGATATAAATGACATTCCTAACAGGATCTAATATCAGTTTGCACATATCATCTGCTATCCTATACCAGACAGTAACGAGAAATCAAACAAACGATCTAATACACTTAACAATTAGTCGCATTAAATAAGGTACATAAAATTTTTGTTATAATTCACAAAAATACCTTATAACTTGATTTAATTATTCTACCAGAGAGACAGGCACAAGCTATAAAGTCATACTTACCAATAGCATTATATAGTGGTTCTCCAGTATTTGAATCCCAGAGAATTGTGGTTTCTCGTTGATTCGTGATGCCTATGGTTATTATGTCTTCCACAGGATGATTCAGTTTCTCTAGAGTCGCTGCTATGGATTCTCTAACAGAATTTAAAATTTCAACAGGGTCTTGCTCCAGCCAACCATCACGAGGTATTAGTGTTGTAATTCCCACAGAATGATGTGCAAGCTCTTTCCCACTCTTCGATGAGAAAACCTGTGACAAGAGTAGTAAAAATTATAGCTCTGTCGATATTTAGATAAAGAATTCTGCATAAAATGGAATCTGATGAAAGACTAGAATAGGTTCTTACTGGCCTTCAGGAGTTGTCACCGAAAACCATTACCATTAATGAGCAGTTTGAAAATCCCCCCTCCCCCCCCAATGGCACTACAGCCCTTGAAGAGCCTTGGCCTACCAAGCGACTGCTGCTCATCCCGAAGGCCTGCAGATTACGAGGTGTCGTGTGGTCACGATGAATCCTCTTGGCCGTTATTCTTGGCTTTCGAGACCGGGGCCGCTATCTCACTGTCAGATAGCTCCTCAATTCTAATCACGTAGGCTGAGTAGACCTCGAATCAGCCCCCAGGTCCAAGTAAAAATCCCTAACCTGACCGGGAATCGAACCCGGGGCCTCCGGGTAAGAGGCAGGCACGCTAACCCTACACCACGGGGTCAGCTAGTTTGAAAATACTGATCATTTTTTAGATGATTTGTAAGAAAAGCACTTCACCATTAAAAATACTATACAATTCCTAGTTCCTGCTCATCATCTTCCCTTTCACAACTCCAACTGGATCTGGACATTAATGGTATATTTCCTCTTCCTCTATCTTACCACCGATACTGTGTTCTTATTATACAATCTCTGATAGTATCCAAACTCCTTGCATCTATTTCTCCTTCCTTCAATTTTAGCCTCAATCATCTGCGTCAGTAACCCTCCTTCCTTCCTCTTCAAATGTCCAAACCATCTCAGTTTATTTTTCTCTATTCTCTACTAAAGCTTTTCCACTCCGATTTCCTTCCTAACATTCTCACTTCCTACTCTGTCCTTTCTTGTCATTTTTATCCTGCTTCTTAAAAGTGTAATTTCTCTGGCCTGGATTTTACTTGCCTCCTCTCTTTTCATCTGTCTCTGTTGCACATGGAGCAATAATACATCAACTCCCTTGACTGATCTCTACTCTTGATGTGGAAAGTGTAGGATATGAACAAAGCTGGAAAAACACAGGAAAAAGGAAGAACGTAAGATAAAGATAAATACAGGTACTAAAAGGCTAGGAACACGGGACAAAAATAGAAAGAGAAAAGAAACAGATGATATCAGGTCACTATATTAGAAAGGAACAACTGACTTGTTATTGAGTATTGGAAGGGCAAAAACAAGTGTCATTGAGTGTCATTATCCTATCTTGTGTACCTTTTGGGGCCACAGGAGATAACCTGGGGGAGTCTCTGCAAACACCTTGAGACTCTGGCAGAAAATGGGGGTGATATGCGATTACAAGAACTCAGGAAGTGAGTTCTCTTAGCCTCTGTCACCTCAATTCTCCAAGTTCCTACCTACGTGTGGTGCCCCTGTTAGGCCGAGCAACTCAGTGGAAGGTTGGGTACCCAACCCCAGCGGGAAACTGAGTCTGTGAGCAGACAGGATTTGGAGGTCAGTGGAAGGCAACGGGAAGCCACCACTGAAATTATCCCAGAAAACCCCATGGCTTTACTCAAATTAAAATGTTCTTGAGTTTCAAGTTCCCCGTTCAGATTGCTGGGGGGGGGACTAGGTTGAGAGAAGCCTCAAGGAGAGTGCAATGCTGCAAGGAACTGTATTGTTTAGGAACATGCAATATGAGATCAATGTATCAAGGAAAACTGGATGTAGTCAAAAGAAAAATAGAGAGAATTGGCATTGACATATTGGGAATAAGTGTAATGAGATGGTCCAGAATGGGAGAGTTTATTTCGGATGACTACACGGTATACTTTTCTGGACAAGACAACAACAACAGTAATGGTGTAGCCTTCATAGTCAGTAACAGAGTAGGTAAAACTGTAATGGGTTGCAACTATAAAAATGATAGAATGATGTACATCAGATTTCAAGGTTAACCTCTCAATGTCACAGTCATTCAGGTTTATGCACCAACCACTGATGCTGATGAAGATTTACAAGAACTACTACGGTTGACACCAAAAAAGAATTTCGTTTTCATAGTTGGAGACTGGAATGCCAAAGTGGGAAACCAAATTGTAGATGGTGTAACAGGGAAATTTGGTCTTGGTACAACAAATGAACCAGGGCAGAGACTCCTAGAATTCTGCCAAGACAATTCACTGGTTATTACCAACACACTATTCCAGCTACCCAAACGATGTCTATACACTTGGACTTCACTGGACGGCCAATACCAGAATCAAATTGATTACATAATTTGTAATAGTAGGTGGAAGAGTGCCATTCGATCAACTACAAGACCAGGAGCTGATTGCGGATCAGACCATGAACTCTTAATTGCAAAATTCCAGTTGAAGTTGAGGAAAACAGCTAAAGCCACCTCATCAAACAGATATGACCTTGGAAGAATTCCTTGTGATTATACAGTAGAAATCAGGAACAGATTTAATGCCTTACAGGTAGAAGACAAAAACCCTGAAGAGCTGTGGACAGAAGTATCATCTGCTGTTAAGGAGGCAGCAGAAAAACACATTCCTAAGAAAAGGAATAACAAGAAGGCCAAATGGTTATCAGGTGAGGTACTGCAAATTTCAGAAGAATGAAGGAAAGCAGAAATCAAAGGGGATAGATCAGCAATGTTTGAATTAAATGCAGAGTTTCGAAAATTAGCTAGAAGAGATAAGAATATTTTCCTAAATGACCAATGCAAAGAAGTTGAAGAAAATAACAGAATGGGGAAGATGAGTTATCTCTACAAGAAAATTAGGGACATCAAAGGAAAATTCCAGGCAAAAATTGGAATGGTAAAAGATAAACATGGTAGAGATCTAACAGAAGCAGAGGACATTAAGGAAAGATGGATGGAATATGTACAAGATCTGTATAAGAAAGAACCGTGTACCGGTATTATTAATAATGAAGTTCATGTGTCCTTAGAACCAGAACCAGATATTTTAGTAAGTGAAGTCAAATGGGCCCTGGAGAATACTGCTAAAAACAAAGCAAGTGGACAAGATGGAATTCCAGTAGAAATGTTCCAAGTAATTAGAGATAGTGCAGTGAAAGTTTTGCATTCCATATGTCAGCAAATATGGAAATATGGCCAAAAGACTGGAAAAGTTCAGTATTCATCCCAATTCCAAAGAAAGGAAATTCTAAAGAATGCTAGAATCATTGAACAATTGCACTTATCTCACATGCTAGCAAAGTCATGCTTAAAATCTTACAAAATAGACTTTGCCAGTATGTAGACCGAGAGCTAAATGAAGAACAAGATGGATTTCGTAAAGGAAGAGGGACCAGAGACCAAATTGCCAACATCCTATGGATAATGGAGAAGGCAAGAGAATTCCAGAAAGATATCTCTGCTTTATTGGTTATGCTAAAGCCTTTGACTGTGTCGATCATAATGAATTATGGAAAGTACTAAAACACATGGAGTACCAGATCATATCCTTAACCTCATACGGAATTTATACTCTGACCAAGAAGCTACAGTGAGAACCTTATATGGAACAACTAAATGGGTCAAGATTCAGAGAGGAGTACGGTAAGGCTGTATATTATCACCTTACCTTTTCAATCTGTATGTTGAACACATTATGAGGAATGTGAGGTTAGATAAAGAGGAAAGAGGAATCAAAATAGCTGGGTTAAATATAAACAACCTGAGATTTGCAGATTATACTATCCTGATGGCAGAAAATGAAGATGACTTGAAAACCCTCTTACTGAAAGTGAAAGAAGAAAGTTCAAAGGCTGGACTAATGTTGAATGTCAAGAAAACAAAAATGATGGCAACTACACCTGTCAATTCATGGCATGTAGGAGGAGAAAAATATGGAGGGATTCTCCGTTTTCAACTATCTTGGCTCACAGATTTCTGCTGATGGTGACTGTAGCCATGAAATCAAAAGACGATTGCTACTTGGTAGAAAGGCAATGACAAATCTTGACAATATCTTAAGGAGTAGAGATATAACATTAACAACAAAGATCTGTATAGTAAAGGCTATGGTTTTTCTAGTTGTGATGTGTGGATGTGAGACCTGGACCATAAGAAAAGCTGTAGAATAGACTACTTTGAATTATGGTGTTGGAGGAAAATCCTTAGAGTCCCATGGACTGCGAAGAGAACAAATAGGTCAGTTTTACAGCAAATAAAACCAGAGTGTACCTTGGATGGCCTAATCCTGTAACAAAAACTAAGCTACTTAGGACACATCATGAGAAGACACAATTCATTAGAAAAGAGCTTAATGCTGGGGAAGTTCGAAGGCACAAGTACAAGAGGGAGGCAAAGAAAAAGATGGATTGATGGCAGCACAGAAGTACTAAATTCCAGCTTAGAAAATCTTCGGGAGGCAGTAGAGGACAGAAGAAATTGGTGTATTTTAGCTCATGGGGTCACGGAGAGTCGGAATCGACTAAACGAATATAGAGCGTGTACCTTTTCATTTTCCTAACTCTCTATACTCTGCAAATGAGTTACACAAGAAGAAATAGCTGGTATGCTTTCTACAAATTGCGGAGAGCTACTAGTAGAATATTCAAGTCTGAAAGATCATGAAATAAATAGGCAGTTGTTTTTTATTCTAGGGAAATATGACATTTTCATATGTCTCTCAGAAAAGCAAATGAGTAGTTATCTTGTGATGATACATATCACATCCCCACACTGGATTTATTACGACATATTGATATATTATTTTTTATTATTATTATTATTGTCATCATTATTATTATTATTATTATTATTATTATTATTATTATTATTATTATTATTATTATTATTATTATTATTATTTTATTGGTGTTTTAAGGTAAAATATTTGAATATGGAAGGTCTCTGTATTAGATATTAGTAATTTGTTTTGTGCAGGCAGTTGGGAAACACACAGCTATTTCCATGTTTGGATATACATCCCAGGGAAACTTTATGAGTCATACGGAGAGTTCAAAGCCTGACACATGCATATTCTCAAGCCAGCCTCGGCAGGCATGGTCAAGTTACAGACACGTGTTATCAATATTATCATGGCACGGGATATCTCTCGCTCATAACTGGAATTTTGATATCGAGAAGGTGGTGAGAAGGAGAAATATGAGGTACTTTCGGAGAACACGGTCGAGGAGGAGTACTACGATGACTCTGGAACATGACAGGGAATATGAACAAGTATACATTTCATTATGGACGAACGGAACAGTGTTGTTTGCTTGTTAATACTTACACAACTCTTGTGCTAAGGTACTGCTCTTGGTATTCATATCTTACGGCAATCTTCGTTAAATCTATGGTCCAGTTTCAAGGCATGTGTTTGTGCAAGTGAAAGTGTCTCTAAAACCAAGTGTTGATATCAGTGAAAATGAGGTACACTATCAGAGTGATATACAATGTGTTGATGGTGATACACAGAGACAGTGACGGGGCAATTACCTAAATATATGTATGCTTTGTAACTATTGGTCATCGGGCTCTCTACAAATGGTAGTGGAGTCCTCACTGTTGTTTTCCCACTGTTTTCATTTTTATTCTAGGACTGTTGAATGTATATAGGGAGTATTCCAGCAGTTGTAAATATTTATTGAGTGTGTTGCTATCTTATGTGTCTTATGTGATGAGGAAGTGCTTATGTACAGATAATGGTTAGATCAGAATACAGATGGTTTATTTTCAATGAGTGGAAAAGTTATTGGAGAACCTAGGTGCAGTTCCTACCCATTTATTCGTTTTCAGGTGATTAGGTAAGGCCCAACCAGCAGAATACACAATCCAAGTGGAATTTTTTTTGCTCTACCATTTATTATTAGTTGCTATTAATATTCTAAATTGAGGGATCCTATGGTGACCTCTGGTGCCCATTTACCTGCATTTTTGGCAAATTATATATTTTATTATTATTATCACTATTGTCATTTATTTGTTTATTCACTCAGTTTGAATTTTATTTCATTGGGTGTCCCCAAGTTATATTTACACTAAATTATGGTACAAAAAATTAATATTTTGTTCAATTAAATTTTATATCCGGTATAGGCCTACTACAATTAGCGACCAACAGTAGGGCAGATATTTTAAGTAGAATATTATCACAGTTTGATATTGGAAACTATGATAGTAAGAAATCAGTAATATGGTAAAAATGATGTAAAACATTACCTAAATAGTAAGAGATGCTGTAGTCTGGCTCCTTAGCTGAATGATCAGCATACTGGTCTTAGGTTCGGAGGGCCCTGGATTCAATTCCCAGCCAGGCTGAGAATTTTTAACTGCGGATGGTTAATTCCTTTTGTTTGGAGCTGGGTGCTTGTGTTTCATCTCAATACAATTCTCTTCATCTACATACAACAAACCATGCTACTAACCATCGCAGAAACATTAAATTCCCTCCAAATAGGGCTGGCGCCAGGAAAAGCATCCTGCTGTAAAACTGAGCCAAACCCATATCACCGAGCTCGATAGCTGCAGTCGCTTAATTGCGGCCAGTATCCAGTATTCGGGAGATCGTGGGTTCGAACCCCACTGTCGGCAGCCCTGAAGATGGTTTTCCGTGGTTTCCCATTTTCACACCAGGCAAATGCTGGGGCTGTACCTTAATTAAGGCCACGGCCGCTTCCTTTCCACTCCTATCCCTTCCCTGTCCCATCGTCGCCATAAGACCTATCTGTGTCGGTGCGACGTAAAGCAAATAACCAGAAACCCATATCAAGTGCCAACACCAATAAATTGGAATTAAGGCCAGGAAGAAGAAGTATTAGTAAATTATACTGTAGATAAATGTCCGTCATCTTATAAAGTTCATGGATATCCATGTGCTGATTGTACTTTTTGACATTTGTGAGATTAATCCACATATCTTGCAACAATAAAATAATATGGCAATTGTTACTTCACTCAAATATAATACGGAGAACTGTTTAAGTCATCATGTAGCAGCTGTAATTTCAGCAGGATTGCACAGCTCATTTATGAGACAGCTAGTTACACTTGCCATGTACCGGTATCAAATAGCTTAATAAGATAATAGTGGAAACTCTCCTCACTTAACACGGAGAGCAGCGGCGACAGCCAGCAGTGCTGCCATCTACTGGCTCGAAGAGAACACTAACACAAGGCGCTATTAAAACACTACATATTTCGACTTCGAACCCAACAATGTTTGCGTCGTTCTTGTAACATAATATAGGGAAGGAAAATGGTGGACGTTGATCTGAAAGAACCACTGGTAAAGAATAAAACAAATGTGTTATCAAATTAAATCATTCGATAGTCCTGTTATGACTAGGGCATACAGACTCAAAGAGCAAATCACACATGTAATATCTTTCTTCAACTTGATGTTTTTACTGGCAAGATTTTTCTGCGTTGAATCATTGGTTCTATTCACATGTCCCTTTAAAAGGACTTTTAAAAGAATATTTAGTCAGTAATTTTATACAGCTGTTACAAATGCCTTCACTTCATTCATTCAATGACAAAAACCTGTCAGCTAATTTTCTTCTAATTCCATGTGTGCTTTCTGATAAAAACTGACATAAACTATCTTCAATGTTCCTGATATTTTAGCATTAACCGCGCGAGTTGGCCGTGCGGTTAGGGGCGCACGGTTGTGAGGTTGCATGCGGGTTATGGTGGGTTTGAACGCCACTGTCGGCAGCCCTGAAGATGGTTTTCCGTGGTTTTCCATTGTCACACCAGGCAAACGCTGGAGCTGTACCTTAATTAAGGCCACGGCCGCTTCCTTTCCACTCCTAGGCCTTTCCAATTCCATCGTCACCATAAGACCTATCTGTGTCGGTGTGACGTAAAGCAAAATTGTAAACAAAACAAAAAATAGCACCTAATGCCCCCCCATCCCTCACCCGAAAAAAATATTTGGAAACATCATCTTAGAATTATCATATTTCTTCATTTCTATGTGCAAATTTCCCATGCTATAATCAATATCAGAAGATGACAATACATCGCTACACTCAGCATGGAGAAACTTGCTACATGCCCAGCCCGTGATATAATGGTCTGCATTTCATCTAAATCTGCCCTTCTGCTCTTCATAGCTGACTGAGTACACCTAAAAATTGATTAAATGCATGGGTTTAATAATAACTTTGGTTTAAAGAAAGTATTTTCACATAAATAGAAAAAAATATAGGCACGTAAACAATAACAGGTAGGCCTATACTCACAGCACTTTGTTGTTAAGAAATCTGTAAAATGACTTGCGATCACCTTGTCTTTTGTAATTAAAACACCCACACATAGCACAAATAATTCCTCTTCCTGCCATTTCCAAAATAGTGATACATAACAAGCACAAAACAATCTGATGTACAAACGAGACACTTCTAATATACACAGCTGACACCAGTAGCAAGTGTAGTTAGCTCCTCAAACCGCTAGATGGCACGCAGAAGCAGTGTCGCCAGTTCCTCGCAGGAGTTTCCACTATTATCACATTAAGCTATTTGTATGTATGTATGTATGTATGTATGTATGTATGTATGTATGTATGTATGTAAGTATGTATGCATGTATGTATGTATGTACCGTCTTCAGCCCTAAGGCTGGTTGGATCCTCAACAGCTCCGCCATCAGCTGTCATAGAGGGCCTAGGCATCACTGAAGAGGCGTACTAGGGCATACTTACCATGAGCGGTACGAAATTCGTTGACAGCAACACAGAATTTGAAAGGAAACTTAAGTCGTATAGAAGACAGTCTTTTGGTTTTATGCTGTGTCAAATGAAACTGCTATTCTAATCACGTCACAAAACATTATTGTTACAATAGTGTCTGGCTTTCAGTTCAGAAGGCCCCGGGTTCGATACCCAGCCAGTTCAGGGATTTCAGTCTGAAATGGTCCCCTTGGCTCAGGGAATGAATGTTTGTGCTGTTCCCAACATATCTGCAACACACACCACACACAACACTATTCTCCACTACATAACACATAGCTTCCCATATGCGGCAGACACACCTCCCACCCTCACAAGTTAAAGTGGAAAAAGGTCCACCTATTCAATACCTACACTTAAATTATGTCGCGTCAATAAACATGTAAAATCTGGTTAGTTACTCATCAGCGAACTAACTCGCTTCTACTCAACCCGCTTTTCATAAATACGCCGTTCAACTCATATTATTTCCAAGAAAGATCAGGAAGCAATAAATGTGTTCTCCATCGTTTTTAGATGTAGAGTTCCAATGTTCGTGTATGTTTGTTAACTCAATCAATTCCTAATGAGGTACTCAACCGTTACAATAAGCTATATTTCAACTTTATAATAATCAGATGAGCAATATCAACATTAAGAGAATTCAACAGATATATGGACTATACATGGACAACTTCTATGACAACATAAACTCAGGACAAATAAGTGTTTCATTCTCGTACTCTAGTGTGTGCTTCTGACACTTTTGATATTGTTCTAGTAATGGTCTTATGTTATGACTGAGGATGTTTGTTTGTTTGTTTGTTTGTTTGTTTGTTTGCTTGCTTCTTTGTTTGCTTCTTTGTTTGTTTGTCCAACCTGTGTGCCGTTTCTCTACGGGGTCAGGTATGAGGTGAGACAAATCTGTTGTGGCAGGTATTTATGACCGGATGCGCCTCCTGACGTCAGCCTCATCAGAGGAGTTGTTGAGATGAAATGAATGATGTGATATATGATAGTAGGAAGGGAGAGTGTTTATGTTATGGCTGAGGATGACCTTACAATAAACAGATGGTGGTGGCGATTATTGTTTTAAGAGGAAGTACATCTAAACAACCATCCTCTATATAACACCAATCAGAGAGAAAACAACGGAAGGGATCCGACACTTCGAAAAACGAAAGCATCAGCCAAAGAAAGAAGAGAGCCACGAAGGGCGTGAAAATTAAAGACTCCCTAGGCCTCGAGCGCTCTAATACCGCTGGGGTCGGAAAAGAACGAGAGTTGACCAAGGGAGGTCCGATAGGATAGATGAAAGTGAGGAGCCTGGCACAAGTATGTGGAAGCAATGCCAGGACTCAGCTAACGGCCCCGTGGTCGCCAACCCAGGTCACAATTTAAGAGCCCATGGAGCCCCTTTTAGTCGCCTTTTACAACAGGCAGGGGATACCGTGGGTGTTATTCTACCGCCTCCCCCCCACAAGTCGAAACTAGTTCCAATAATAAATAAAACATAGTTACATAATTTAAGTGTACTGAATATGTGGACCTTTTCCCACTTTAACCTGTGATCAATTGTCAAAACGGATCAAAAATAAAATGCATTACTTATGACCTCCCACCCGTGTCAGAAGGTCTGCACCAGCCTAGCAACAGCCACACGAAATAATTTATTACAAAAGATTTTTTTTAAGTCACTATCAGGCCGGCAGGGTAGGGGAGGTGGTATTATACAATTCGTAATCACTAGATTGCGTGCCAAAAACATGGATTAAATTCCAAACCTCTCCACAGTGCTCATATGGAGTGAGGGCATATGACGCTGTCGATGGTGATTCGTCTATCGGATGGAGACGTTAAGCCTTGAGCAGAGATCTTGGTGCTATTCGACAGGAGTAGGCTATGTGCTGGAACTAGGTTTCACCCTCTCCCTTCCTACTATCATATATCACGTCATTAATTTCATCGCATTAACTCCTCTGATGAGGTTGACGTCAGAAAGGGCATTCGGTCATAAAAACCTGCCATGACAGATTCATCTCGCCGCATACCCAACTTCATAGAAGAACGGGACAAGGGTTGGACAAACAGTTATGGCTTACTTCAAGAAACAGAGTAAGGTTATCAAAAGATATGAAGTTTTCCAGCAGTGTGACTCACTGCAATCCAACGGACTAAAATATCTTGTATTCTGCTGGAAATCTGGTGGGTTAACATATCTAGTATTCAAAAGTACGTACTACAGTAATGCAGGTGTGCTAGTTCGTTTGATTTATGTCTGCAGTATGTATGTATGTATGTATGTATGTATGTATGTATGTATGTATGTATGTATGTATGTATGTATGTATGTATGTATGTATGTATGTATGTATGTATGTATGTTTAGTCCTCAGTCCAAAGGCTGGTTGGATCCTCAACAGCTCCGCCATCAGCTGTCATAGATGGCCTAGGCATCACCTGAAGAGGCGTACTAGGGAAATGAGGAGTGAGGTAGTTTCCCGTTGCTCTCCTCACCGAACCAGAAGTTGCTATTACATAACAGTCTGCCATGCCCACTGAATTGCATGCACCAACCGACCATATGAGTAACATTTTCACACCATTCATAGCAGGGACTGGCTGCATAAGGAACGGCACTACTAGCATCACTCATACCTCAGTCACTTTCATTTTGTCAAAACCAAGGATACAGCTGAGACAGATCAATGAAAGTAATAAAATTGCTCTAGCCCACACCAGAAGACATAGTGCACTGTAAACACTAGGTCGCCAACAAAGGCATGTCTGCAGCATAAAAACATTATATAAAACCAAACCAAACCCAATGGCGCAACAGCTCCGAAGGGCCATGGCCTACCAAGCGGCCGCTGCTCAGCCCGAAGGCATATGCATATTATATATTATTTGTCTGATGGACATATCGACTTTAAGAGTTAAAATTCTGCAACTTCTCATGGATTTGCATCTCTGGCATTTGACAATTGATAACAATCCCAAATGACATCTACAAATCAAATACGAAAGCAAGTACGAGTCTGTTGTTATACCCAGCAGGCTCCTACCTAGGTCCGTAACATACAATCACAATAAAGAAAAAACTACGACTTCCTTACCACAAAGCTGGCTTCGTCTGTTCCTTCATTGATTACTCCGATTAGAGGCTCAGACTTGCTGGACGACACAGGCATTTCACCTAAAACAAACGAAACAAACATTGATCAGAAATAAACAGGTATGGCAATTTTTTCCTAAGTACAATATTCTTAAAAAGTGTAAACTTAAGCGGCGATCTAACAATAAAAACAACACCCGTAGGAAAAAAAGATAAATAGTTCAATCCTAGACAGGTTCTATGCCAATTCAGGCTGATGTTGAAGTTCCATAGTGTGAGATTTGGCGACCTCACTGGCCATGATTCTACCTTGCTCAAATCATCCTCCAAACGGATACCTAACTACAATACGCGTCTTGCTGCTAAGCTGTAATAAGGTGATTTCCCATCCTTAGAGTAACCTTAGAGTATGGTTGTCCCGTTGTACTTCCCCTAAAAACAATAACCACCACCACTTATACCCACACCACTTGTGGCACAGCAAAAAGAATATCCTCTATTGTGTTGGTGAGTAGGGAGACTCTTGACAGTTTACGGCGTGGGATTTCAGGGTGAATGAAATGGAAGATACTTACAGCTACAAACGTGTAACAAATGACTGCCTTGGATGTCTTGAGTCCTGGGCTTTCCCAATTCCTTCTTGTATAACTATACTAACCGTAACAGATACGCAACCTAATAACATTCGAGCCGTGGCAACGTTAACCAAATTTTGGAACTACGGGTTTCTGTTCCCTTCCCCGCACCCGTCACGTGAGTACTGTTTGAAAAGAAGAATAGGAAGAGTCACTCTTTTTCGCCACACTATACAGGCATAGAAAATACATCTCGGACGAAAACACAATTAATTTCACTCATACACGCTTTAAAAAACGGCACAGTCAACTAATTTGACATGGATAATTTAGTTTACGTCAAGCATGTGGATTTTCATGGACTTTGGAACGGGAACTATGGTTGCTGAACACGCCATCGCGAGTAAACACTGCTTCATTCATTCATAAGATGCGTTGAAATTCCTGTCATTTCTGTTACCTTGTAATATTCACGGTGAGAATGGAATATTAAAATTAATGCACAGAAAACCAGAGTAATGGTACGAAAAAAGGAACAAAACAAATTAGAAAAAAAAAAGGAAACATGTTATCTCGAAGGAGTAAATCCTGATATAGTTACCGTATTAAGAATATTTAGGAATTACAATATCAGGAAACAGAAAATGGGCTGAACAAGTCTTTTTTTTTTACGTCGCACCGACACAGATAGGTCTTGTGGCGACGATGGGACAGGGAAGGGCTAGGAGTGGGAAGGAAGCGGCCGTGGCCTTAATGAAGGTACACCGGGCGAGTTGGCCGTGCGCGTAGAGGCGCGCGGCTGTGAGCTTGCATCCGGGAGATAGTAGGTTCGAATCCCACTATCGGCAGCCCTGAAAATGGTTTTCCGTGGTTTCCCATTTCACACCAGGCAAATGCTGGGGCTGTACCTTAATTAAGGCCACGGCCGCTTCCTTCCAACTCCTAGGCCTTTCCTATCCCATCGTCGCCATAAGACCTATCTGTGTCGGCGCAACGTAAAGCCCCTAGCAAAAAAAATTGAAGGTACAGCCCCAGCATTTGCCTGGTGTGATGAACAAGTCAAAAGAGCAAAAAATGATTGGTGCAGCAGCTCTAGCTAGTATACGAATATTAGACAATAGAATGCCTAATATTGATTTTAGGGCACAAAGAAATGTATTCAATGCTGTGGTCAAATCTAAAATGTTATACGGTTCAGAAATACAGGGCATAGAAAAGGAGACCGCAATGGTTGATCATCATCCAGGTATTTGCTTTATGGCAGGTCTTGTCATGGGATGAACCTCTTCCACTGTTTTCTGTCCTGCGCCAAGATTTTATGTCGAAATATTTATTTCTTTTGATACTGTCCAACATTTGATATATTTTCCTTCCTCTTCCTCGTTTGCCGTCCACCATTCCTTCTATTCCTTCTTTCAGTAAACAGTCCCTCTTCAAATAATGTCAGATCCAGTTCACTTTTCTCCTTCTAATGATTTGCAAGATACAGGGTGGCGCACGATAAGCCACCTGATTTGTTTCATAAATAACACATTTGTTGTTGACAAGATCTGTAATTTATTGATGTAGAAGTAAAGAATACAGCTTGGAAATACAACCTAATGAATCACATGTTCAATACGACTGCCGTTTTGTTTTACAACTTCTTCAAGTCGCACACGTGGATTTGTGACGATTCTCCGACACAAATCTTCTGGAATTGCACGCCATAACTCCACAATGATGGCCCTAAGTTGCACTGCATTTTCGGGTTTTCTGTGGAACAACTTCTCTTTAAGGAACCCCCAAAGGAAGTCAAATGGGTTAATGTTCGGGCTGTAAGGCGGCCACATTCGCCCTCCTTCATAACGTTCTGGAAATCTGTTTGACAATGCCCTAAGGCCAATTCTCTTGTGGAGGAAATCAAGTACAACGTTGGCAGTATGGAGGCGTGCTCCATCCTGCATTAACCATTGTGTCTGCAATGGAAGACCTGTGGCCATGAGTTGAGGAAAGAACTGGTTTCGCAGCATGTCTACATAGCGTTCACCGGTTACTGTAGCATCGAAGAAAAACGGACCGATGATTCCATGGCTTGACATCGCGACCCACACGCACACTTTCTCCCCGTAGGTGTTTTTCATGTGGATTATTCGAGGAGGTTCACGTTCCCAAAATTGAACGTTCTGTTTGTTCACAACACCGTTCACGTAAAAATAAGCTTCATCCGAAAACCATGTGTTGTGTAGCACTGCCTCTTGGTTTTGCTCGATTGCCCACCTTGCAAACTGTAGTCTCCGCGCCTTATCTCTCGCAGTAAGCTTATGCGCCACAGTCATCTTGTATGGATACAAGCGAAACTCGGATTTATTAATTCTTTGTACCGATCGACGTGAAATTCCCAACTCGGCACTGGCTCTTCTTGTTGATTTACTAGGACTACGAGTCAAAGCCACTCGGCCTGCTTCAATGTTTTGCGGCGAACGTACGGTACGTGTATGTGGGCGCTTACACTCCAAAACAGATCCAGTACCTGCAGATTTGTGATGTAATCTGCGTATTGTCTGGGGGCTGGGAACCCACCGTGTGCCGAAATGAGCACGAAACCTTCTCTGTGTCAATGTAACACTCTTCGTCGCCGCGAACAGTAACACAATCTTCGTCTTTTGTGCGACTCGTAACGACATCTGGAGATATTTCCATGAACTGCACGAAGTTGAGCGCACAATTTGAAAGCTATTGTCCCAATAGTATACTTTTAGGATCAAAATTCAATCGGGTGACTTATCGTGCGCCATTCTGTACTTCGTTCTTCTCCAACTATTCGTAATACCTCCCCACTCCTTACCCGGTCTCCCCATTTCACTTGTTCTATTCTCCTCCATACCCACATCTCTAGTGCTTCCACTCTCATCTTCCTTTCACAATGTCCACGTCTCTGCGCTATACAGCGCTATGCTCCAAACATAACACTTGGCAAGTTTTTTCATCAAATCTTTGTTTAGTGGCCCACAAAGAAATTTCGATTTTCTCTTAAAGCCTTCTTTTGCCATGGCAATCCTTTTCTTAATTTCTGTCGTGCAATACATATCTATCGTCTCTGATCACACTTCCCAAATACTTAGTTACTGACTTGCTCTATTTCTTTTCCCCATATACTAATATGACAACTTCTACCTCTTCCTCCAATTATCATAGTTTTGGTCTTCTTCTTCTTAATTATCATTCCATATTCTTCTAATTTCATGTTGAGTTTATCTAACATTTGTATCATTTCACGTTCGCTTTCTTCCCTCACAACCATATCATCTTCAAATCTTATACATTCTACCCTCCTACCTCCAACACAAACTCCACTTTTTCCATTAAAACTTACATTGATTAGGGGTATTTCTTCGAGATAGATGTTGAACAGTGTCTGTGATAAAGAGCAGCCCCGTCTTATACCTATTCCTAATGCAATTTCTTCACTCATCTCATCTCCTATTCTCACTCTTGCTTTCTGGTTTAAATACAAATTTATCACAAGTAAATTTATTAAAATAACTACAGGTTTACCAAGACGTGCAGCAAATAGCGGTGTAAGATTCAGGGGCGGTGCGTGGTATTGTTGCAAGGTTGCACAACTCCCAATAATTTTGCACTTCATTTGTCGTCTTTTCTTCTAACGTTTTTGTTTAATAAACTGAACATGTATTCGAAAACCTGTTAAAATCAACCATCTTCGGTCGTTCGCTGTACTAATACTTCGTAAGGGACCAACATACGCTGTTGGCTTCGAATCAAACTCAGGGGGTTTGCTTTCCTACGGCAACTCCCTAGCGGGCAGCGCGGCGCAATGTACCTCAGCAGGGACGAGCGTAAGCCTGCATAGCATCAAGTAGCATGCTCGCCAGTATCGGTTGCACGAGTCTAGCAAGTCCCCTACGGAGAAACAGTTATAAATGGCCCCGTTAGATTGCGCCACTCAGCGCAGATTACTTCATTCCTACTTTCTCTTCTCTCGCAAAGGTAATTCATTTCCATTTTTTAAATTTACAAATTTCATTTACGGTACGTAACACCGACGCAGATAGGTCTTACGGCGATGATGGGATAGGAAAGAGTTGGAAGAAAGCGGCCGTGGCCTTAATTAAGGTACAGCCACAGCGACAGCATTTGCCTGGTGTGAAAGTGGGAAACCGTAGAAAACCATCTTCAGGTCTTACGACAGTGATGTTCGAACCCACTATACTCCAAATGCAAGCTCACAGCTACGCGACCCTAACCGCACGGCGAACTTGCTGTGTAATTTATTTTCCACGCCATACCAGACAACCCACAATATTACCAACATCTTGCTTCAATGAAAAACAGGAGGGCAAATTTTCTATTCAAGTGAGGCAAAATTAAATGTGCCAGGCTGAGTGGCTCAGACGGTTGAGGCGCTGGCTTTCTGACCCCAACGTGGCAGGTTCGATCCTGGTTCAGTCCGGTGGTATTTGAAGGTGCTCAAATACGTCAGTTTCGTGTCAGTAGGTTTACTGGCATGTAAAAGAACTCCGGTACCTCGGTGTCTCCGAAAACAGCAAAAAGTCGTTAGTGGAACGTAAAGCTAATAACATTATTATAAGTGTGACAGTAGTTACAGTGTATAAATAGCTTCTTATATCCTGGATTGTAATTGCCAGACATATTACAGTGTTAGTAGGAATGTAGTTCATTACTTAACGATTCTTGTTATTTCTGTAAGCTATAAAAATTTGACATTGAAAAGGTTGGTGCAACACCCAGCTGCAGATTCCACCAGCCGCCACTGGTAAGATTACAGTGTATGGATATTATTATAAAGGTAGATATGTAATTACGAGATTAATAAATATTGGCTTAGTCTAAAAAGAGGAAGAGGAGGAGGCATTCTAGATATAGCTTACGACACCAAAATGAAGTACCAGGACGGGTACTGGACCGGTAACTTAAAGCAATTATTGGAAAGAATTAGAATGGGGAACTATTGGGAGAGAAACCTAGAAGAAAGAAAAGCCTGTAAGAAAGTGGCACAGAGAGTAGCAGTGCTAAGAACTGAGGGTAAAAATAGGAGAACTCTAGAGGAATTCATGAATTTATATCCAGGAATGAGAATAACAAGTTATAAATTAATAAACAGAGAATGTAGGGGAATGATAGAATGATATGGTGGATAATGGGAGTTTATAAAAATAAGGCATTTAAAGAAGTTGGGAAAGAGTGTTTATTGTGTTTTATTATTTGCTTTACGTCCCACTAACAACCTTCACGGTATTTGGAGACGCCGAGGTGCCGGAATTTTGTCCCACAGGAGTTCTTATACGTGCCGGTAAATCTACCTACACGAGGCTGACGTATTTCAGCACCTTCAAATACCATCCGACTGAGCCAGGATCGAATCTACCCAGTTGGGGTCAGAAGGCCAGCGCCTCAGAGCCACTCAGCCCGGCTGTTTACCTGTGTTGTGTGAGAAAGAGGTAAGAAATGAGCATTTTTTTGAGGAAGTGTATGCAATAAATTTCTGAAGCCAACCAGGCACTTAAGGAGCCTTTCCAGTATCAAAAAATAAAATTCAAGATAACCAAAATTAGTACGGACATAGTTCATAGTTCATTCACTTCAAAATCACTTCTTAAAAGTCGTAACAAACTTCATAGGATCTTCTGCACGTATCCTTCAAACTAACCAAAAGACGGATATAATCTGGCTACAAGATGAAATTAAATTCCTTTACATGAAATAATCTTTTTTGAATGTTAAAACTGTATGAACTTCACTTCGAAGTACCAGTGGGACAATATTCCAACAGTTGTTAAATGTCAAAATGCACAACATAATTTCAACTAAACAGAATACTTTAAATAAAACACTTAGTAATCTTAGGAAATCGCAACTCCCTCTAAACTTAGTTCATCACAAGCATATGTGGATCCATTTATAATTCATTAACCAGTGAAGAATATGTCTGATGTTACTTTCAGTAAGGTAGAACAAGGAGAGTGTGTATGCGAGGATCTTCAAAAGTCAGAGGTGTAACGGTTCAAATCCCGTTACAAGATGATAGCTGTATTTTTATTATTTTATTATTTTATTTGTATTATTATTATTATTATTATTATTATTATTATTATTATTATTATTATTATTATTATTATTATATCTGTGATATTATTGCTATTATTGTATTATCATTCTTATTCAATTCAATTTTGCAATGCTTGTCGCTTGCATGATTGTACTTAGATGTATGCATATATACGTATGTGTAGAATAACACTCGAGACATGTACAGTGAGAATTGTTAAATATCAGATGTTGGATGTGACATCGTTACATTGTGCAATACTGCTGGAGTAAATGCAGAGTCATCGCCACGTCATCGTGAGCATTTAGCAATGCGCTCAGATACTCAGGCCGTCCCAGGGGATTTCACCATTACATGCAACAGTTTGAGGCGGGTGGGAGTATATTATAGTTATTTCTGGAGATTACGTAGCTGTGCCATCCTGTGCCTATATAAGGTGGCTGTATCTTGTAGCGTCAGTTCATTATTCAATTGGAAGGAGAGGCGACAGTTGGTCGGAGTGTGAACGAGATTGAGAGGCCTAAGTCGGTCAGTCAACGAGAGTCAACGAGTGTGAACGAGATGGAGAAGACTCAGTGAGCCATTAGTCTTTGGTCATTGAGAGAGTGAGGCCAAAGTTGGTCGGTCACTTAGTTGAATACCATACAGATTTACCAAGAAATAATATGATATGGAGAAGAAGCAGTCACATGGATACATCACCAAATTAGACGTGACACATCTACAGTAAACACCAGATTTAAGGAATACGTCGTAATTACACTCAAAGTGTTGAAGGTACAGTCAAGTGAAACAGTGAGGGATATATTTTGTATAAATTGTTAAATGTCCGGTCAAGAAGAATTCAAATTCATGCCTAGTTTCTTTCAGTTGCAATGTCATAATTTCATATTATCATCTGTTTTATCGCATCAAGACTCACTATTTTTTATATATTTAAAAA
Organism: Anabrus simplex; assembly: GCF_040414725.1. NCBI lineage: Eukaryota > Metazoa > Arthropoda > Insecta > Orthoptera > Tettigoniidae > Anabrus > Anabrus simplex. The sequence continues at coordinate 798,854,858 of NC_090265.1, forward strand.
AATATATTTTGTTCTATCAAATGAATTCATAGTATTATTTCAATGACAGAATTAGATAACCTCAAATTTAATGGGGAAACCGAACGCCAATCTCCTTTTCCCAGAACTTATATGGTATGTTGTCAAAAGTAAGCTTATTACCCCACACCCTTTTAGTATTAAATATTCTCAGAGGTATTCAGTCAGCAATATGTAAAGGTTGTTGGTTACAAGGATAATGTCCAGACTTGGGAGAAAGAAGACGAGCTGCTCGACTAAGTCGTATGTTCCGAGCTGTCAGTGGAGATATGGCGTGGAATGACATCAGTAGACGAATAAGTTTGAGTGGTGTCTTTAAAATTAGGAAAGATCACAATATGAAGATAAAGTCGGAATTCAAGAGGACGAATCGGGGCAAATATTCGTTTATAGGAAAGGGATTGGAATAACTTACCAAGGGAGATGTTCAATAAATTTACAATTTCTTTGCAATCATTTAAGAAATTGCTGGGGAAACAACATATAGGGAATCTGCCACCTGGGCGACTGCCCTAAATGCAGATCAGTAGTGACTGATTGATTGATTGATTGATTGATTGATTGATTGATTGATTGATTGATTGATTGATTGATTTACATTAAGCCTGCCTGTTGGCCATTATCATTAAAGCTTTGAAGTCTAAACGGCCTGACACCACGGTTGGCCAGCTAGAGTCCTGTTGGTCGAAAAAATGTCACCAGAATGTTGGCCGGAAGGGTAGGAGAGGTGGTGGTATACAATTTCTAATCACTAGATTGCGTGTCAAAAGCCTGTATTGAATTCCAAACCTCTCCGCAGTTCTCATATGGAGTGAGGGTATATGACGCTGTTGATGGTGATTCGTCCGTCGGATGGAGACATTAATCCTTGAGCAGACCCCTTGGTGCTATTCGACAGGAGTAGGCTATAACTCATACCCGACCCCGTAAAAAACGGGACAAGGGTTGAACAAACGAAACTTTGATATTTAACAATCTCACAACTATCATTACGGAATTGGCAGCAGCTACTCAAAAACTTCCTTTAGACCAACAAGAAGATTTTCGTCATGAAATTAAAAAGAAAATTCCGGCTTTCAATCAAAATCTAAACACCAATAAGTGTAACACTGCTGAACAAAAACCATTCCATGACCTGGAAAGAAGAAAATTGACTCTAACAATTTAATCGTTACAGAAGCAGACAAAGGAAATACTGACGTGATTCTAAATAAGTCTACTTACGTAACAAAAACAGAGGATTTTTTTCAGGAAATACTTTTGCTCAAGTCAAGAAAGGCCCCATTTCCAAACTTCAAAAAGTACTTAAGCAGGTTCTTAAACACAGTGTTTCTTTATTTACAACCTCAGAAGCACAGCAGTTCATTAACATGTACTCTAAACTACCAAAACTAGAGCTCTCCCTCAGATCCACAAGGCCAACGTGCCCGTGAGACCAACTGTAGACGTAGCCCGACCTACAAACTCTCCAAATTCATCGAAACATTTCTAAGTAATCATTATACATTCCTTGAAAACAAAATTAAAAATTCCGTAATATTCTCAAAGACTTCAACATTGTTAAATGCCATACGTTGGTTTGCTTTGACATTACCAATATGTATCCAAGTATTCCCTTAAAAGAAACTATAGCCATTATTAACAAAAATCTAAGACAATACAGCAATGAGAGCATTCTTGAAATAGAATAATTTATTAGAATTTGTTCTCAATAATAATTACTTTGGTTTCAATGATGTAATTTAAAAGCAATATGGTCTTCCCATCGGCTCCCCGGCCTCGGGGATCTTAGCGGAAGTGTACATTGATCATGAGTACACTAACATCAGTAGCATGCAGACTGTGTTCTCGTGGTGATAGATTAACGCTTAAATGACAGTGAATCAACATTACCGTTGCTTAACAACACAAATTCTCACATTAAATTTACTTTGGAAAAGGAGAATAACAAGTACCGGTACATTAATTATATTGAGTGTGTTCGTAACCTTCGTGGCGTGTAGTTGTATCCACGGTTACTAGCCTAGACGGTAGAGGTTATCAGTTGGGTGCGCAGTAGCAAGCCACGCCTCCTGACGTCACGCGGTCCTCAAGTTCGCTAAACCAAGCAGAGCTCCATTAGTCTACTGATGGTGTTTACCTTCGTAACAGTGTAAGAGTATAATTTTTCTCTTCTGTGTCATGGTGTGTTGTGCTGTCGCTGGTTGCTTCAACCACGACAGACACATGGACGACTTATACATGAAATGTCATCGTTTTCCAAAGAACAGTGGCATTAAATTAAAGTGGATTAATGCCCGAAAACGGGCTGATTCGTTTACTGTTGAAAAGGCTCGTGTGTGCTCTGTACACTTGGACGCCTCGGACTACATAAGGGACTTGAAGAGTGAGTTATTAAATCTTCCAATTAGACGTAACTTAAGGCGTGACGCAGTACCACATTTATATTTGCCACTGAGTAGTAGGTAATGATTTAGCGTGTCAGTCCAGTAAAGATCGTGAAATAAGGGCACAAAAGTGAAATCATCGTAAGGAGATACGGCAAATTTTACGATTGCAGGGACCAATTGAAGCAGAAAATGTTAATAATGTAATATTCAGGAAGGAATTAGATAACAAAAGTACACATCAATGTTTCTGTGATGAGAAAATTGTTGAAGTGACTGCTGAATTGAAGTTAATTAGACTAGGAAACTGTGACTTAAAACAGCAAAATAAGGATCTTCAGGACCGTCTTAGTGTAGCTAATACCGAGATAATAAAATTAAAAAGTAATGTTCAAGTTTTCGAGGGTACTTTTTTTTAAAGTAAACAGCAAGCTTTAGTAAACGGCAGAAGCTCAAGCTGGTCATCTGAGGACATTGCTAAGGCAGTCACCTTACGGTCTATATATATATATATTGCTATTTGCTTTACGTCGCACCGACACAGATAGGTCTTATGGTGACGATGGGACAGGAAAGGCCTAGGATGTCCAAAGACGTGATTAATTACCCTCTTCCTAGCGTACAATCAAACGACGGCTAAGACAGTTTTCTATTTCTCCTGGATTCATTGAGTTGAGCATTAATATCTTTAAAATACAGTCAAGTATTTTTACAAATTTTGAAAGTTTTTCTCAGCTTTGATGAAACGAAGGTTAACAACTACGTGTGCTTTGATCAAAATGAAGAAATGATTTTTTTTTTTTTTTGCTAGTGGCTTTACGTCGCACCGACATAAATAGGTCTTATGGCGACGATGGGACAGGAAAGGCCTAGGATTTGCAAGGAAGCGGCCGTGGCCTTAATTAAGATACAGTCCCAGCATTTGCCTGGTGTGAAAATGGGAAACCACGGAAAACCATCTTCAGGACTGCCGACAGTGGGGTTCGTACCTACTATCTCCCGGATGCAAGCTCACAGCCACACCCCCCTAACCGCACAACCAACTCGCCCGGTAAAATGAAGAAATGATTAGAGGAACCCATGATAATGTCCAAGGCATTGTAATGAGAAGTTAAGCTCAAAAGTGGATAAAACCTATCTACTACACCTTTGATACAACGATGTCAAGAGAACTGTTAGTAGAAGTAATTCAAGTCGTAGAAACCACTGCATTTAAAGTTAGAGCAGTTGTATGTGACATGGGACCTTCAAATAGGACATTTATGACTAATCTGAGTATTTCGTTGGACAAACCCTCGCTGGAAAACCCATCAAGTAAAGAACGTAACATGTGATTTTCTTGCGATGTGCCTCATGCACTTGAATTACTGCGAAAGTAGGTATATCAACTGAAAAGTGGGAATGTTACAAAAAAAGCATTTACAAAATTAATTGAAATGCAAAGTGAGGGCGAAGACCTGCAATATGCGCATACTCTTGCAATGAAGCATATTCTTGTGACTGGAACGGAGAGGCAAAATGTATGGAAAGCCGCTGAACTGTTATCAATGACTGTGGGTAAAGCAATATGCCACAACTTTCCAGAGCTCAGCTATGTAGGAGAGACTGTAATCACTATTAATAATGGATTTGACGTCCTAAACTCCCGTGTCCAAGTGTGTGGTACAAACAGCTTTAAAAGTGTCTATGGGAATTGTATAGAGCAACAAAATCATGCTCTTGACAAATTATTCGAATTAATTTTCACCATGTGAAGACTCTTTCCCCTAAAAACGAGTGACCCCTGACATGGTGGAAGAGGTTGACGTTTCTTCAGGGGCTTTTCACCAACATTCCACCGGCCAGTACACATTTATAAATAATTACTTATACAATGATATAATGTTAGGGTTTTACAATACTACTTAGTACTAACAACCCGCCAAAACAACGGTAAAAACCATCCCGTGCGATTTGTCATGTTTCTTTATTTGTAGTAAGTAGTTTTAGAAATAAAACTGCGTATAAAATAGTTCTAAAATCACTCGATGGGTAGAAAATACGAAAACCGAAACGTAAATACTTAATTTGCGTGGCGAAAGATAATTTAGTACTGAGAAAGCTACTAGAATTGTTCGTGTTAAGCAGTGTTATTACTTGTAATGCTCTGAAAAATACTGAAATAAATTACAACATAATCATCTACACATAACAACCGGCAATTATATTTGGCAAAATTGAAAAATATTAATCAAGTGGTTAAATAAAAACAAACGAATCATTAACAGAAACGCACAATTACAATGGGTCGTGTTCACTGGAAGCTCGGCAGTGGAGGCCACATGACGTCACCAGCCAAAGCGAGCCTGCGCATGACCCCTACTGTCTATTCTAGTAACCGTGGTTGTTTCTGTATTCGCTCCATGTGATTCACGCTCAATTATCGTACGGCAGTACGGACTTAGTAGTTGTGTGAACATTTATTCGTGCCTTTCAGTGAATAGTCTACTAGTGTGTAGCCTAATGGCATACCTTGCAGTTTAATGAGCAGTTAGTGCTATGGAAGGAAGCCTATATGGGCAGGGCGGTCCTCCCCCCATATCACAGTCTAATGTGCTCATACCGAACAGTATACAGCAGGTGTTTCATAGCGTTGGGAGTGCTCTGGCGGTTCTAAATCCACCACTTATCTACGACTGTAATATGGAGGCGAGTTTTCCATCTGTTGTGGCGGCAAACAAGCGAGCATTAGATGAACCTTCAGGTAACATCGATTTAAAAAAACAAGCAGTTACACCAGAAAACGCTACAGGTAATGTTTTACAACAGATATATTCTCCCAGTGATTCAGGGTCTAGCTCAGCTTCTAGTCAAGATGATAGTGTTTCTGACTTGAATGCGGTACCAGCTGTGCTTCCTCCTCAAAACAGCGGAGCACCGCCTCGGCTCAGTGAATATGATTATAACAAAGCTAACCGGTATCACAATGATTCTTCAGGGCCTTACTACATCTATGTCGAAGGGAAAGTAGGAAACATATGTATACTACATCCGATGGCGTTTGGTAAAATGATTTATCGGGAGCGTCGATCTCAACGTCGCAACATCAAATATATTTCTTCCATCGAGAAAGATCGTCTTAAAATGAAATTTCATTCAGCACAAGCAGCAAACTGGTTCGTTAAATGTACTTTATTTTCCTCACATCAATTAGAAGGTACATTCCGTCTCGCGTCATAACTCGACAGGGTGGCATTCGAGATGTACATACAGAAATAGAGGAAGACAAACTGTTACAAGGGATAGATTCTTCTGTTAAAAATCAGACGAGTCCATCATATGTATAGGCACACAACGAAGGACAATGTTTCAACTGCTGTTCCAATACGGACTTGTGCAGTTACCTTTGAATCTCAGACTCTGCCAGACAGTGTGTCAATATATGGGGCACGTTGTGAGGTTTATCCATATGTGGCTCCAGTACGTATTTGCTACAATTGCTTGCGCTTCGGACACATTAGTAAACACTGTCGCTCACAGGGTAGATGCAATAACTGTGGTGTGTCACTCCAAATCCCTGCTCATTGCCTCAGGCTCAGTGCGTACATTGTCAAGGTCAACACAATGCCCTCAGTAAAGAGTGCCCCGAGTATAACACACGATTAGAGATAAACGAGGTTTCGGCCAAATATAACACGCCATTCAAGGAAGCTAAGGAAGCTGTTATGAAAACACCATATGCTGAAGTGGTTCAGCCATAACCTCTCACACGAGCAAGCTTTTCCTCCCTTACCAAGACAACAAAATCACAAAATTACCGTTTTTCATCGTTGACGACCTCCTCCGGAGTTACCCAGAACATATATCCCCCACCCACTGGCATTTTACCATCCCCATGAGTTGGTGGGGGTCCAGTGGGCCGAACCGCTTATCCACCTCAGCCGCACTTAATAGCACCCCGTAGTGCAAGTCCCTTGCCTGGCAGCTCTTCTCAACTACCCCTTACCTCTTCAGAATCCCTTATTACTGGTATCCTTAACCAAGTTACACAGCTTCTACACGGTATTCTCCTATCAAATCGTGGCATACCTTCGGCATCGGAACTTCACGAAATAACAACACAAAACATTCATGAAAGCTTTTAAAATAAAAATATTGCAGTGGAATAGCCAATCACCGCTGGATCATAAACACATTCTTCAAAAAGAATTATATAACCGGCACATCAACTTGGCATTATCAGAGACTTGGCTTCGCGCTGGTATACCAGTTATGTTTCCTGGATATCGTGTTCTGCGTTCAGACAGAGATGATGGATATGGAGGAAGTGGTCTGTTAATAAGCAACAATATTCGTCACAGTGCAATATCTCTTACTCTTCCCGGAGTTCTTTCACTACAAGTGGTAGCGGCTCGAATCTTCCTCTCCACGGTGGCATTTACATTAACATCTATCTACTGTCCATGTTGTTGTTTGAGACATCAGTCCATAGACTGGTTTGATGCAGCTCTCCATGCCACCCTATCCTGTGCTAATCTTTTCATTTCTACGTAACTATTGCATCCTACATCTGCTCTAATCTGCCTGTCATATTCATACCTTGGTCTACCCCTACCGTTCTTACCACCTACACTTCCTTCAAAAACTAACTGAACAAGTCCTGAGTGTCTTAAGATGTGTTCTATCATTCTATCTCTTCTTCTCGTCAAATTTAGCCAAATCGACCTCCTCTCACCAATTCGATTCAGTATCTCTTCATTCGTGATTCGATCTATCCATCTCACCTTCAGCATTCTTCTGTAACACCACATTTCAAAAGCGTCTATTCTCTTTCTTTCTGAGCTAGTTATCGACCATGTTTCACTTCCATACAATGCCACGCTCCACACGAAAGTCTTCAAAAACATCTTTCTATTTCCGATATCAATGTTTGAAGTGAGCAAATTTCTTTTCTTAAGAAAGCTCTTCCTTGCTTGTGCTAGTCTGCATTTTATGCCCTCCTTACTTCTGCCATCGTTAGTTATTTTACTACCCAAGTAACAATATTCATCTACTTCCTTTAAGACTTCGTTTCCTAATCTAATATTTCCTACATCACCTGCCTTCGTTCTACTGCACTTCATTACTTTTGTTTTGGACTTATTTATTTTCATCTTGTACTCCTTACCCAAGACTTCATCCATGCCATTCAGCAACTTCTCGAGATCTTCTGCAGTCTCAGATAAAATAACAATATCATCGGTAAATCTCAAGGTTTTGATTTCCTCTCCTTGGACTGTGATTCCCTTTCCAAATTTCTCTTTGATTTCCTTTACTGCCTGTTCTATGTAAACATTGAAAAGGAGAGGGGACAAACTGCAGCCTTGCCTCACTCCTTTCTGGATTGCTGCTTATTTTTCAAAGCCCTCGATTCTTATCACTGCAGACTGATTTTTATACAGATTGTAGATAATTCTTCGTTCTCGGTATCTGATCCCTATCATCTTCAGAATCATAAATAGCTTGGTCCAATCAACATTATCGAATGCCTTTTCTAGATCTACAAATGCCATGTACGTGGGCTTGTCCTTCTTGATTCGATCGTCTAAGATCAGACGTAAAGTCAGGATTGCTTCACGTGTTCCTACATTTCTTCTGAAGCCAAACTGATCTTCTCCCAACTCAGCTTCAACTTGTTTTTCCATTCTTCTGTAAATGATACGTGTTAAAATTTTGCAGGCATAAGATACTAAACTAATGGTGCGGTAGTTTTCACACCTGTCAGCGCCGGATTTCTTGGGAATAGGTATAACAACATTCTTCCGAAAATCGGATGGGACTTCTCCTGTCTCATACATCTTGCACACTAAATGAAATAACCTTGCCATGCTGGTTTCTCCTAAGGCAGTCAGTAATTCAGAGGGAATATCATCAATTCCAGGTGCCTTGTTCCTATTTAGGTCACTCACAGCTCTGTCAAACTCTGACCTCAAAATTGGGTCTCCCATTTCATCAGCATCAACAGCCTCTTCATGTTCCAGAACGAAATTATCTACATCTTTACCTTGATACAACTGTTGGATATGCTCCTGCCATCTTTCTGCTTTGTCTTCTTTCCCTAGAAGTGGCTTTCCATCTGAGCTCTTAATATTCATGCACCCAGATTTCCTTTCTCCAAAGGTTTCCTTGATTTTCCTGTATGCGGCATCTACCTTTCCCAGGACCATACAGCCTTCGACATCCTTGCACTTCTCCTTCAGCCATTCTTCCTTAGCTACCTTGCACTTTCTATCCACTTCATTCTTTAATCGCCTGTATTCTTTTCTGCCCTCTTCATTTCTAGCATTCTTGTATTTTCGTCGTTCATCAATCAGGTCTAGTATCTCCTGAGTCATCCACTGATTCTTAGTTGATCTTTTCTTCCTTCCTAACATTTCTTCAGCAGTCCTACTGACTTCATTTTTCATGACTCTCCACTCTTCCTCTATCACGTATTGTAATTCAACCAGGCGAATGGGACAATTTATTTAACCAACTGGAACCTCCATACATTATATGTGGCGACCTGAACGATATAGTGTAGCTTGGGGGTGTGCTTATACGGACCGTGCTGGAATAGCCCTTCAAGATATGATGGATGACTACCACCTGACCATACTCAACGACGGTAGTCCTACCCTCATATCTCGGCCTGGACATCGACCTTCGACAGTAGATATAACTAGTTGTTATCCAGCCATTGCTGGCAACCTATCCTGGAAAGCACGAAGATACTCCCTGGGATCTTATCATCTTCCTATCAAAATTCATTTACAAAATAGCCACCACGCCTTACGCCTTACCTACAACCTTCTACCCCACCAAAAAATGGAACACAAAACGAGCAAATTGGATTGCCTTCAGCGAGAACATAGACTCCGAACTTCGTACTGCAACTCTCCCTACCAACCCACTTAAAATACGACTGTTTAATACACATAATAAATGCTGCCGCTTCGGTTAGTATCCCAGTGAAACAGCCTTTCTGTTTTCCGAAACATACCCCTACGCCGTGGTGGGACACAGAATGCTCCCGAATGATTGCAAGAAGAAAACTTACTTTTAAACAATATTGACGTCTTTCTTCCTGGGAAAATTATTCTAACTATTAACGCACAGGTGAAAACATTTTTAAAACAGAAAAAGCGATCCATTGGCGAAGATACTGTGAAGAAATTAGCAGAGAAACCCCGCTAACTATAACCTGCAATAAAGAAAGGTCCGATTGCGTCGAGGCTCTTTATAGTCATATTGCTCCACCGACTGTGATCGCAATCATTTTCTGTTACGGCCATTTGCTTACACGGAACTCCAGCTGGCGTTAAAACATAACAACAGTGCCCCTGGTAAGGACTACATCCAGTACTCGATGTTATCCCATCTCCCTGGCACAGTGCATGTTCTATTACTAGACATTTTATAACAACATATCGACACGGGAAGAATTACCTTTGGACTGGATTACTCAAATTGTCATCCCTATTCTGAAGCCTGGAAAGGACCCTAGCGACCCTTCTTATAGAGCAATTGCTCTTCCATCGTGTGTGGTAATGACTCTGGAAAGGATGGTGAAAACACGACTTGAGTGGTGGTTTGAACACCAGCAGCTGCTTCCTCAGTCGCAGTATGGATTCCGCCGTGAGAGAGGAACTTTGGACCACCTCAGTATATTCACTTCTGCAAGAGAACATGCTTTTGCGATTAATGGATACCTTACGGCTCTCTCACTGGATATCATCTCAGCTTATGATAACGTTAGTATACCAGTTCTCTTCAGTACCTTCAAACATTCCACATCCCTCCAGCTTTTATATATGGTCTTCAGACTTTGTTACAAGAAAGATATGTCTACGTGCGAGATGGACACAGTCGTTTACATGGCTCTCGTCGCGCGTGTAAAGGTCTCGCACAGGACGCTGTGCTCAGCTGTCTTTTGTATGCAATGTATACTGCTGATCTTGAGCATCTGTTCAGCCCCTCGATTCACGTTTTACAATACGCGTACGATGTGTGTATTTACGCTACTTCCTCTAGCTTCGAGGTTATATTTCTTCGTTTACATCATGTGGCCTGCGATCTGGCAAAATGGTTGCATAATAATGGTCTTAAATTATCTCCATCGAAATCTACTGTGGTGACTTTTACCCGAAAGGGGACTTTACCTCAGCTTGGTGATATCCATTTAGGCCATTCACATTTCAGTGAAATCATTACGCCTATTGGGTATGCACTTTGATAGTCGACTAATTTAGAGTTGCCATATTGCTCACATTTTTCCAGAAATTGAACGAGCGATTAATATTCTCCGCTTTGTGACCCGTACCTGGTGGGGAGCTGATCCAGTTATACTTTTGACTCTGTATCGTTCTATGATACGCCCTGTTGGAACACTACTGGCCAGCCGGACGGAACCACACCCCGGCTATCGGCAGGGGAGCGAGAGTGTGAAAAGGCACAGCACAATGCGACCCGCCAGTTTTAGTTTGTTTTCTTTCTAAGCTGAGGCACTGCCTTTCTTGCTGTCTCTGCTTTAAATGGATACTGTTGGACTTGTCTCGGAACCAAGGGTCGAGGGTAAACGGGACTTGAGCTATTATGTTTCAGGCAGTCAGTTAGCAATGGTCGCGGCGCGCTGTTGTATGTCTGAAGTGTTTGATGTAAATATGTTTAATAAATTATTATTAATTGTCCTCCGTATATGTGTTTCAAAATGAGCTACCAGAGAGATGTTGTTTCACCAGCAAACAGACATTTTTTGGTCCTCCGGGCCGGATCTTGTGAATAGTTTTCCGCCGAATGTTACGAATACTAACTTATTGTAAACTTTGGTGCACGGGTCTCTCAGTTCGTGTCGTATGTTACGCTACTTTACGTATGGTAGCCAGTGCCGTGTTGTGTGCTTTTCGCCGGTCGTTTTATACAAGCCGGCTTGCTGTTGAAGAATTCCACTGGAGAGCTGAGTAACCTACTGGACCTGGCGGTGCGCCCGAGTTCGACTCCAGGCCGAAGCATATCTACAGGCATATGTAAGTACCTAGACTGGCAACAACCAATCCTTTCTTACCTAATATTGTTAGTCATGTTATCCTCGCCCGTTTATTGATCCAGTGTTCCTAATTATTGTTCTTGTGCATTCCTCTTCTACGGTCCTTATCTGTCAGCATGGATGAGACTAGCAGGAAGAAATTAGTCACTACTCGCGCAGTAGCGAAAGCCAGCCTCACGCGTCTCGCGAAATTCGTACAAGAATTTCAAACGGATTCAAATAATCAGGCCATCGTAGTTCGTTTGAAGGAACTGCCTATTATTCGTGACAAATTTGAAACTGCTCAATCTCAGCTAGAAATATTTGAGGATTTCCAACTGCATGCAGAAGACAGAGATCACTTTGAAACCATGTATTTCGACACAGAAGCAAAAATGAATAGCTTAATCGCATTGAGTACCGAAGCTGCTGGCCCCAGTAGTTCTCGTTCTAGTGACAGTCAGTCTTGTTTAAGTGAAACTAAGAAGGCAATTAAGCTCCCTACCATAAACCTACCAACCTTCAGTGGTGATGTAACTGGATTTAGACATTTTTATGACACGTTCATGAGTCTTATAGTTAACAATGAATCGCTGGACAACATTCAAGGATTTCATTACTTACTGAGTTCTCTAACGGGCGAAGCGCACGTACTAATAGCAAACCTCCCAGTCACTAGCTCCAACTTCAACGTGGCTTTCGATACGATTTGCAATCGCTATAATAATCCGAGGTTAATCGCATCCGCACATCTTAAGAATCTATTGAACTTACCTACGATGAATAAGCCATCAGCGAATGAACTCCGTGCTCTACTCAATCAAGCTTTCAGCAATTTGAACGCTCTCAAGGCCTTAGAGCTAAATGTACCTTTAGATGATTTGATTGTTTCACAGCTAATTCTTGAAAAAACGGAAGCGTCAATTCGTAGAGAGTACGAAACTACTTTGAGTCCCAAGACATTTCCTACTCTTAGAGATACCTGCGACTTCTTGGAAACGAAATGCAAGTCCATTGAGATTGTGAGTTCTACTTTGCCTGTAAAACAAACCCCTTTGAACACCGGAACGAATTACCCATCCAATCGTAAGCAGCTTCAAACCCGGAAGTCATATGTGATGACCACTCCGCAGTGCACGTACTGCAACGAAGCTCACACACTAAGTAAGTGTCGTAACTTTGCACGTATTTCTGTCAATGAGCGCAGAGACTTTGTAAGAAGCAACAATCTGTGCTTCAACTGTTTACGGGGAGATCACAAGGTACAGGCTTGTAAATCTGGTACCTGCCGCACTTGTGGTAAATGGCATCATACTCTAGTACATGCAGACACTACATCTCAGCACTTTACTCAACAACATGGTCTGTCACGTAACATCGAGAGAGCGAGTACTTCAGCACAATCAGAGTCACGTATCAATAGCTATTATTCACAAAAGGTGGAACCAAGTAAACACATCCTTTTATCCACTGCACGCATCAGAATTAAGGATAGGAATGGAAAGTGGCAAACATGTAGAGCTCTACTAGATTCAGGCTCCCAATCATGTTTTATGTCCGAGTCCTGTGCCCAGCGATTAAGGTTGCATAGAGAGCCCAACAGAACACCTGTCCAGGGAATAGGTGATACCATTTCAGAAAGCAAGTACAGTGTTTCAATAGATCTTGGCTCATGCACTAGTGACTTTACAACTTCAGCAAATTGTTTTGTGCTTCCTAAGATAACAGATGACTTACCGGGTCACAGGATTGATTCTGCTACATGGAACATTCCCCAGCACATTGTTTTAGCTGATCCCGAGTTTTATAAGCCCTCCAAGATCGACATCCTTCTAGGAGCTGAGGTCGTTCCGTACATTCAGCAGACAGGCAAGCTCACCAAAGATGCTAATCACCCCATTCTTCAAGAAACCAAACTGGGATGGGTTTTAACCGGAAGATACACAAATAATGACGGTCCTTCAGGTGTCTCACGGCGGCCGGTACTGTCATGTTTTGCTAAGACAGATGTTGAAGACCAACAGCAGCTTCGAAGGTTTTGGGAGATAGAAGAGTTGCATCAAACTCCGCGTACGAATATCCTGAGAGTAGGAAGAAGACTTGAACAAGCCAACATACCGTATGAACAAATGCATCAAGCTATACTGCCTGCAAATCATCACCTTACGAAGTTGATTGTTGAACAAGAGCACAGACGTATGCTGCATGCCGGCGGACAGCTTCTACTATCATCGATTAGACAGCGGAATTGGATTGTTAATGGCAAAAATGTCATCCGAAGAATTTTGCACCGTTGTTTGATTTGTCAGAAACTGAAGTCAAACACTGCTCAGCAGCTGATGGGTCAGCTGCCACGCCCTCGTTTAGAAGTAGTTAGACCATTTTACAACTGTGGGATAGACTATACTGGGCCGTTCTACATAAAGACTGGTTCCAAGCGATCACAGTCAAGGCAGAAATGTTATATTGCCTTATTTGTATGCCTGGCCACTAAGGCAACTCACCTCGAGGTTGTAACCGATATATCTACTCAAGCCTTCCTAGCGGCATTGAAGAGATTTGTCTCACGTCATGGCCGATGTCAGTCCATCCACAGCGACAACGGGACAAACTTCGTTGGAGCGGACCGAGAACTTCGTGCAGTGATTAGGTCCTGTCAACAGCAAACGGAAGTCAGAAACTTCGCAGACCAAGAAGGAATAACATGGATATTCATCCCTCCTGGAGCACCACACTTTGGCGGATTATGGGAGGCTGGCGTGAAGTCCTTCAAGTACCACCTTCGCCGCGTCATGGGAACTATGTGTCTCACTTATGAAGAGCTGACCACCCTCACTTGCCAAATAGAACCCTGCCTGAACTCCAGGCCCCTTATTCCCTTGTCCTGCAACCCTGATGACCCTGAAGCCCTAACTCCAGGTCACTATCTGATTGGCACAGCTCTCACTACCATTCCCCAGCCAGATCTAGGTAATACTAAGCTTAACCTACTGACTAGATGGGAAATACTATAGCAGCAAATGTAGAGGTTCTCGCACCGCTGGTCAAACGACTACCTGCATCACCTTCAGCAGCGATCAAAATGGACACACTCCAGTCCAAATGTGCAACCTGGAGAACTGGTGGTGTTAAAGGAGGATAATCTTCCACCATTAATGTGGAAACTGGCAGTGATCACGGACGTTCACCCAGGATCAGATGGACTAGTGCGTGTGGCTACTGTCCGCACCTCTCGTGGGATATTGAAGAGGCCTATCAATAAACTGTGCCCTCTTCCAAACGACGAAGAGTGATTTGTGTGTGTTGTAGATATTGAGTGTTGTATTGTGAACTCGTCTAGTGTGATTTTATCTGAATTTGTGATTTCAACTTTATTATGTGTACCTTTACAGTTGTATATTTTAAGAAATTGACATTTCTTGGCGGCCGGAATGTTGGAACACTACTGGCCAGCCGGACGGAACCACACCCCGGCTATCGGCAGGGGAGCGAGAGTGTGAAAAGGCACAGCACAATGCGACCCGCCAGTTTTAGTTTGTTTTCTTTCTAAGCTGAGGCACTGCCTTTCTTGCTGTCTCTGCTTTAAATGGATACTGTTGGACTTGTCTCGGAACCAAGGGTCGAGGGTAAACGGGACTTGAGCTATTATGTTTCAGGCAGTCAGTTAGCAATGGTCGCGGCGCGCTGTTGTATGTCTGAAGTGTTTGATGTAAATATGTTTAATAAATTATTATTAATTGTCCTCCGTGTATGTGTTTCAAAATGAGCTACCAGAGAGATGTTGTTTCACCAGCAAACAGACACGCCCCATGATTGATTATGGGTGTTTTTGTATGTTATGTTGTATATTAGTTTCCAGTGTCACGAAGAAACTCGACACTATACAATTTCTGGCGATCCGCATCTGGGTGTTACGAAATCCACACCAACAAATGCTCTCTTAATAGAAGCTGGATAATTATTTTTGCAAATGCGCTGAGATATGATAGGCAAGAAATTTCTGTTACAACACTGCTATTTCACAGCATCGCATTCTTATTGCACTTCAACAATTGACCGTTGGCAATTGACAATTTTCCTTATTGTTGTTTTCAGGTCTTCTGTTCTTTTGTATACCTCCTTGTTTGATCGTAATCTGTAGTTTCCCTGTACCACCCTTGGGCCGTAAATCCTCGTTAATATTCTCCTTCCAATGTTTATTAGTTTTTCCAGGTTCGTTAGTGTTGCTGTTTCCACTCCATACAGATTCACTGGTTTTACCACAGCATCATAATGTTTTAGATTGGCATTAACGGAAAGATTCTTTTCGTTTGAATCTTTTGAACCTTTGAACCTTTTAAATGTTTATATAATGGTATTTTGGTTTTGTATTCTGTAATCTTAACTTATGTGATTATGGTGAATAACTGAGGAAGGGTGCAATGAACTAATCAGAAGGAATAAATGGAAGGGGTCCGACACTTCGAAAAATGAAGGTATCGGCCAAAGGAAGACAAGGGCCACAAGGGGCGTGAAAATGAAAGACTCCCTAGGCCTCGACATCTAATACTTTAGGGGTCAGAAAAGAACAACAGCTGACCAACGGAAATTGGATAAGATAGATGAAAAAGAGGAGGCTGGAACAAGTATATGGAAGCAATGCCAGGACTTAGCTAAGGGCTCCGTGGTCGCCAACCCACGCTCCCAAGTTAATAGCACCTGGGGCCCCTTATAATCGCCTTTTACGACAGATACCATGGGCATTATTCTACCACCCCCGCCCACAGAGGGATATGCAGTTGTAAGAGAACCGTGCAAATCGATGGTGACGCTATGATAGGATAGTTTTCCATTGCCTTCCTCACTGAACCAGAAAGTGTCATTGCAGAACAGTTGACCGTATGAATAGGCCAAGCATCCTTCACAGCATCTAGACGCACTAGTCGTGATCGAAATGCCATTACTCAACACCACCCATTTATCGCCCCAAATTAACTCAAGTAATATGTCTTGGAGAGATGATCACAATGTCGCACGTTTCCGGTCTGTATATTGCAGCGTTGTGCTAGAATATCACAATGAAATCAATTATATAAAGGGTTAATGGCTACATATAGCAACGTTTTTACTGATGAACCGCCACCAGCAGCAGCAGCAACAACAATACCGTTTATGGCAATCGCGAACAGAGTGACACTGAGAATCGATCTCTGTGGGAGTCCATTTTCCTGAACATGACATTGTGAATATGCTCTCCCTACTTGGACACGGGATAGAGAAGGGACAAAAAATCGCAATAAAAAACCGGCAAGTTACCTCGGAAATTCCATTGATGAAGGACTGAAGGGATGACATATCGCCATGTGGTATTACAGGCCTTTTCTAAATCGAAGAAAACAGCCACTAAATGCTGTTTTCGGGGTAAGGCTTTCTACATAGAACTCTCCAGGCGTACCAAATAGTCCGTTGTGGAGCGGGCGAGTCGAAAACCATTATGGTACTCGGTCCTCTTTTCTCCAAATACCACGCAAGTTGGCGATTCACCAGCCTCTCAAGTAGTTTACACAGAAAGTTAGTGAGACAAATAGGTCTGTAACTTCCTGCATACTTGGGATCTTTGTCAGGCTTACGAGAGGAATTACTATTCTCACCACCGTGACGGAAAATCATCCACTATCCAGATTCAGTTGAACACTCCTAGAAGATGTAAGAGAGTATCATCACTGAGGTGTTTCAAAATCTGGTTATGGACATTATTTTGTACGGAAGCCGTGTCCTTTCAAAGCACCAAGGAGCTGCGGAGTTCCCACTCCGTAAAGGGCACATTATAATCCTCTGAATCTTGAGTGGCAAATCTCAGATGATGGCGTTCTGCCTCCCGCTTCAGAGCCAGGAAATCACGATGGTAATATACACATCTGCGAAATGACTTGCAAAATGATTAGCAACCGAGGATGGACCAGTGAAGATATTGCCTGCAAATACAATTCCTGGTACTATGGATGGTCCTTGCCCTCTGTCGAATAAGAAGTCGCGCCGTAGCCCGGAGTTTTTAAAAGTTACCATTCTTTTACAGCTGCTTCAATTTCTTCGCTCCCCCATAGAATGAGTTTTCGTCGAGAAGTCCAAGAAAAAGATGGAATAGATTCTTCAGCAGCAGCAAGAATAACTTGTAGGATATAAGTTATCTCATCGTCTATGCTTCTCATCGTTAAAGATAGCTAGTGATGTGAACTTTGGCCATACAGCACATTTAAGAATCCATCGGGGAAGTGCTTCGATGGATTTCTGTTTCAAGAAAGTTAATGGTCACTGTCCCAAAGGTCATCGTGTACATCCCACCGAAACAGGGGAACGAGCGCACGGCTGCATAGATTAACGTCAATGCACGAAAAGATACTGTGTGCTACGGTGAAATGTGTTGGTTCCCCTCTATTTAAAATTCATAAATCCAGGTCTCGTATTAACTCTTCCAATTCCGTTCCTCTGGGGCAAGCATCTTCGAGCCCCACAGTGGGTGATGGGCGTTCAAATCACCCAATAAGAGGAAAGGAGATGGGAGCTGATCTATAAGATAAATTGCCTCATTGATATTAATATGCTGGCCTGGTGAGAAATAAACATTACAAACTGTTGTTAAGACAGACAACGAAACTCGCGTAGCTACTGCCTCCAGCTAAGTTCTTAGTGGAACCTCTTCGCTGTAGCTATCAGAGCAAACAAAAATACCAACGCTACAGGAAGCCCGGTTAGCATAATCTCGTTCTGTCGAGTATAGTCTAAAATTTCTGAGGACCATATGATGACCTGGTCTGAGATTAGTTTCTTGAGTACAGATTATACTCGCCGCGACCTGACTTATTAGCCGACACAGCTCAGTAAGGCACCTGTATATCCATTACAATTCCACTGTACCACATCTGTGAATGTACATGAATGCTCAACGTCCATCCCCTCATTATCGGACGAGGTGACTAACGCCGAGATCTTCTTTGACGCTTTTCGTCGGCGGTATTTCTTTCTACGAGGGAAGCACCTAGGTTTTGAAGCAAGAGTACCTGCTGGCGCTGATACATACCCTCCAGATGGAGAGCATGATTCCCCTTTCGCAGGAGGAATGAGAGAGCGCCTGGTAAGGGCATCCCTCTTCTCCGCCTTCTTTTCTTGTTTTGCCGGGCTGGGAGGGGGAGGGAAGAAGACTGACAAGGGAACACATGCATGTGTTACACTCGGATCCGGTTGAAATTGGGTAGGAATATTCCTGGGAGGCAGTAGAATGCTAAGGTAAAAACTGCATGTACCCAGCGCAAGTTTGAACGCCAACATTGAACAAATACACAGTCGTAAATTTAAAAGTGACGCGGGAGTATCGTGGTGTGGCGGAGAGGTAGGGAGGAGCGAAGCAGCGGACGTGAGCCAGCCGGGCTTTGTCGAGCCGCGCCAGCAGATAGGCAGCGTATAGTCGGGCTGCTCGCTCGAGTCGAATGAATGACACCCCCCCCCCCCTTGGCCACTCTTCTTTACTGCACCGCAGTTCACACATATCTCGTATCTTCCCGATTAGAAACGTCAAAGCAGATCAATTGGCAGATCAAGATGTGCACATTGATTAGTCGTCCGATGGGACAACTTCCTTACAATGACCGGTAAAATCTAACGTTCTTATAGTCATTTTTATGAATGGTAACCGTATATTTACATAAACCTTCGATGGTAATAATTGATTTTTTACCCCTAGATACAACAAAACGCCCACTACAGAAGTCATTCAATCCGTGGAATATAGTAGTGTGCATTCAGAATTGTTTTGCAGTGTGTGACAAAAAAGACACATTTTATGAAGATGAAAGAAATTTGGGATTGGAATTATATCGTAAGTAGATCAATCTATTTATATATATTTACTTTTAAGAGAAAAAGAAGCGTTCACAGGAATTGCGTTCTTGTCTCCGTTTTACAGTTCTAATTCCCGACAGGGTTTTGGATACCGATGTAACAGTCGAACTGGATGGCACATTGTATATGTCAGATGATGACTTTGTTTTCGAGGAAGACAATATTGAAACATCGATATTTAAAACCGTCTCCGAAAATGTTGCTCCTAACCCTGCATCCACAACAACGACTGAACTATGCCCAAGACAATTAACTTATAAGATCGTCAAATATTGGCGAAACAAAGGTGGGAAACAGAAGAGCTTCGCATCAGTGAAACGCAGGTTTCGTAAATTAAAGTGCTGAGAAGAGCTTTACAGGTGGGTGCAACAATTGGAAAATGGTGGCACAATGGGAGAAAAAGAAATTTTTTACAAGGAAGACATATCATAAGTTCAAAGAAAGTAGACAACGAAACAAAATCGTTCACGATATACATATTCAAAGATGGGCTTTAAAGTACGCTCGTCTAAGTTAGCTACGACACGTTTCGAGCGTCTCATTCCTGGGTAATGATTTTTTAAAAGAAATTTAAAATTTGATCAAGAATGATTTGCAATTCGTGTCTAAAAAAATACCAATTTGAACAAGAAGACACTAATTGCAACGCGACACTGTTTGTGGAAGAAGTGTCGCAATTAATAGAAACTCACGGCCCAGAGTGCGTGTTTAATACTGGTCAGTCTGGTTTTCATGAAGAGTTCCATGAAGAGGACCCACAATGAACGAGGAGAAAAAGTCTTATTGACGGAAGCACAATCTATGAATTCGCTAACTCATTGCTACACAATACAGCCAATAATTTCGGCAGATGGATAACTACTGCCCAAGTTGCTAGTGGTGTTGAATGAGAAACTGGCAAATTTGGTCCTAATATAGAAAAAAACCTATTTACCGCACCAAATTTGTACACTTTGCCTTCAAAGTCTGGAAAACTGACCAAGGAACTTGTGCAGAAATGGTTACGGGATGTTCATTGTGAGCTAGTACCAGAAATAGTGTTTTAATTCTCGATTCGTGGAACGGACAGAAAGAAGAAAATATTATTTAAATTCTAAAGTTGGGAGTAAGAAAATCATTAATGTTTAAATAATTCCGAAAGGAGCCACTGGACTTATCCAGCCGTTAGATGTTTTGGGCTTCCGCATTTGGAAACAATTTATTCGCCTTTTGTATGATTTAATTTTGTTAAACTCGTTAGACATCAACGTACCATTAAGGAACAACCTTTTAAAAGTGCAATCTTTGACGCACAACCGTTCTCCTCGCCGCGCTTTCGTAGCATGTGGCAGTTCAGTTGGTACAAATGTGGCTATGTTAGAAAGAAACCTTCACAATTTGTTAATCTAGTCGATTACTGTTTCAAAGAACAGCCTTCCGATGTCTGTCTGTTAGGTCATCAGCCCAGAGGCTGGTTGGATCCTCAAATAGCACCACCAAAGGTTATGCGGTTATGAGGAAACCCCAAAAACCAATGGCAGCACCAAAATGAGGCGTACTAGGCAAGATGAGGAGTGAGGTAGTTTGCCATTGCTTTCCTCACTGGATCAGAAAGTACTATTGCAGCACGACTGACCCTATGAACAGCACCTTTCATAACACTCAGATGCACTGGTCATGCTCTGAATGTCATTACTCAGCACTACCCATACCCCAGCAACTTCCATATTGTCACAGCCATGGATGATGATTGGGACTTGGTGGAAGCTACACTTTACTCTGGCCTGTGCCAAGAGATGGATGCAAAAGTACTGTATCCATCAAGAAATGACAGCAGGCAGTAGCCTTCCGATAATCAATGTAATACTTGTGAAACAGACAGCGCTGTAAGATGTGCATGGTGCACACAGTATCTGTGCCTTGTCCACATTTTTGTAAACAATCACTATTGCACTAACGACACCGAGCAAAAAGAACTCGGGAGTGAATTTTTCAAACCTCATTGGCATCGTTGTTTAAACATCGTCCTTGCAGACAATCGTTTCATGTGCTGTTTTCAAATTTACGTTTTGCACATCTGATCGGGAAGTTACGGGGAACGCGCTAACTATACGCTGCCTGGCTGCTGGCGCGGCTCAACATAGCCCGGTTGGCTCACGTCCGCTGCTTCGCTCCTCCCTACCTCTCCACCACACCCCGATACTCCCGCGGCACTTTTAATAATAATAATAATAATAATAATAATAATAATAATAATAATAATAATAATAATAATAATAATAATAATGCTATTTGCTTTACGTCCCACTAACTACTAGTTTACGGTTTTCGGAGACGCCGAGGTGCCGGAATTTAGTCCCGCAGGAGTTATTTTACGTGCCAGTCAATCTACCGACACGAGGCTGGCGTATTTGAGCACCTTCAAATACCACCGGACTGAGCCAGGATATAACTTGCCAAGTTGTCAGAAGGCCAGCGCCTCAATCGTCTGAGCCACTCAGCCCGGCGCGGCACTTTTAATTTTACGACTATTTGTTTGTTCAATTTTGGCGTTGAAACTTGCGTTGGGCACATGCAGTTTTCACCTTAGCACTCTACTTCCTCCCACGAATATTCCTACCAAATTTCAACCGGATCCGAGTGTAACACATGTATGTGTTCCCTTGTGAGTGATCTTTGTGGTCGAAGGCTGGATGGTCCCGACCTTTGAGCTCTTACTCTTCGCGGCTTTGCTCTCAGGAGCAGCTCCGTCTTGGGAGCAGGGATCCTCACAGGTACTGCTGATGCAAACGACGAACCTGCTATCATGTGTCTAGTGTCTTGGCAGGTGCATTCATAGAAATGTACTTACGGCACGCTTCTTGGCAGAAAAGACCATCCAGACCATCTCTTGGATCTTCTTCTTACTGAGATAGACCAGACAGCTTCTTCTCGAAAAGAATGAAGGCCAGGGCAGTTAGTGCACCTGTAACAAGGTGTGCACCGTTCCGCGCCCTAAGCTCCTCCTCCATGCGTACAACACAGACTGATTCGAACGAGATACCATATGTCTGAACCTTTGGCATTGATAGCAGCATATGGGAGGCGGGATGTATGACCTCACATCGCAGCGATAGGTCATTACCATTTTCATTTCTGGTAACACTCACAATTTGAAGGAGACAATGAACGCACTCGTGGCAACGTCATAGGCGTTGACTTTGCGCGTAATGAGCCGGACGTGTGACACGCCACGGTGCTTCATATCTTCCATCAACTCATCGTCAGTGTTCAAGATGAGATCGTAGTGGAAGATAACTTCACGAACCAGATTCAAGGTGTTGTGTTCTTCCACTTTGACGGGGATTTGCCAAAGTGGTCACACTAGAGCAACCGATCAGCTTGCACGGCAATGCGCGTCTTTAACAACTAACTAACGTTGTGCATTTTTTAAGGTCTTCCAGTTCGCCGTAGACACGTTCTATGTGACTACTAAACAAAATAGACTTCGCCAGCTTGAAATCTTGCCTATCGGGAAGCGGGAGCCAATACGTTCACGCTGCGCTTGTTCCCAGAGAGTTGTCCCCCTCAGGGAATCCAAAGTTAAAGATTTGGGTGGGTGGCCACCCTGGGCAGACTATAGACGTTTGTTTCCAGCCATGCCCGGAAACATCCCCCCCGAGTGCCACCCACTGCGATCAGAGGCCTCTGTAGTCGAACCAAGCTGCCAAGGCAATACCCGCCTGGTCATAGCAGGTACTGATGATGCTTGTTGTTTAAAGGGGGCTAACATCTAGGTCATCGGCCCATAATGGTACGAAATGAAATGACAAATTAAAAGTTAAAAATCATCCACTGACCAAAATAAAAAATGTCATGAAGAATGAATAGATGGATATAAATTTAAAACAATCAGTGGATCCGACCCGAAAACTATCATAAAAATAGGATTACTGACCAAGGGACCACTTCTAAAGCACAATCCTGAATCGAGGATACTTGTTGTCTAAAGGGGACCAAAATCCAGGACAACGGCCCCTCACAATGGTACTTGTCGCTAGTAAAGTAGAACCATGGTACGTGTCATGTTGGGGTACAAATCAAAAGTAGCGTTGACTCACGGTGTTCCACACATGATGGTACTATTCACAAGTATTGTACGTCGTACAGGTAACGCAGACCTATGGTGTTTCTCACATAATAGCGCCACTCATAGGCAACACAAATCGATGGTGTTCCTCACCTACGTGTACTAATCACGGGCGCCGGTACTCCCGTGGTGTTCCTCATAGAGTGGGTACTAATCACAGGCAACGCCCAGACCCGTGGTGTTTCTCACGATGGTACTAAACATAGGTACTGGAAACTCACAGTGAAACCTTCTCAGCTGCTACTAATTACAAATCTATTGTCTACCGAATATAGTGGTACTACTCGCAAGTAAAGGCGACCCATGGTGTTCCCCGCGTGATGGTACTAAATTTACCAAGGGGGTCGAACAGGATAGATGAATGTGAGGAGCCTGGCAAAAGTAAGTGGAAGCAATGCCAGGACTCAGCTAAGGGCCCCGTAGTCGCCACCCCTCGCTTCCAAGTTGAGAGCTCCTTGGGCCCCTTTTAGTCGCCTCTTACGATAGGCAGGGGATACCGTAGGTGTATTTTTCGTCTGCGTCCCCCACCCACAGGGAGTACTAGCTGGTGTGATGGTCGAACCTGAAGAATTAGAAGAAAGAATCGAATTACTTACCGAAGATCTAAAAGGAGCCCAACACAAAATAACAAAATTGGAGGAAATATAAAAAAAACTATGAGGATTTTTTAAATGTCAAAAATATGTTTACTAAAGGGAGAATGTAAAAATTGGTCACCTGAAGATGTACCCAAAGCAATTACAATTCTGTGTGTGTGTCCAAAAGAAGCTTTGTCATATGTTAGGGAAACTCCAAAACACCCTCTCCCTAGTGAAACAACAATAACGCGGTGGTTGTCACAATTTCCAACTCCACTTGAATTTTTGGATATCAGCAAATATTATGAATAATCATTTTAAGAGATGTAGTGATGAGCTTTGACGAGATGAAAGTTAAATCTGATCCATGCTGCGATAGTGTCGAAGACGTATTTAGAGGGCCCCATGTAAACGTGCTGGTTATTATAATGTAATGTTGGAATTAGAGAGAGTATGGCGACGTTACCATCTGGTCCGCTCGTTTACTCTTAGACTCTGTGATCGGAAAAACAGGGAGAAGGAAAAAAGAACAGCAGAAAGTGTCGTAGCGTCGAGGGTAAACAAATAATGCGAGAAGAATGAGATCTAAAGAAGCGTGTTGTCGGGAATCCTGACTGTGTACCGAGGTGTAAGTGATTTATTAGCATTAGTTAATAGATTTTAGTATAGAAGCTACCAGTCTAGTGTTAATTTATCTTACCACCCCACCAACTCGTCACGACTGGTATCAGAATCGGGATCGACTGGTAGCAGTAACTTAATTTCGTAACTACCAATCTCTAGCGAATAGTAAAATGGATAACGAACAGTTTCAGGCTCTCCTCAATAAGTGTACCGAACTCTCATCCAAACAGGACGAAATCAGGAGCGAACTGAAACTGGAATTGAATGAACTTAAGGGTGGACAAAGTAAATTAGAACAGGAAGTGCGCTCACTAGAAAGAAAATTAAAGAGTGACATTATGCAGGACGAACAGGAGCGGGTTAAAAGACAGATCAAAGAAATACCGCAAGTTGTGGAGTCAGGGGTTCGAGATCTGAAAGAAGAAGTAAGCGCCCCTCGTACGAGAATGACAGAAATGGAGACTCGTGCTAGGACCACCAGCCGAGACAGCGGCTCCAGCGCCGGGAAGGTAAAACCCCTGCGCTTCGACGGGACCACATCGTGGAGGACCTTCCAGACCCAATTCGAGACCGTGTGCGGACACAACGTTTGAACATCGGAAGAAAGGGCTGTTCACCTAATCGCCGGACTGCAAGGTACAGCAGCGGAAGTGCTGCACAACCTCCAGCCGGGTGCCACCTACGATGAGATTTTTAGAGCGATCGACAGCCGATACGGTGACCACCAGTTGGCAGCCGCCTACCGAGTCCAGCTGAGGAAGAAGACCCAGCGCGTCAATGACACGCTGCAGGAATTCGCGCAAGATGTGGAGCAGCTAGCCCACAAGGCTCTCGATGGGCAGCCTCAGGACCACATTCAGCGGGAGGCAGCCTATACATTCATTGATGGGCTCCGCGACGCTGAGATCCGTCAAAAGCTGATGCTCAGCGCGGAGCATAACCTCAGAGAGGCCCTGTCGTTAGCCCTGAGGGTGGAGGTGGTGAAGGGAACAGCGGCACCGTCACCAAGAATACGAGCTATGAGAAGCGAGGACGCGCCAGAGACCCGCCCCGTTACAGGAGAACGACGCCTGCCACCGCCGAGACGCCGACGCACCAACAAGATCACCTGTTGGAACTGCAGCGAGCATGGCCACCTGCGGAGGAACTGTCATATGGAGATGGCCCCTGCTCAGGGAAACGAGTAAGGACCGACAAGGTGAGGGGCTCGTCAGTACCGTTATTACCGTCCCCTCGTTTCACGCTAAATGTGGTCACCGAGCGGAGCGACGATAGCTTGATCGCTGACGGGTGGCTCGGAGACAGGCCGTGCCGGGTCACGATAGACACGGGGGCGGCATTAACCATCGCCAGGCCTGACATCGTTGAGGGTCAGCCAGAAAGGGAACCCAACCGCCCCTACGTGCTGTGAACGGCCTCAGGGGACACCATCCCTGTCCTGGAGGGGACGCTATTTCAACTGACGCTGGGACAACGACGCCTAGGAGTCTGGGCCTTCGTCGCCGCCGTCACGGATGAGGTCATCCTGGGCCTAGACGCGTTACGGGCACACGACGTGGGACGACGTGTGTTGTAGCTCGGCAAACAAGATAATGCTCCGACGCCCAAGGGCGCAAACTCGAGTAGCGCGATTAACGGTGGCCATGGACGAAGTGATACCAGCCAACACGGCACAGTTAGAGGAACCCATACAAGGGGACAGCGTGCTCGTGGAACCCGGACCGCCGACCGCCGATCAAGGACTCTACCTGGCCAGGACGCTCAATCCGGCACGAAGCTGCGAGCCGGTACGCATACTGAAATTGGACGTCGCGGGAGAAGAGGATACCCAGAGGGACCGAGCTGGGGACTTGTGAACCAGTTACGTGCGTCGTGCCAGTGGACGACGAAGACGCACAGGCCCTGTAATCAGGCGAAGGATCGGATAGCCTCCGGATGATTATATCCGACGCCCGGAAACATTCGGAGGCGAGACAGCTCAGGGAGCTTAAGGAACTAATCCATGAGTTTAGGGACATCTTCATTGCTACCAGAGGCGACTACGGAAAGACGGGTAGAGTGTACCATCGCATTAACACCGGCGATGCCGCTCCAATCCGACAGCTACCTCGTAGGGTACCCCTAGCAAAAAGGGCGGAAATCGACCGGATGCTGGGTGACATGAAGCAGCGGGAAGTCATCGAGGAGTCGAACAGCCCATGGTCATCGCCAGTGGTCCTGGTGAAGAGAAAGCACGGTGAGCTCCGCTTCTGCGTCGATTACCGCAAGTTGAACGACGTCACGAAGAAGGAATGTTTCCCGTTACCTCGGATAGATAACACCCTGGACACGTTATCTGGCGCCCAGTGGTGTTCGACCTTGGATCTGAAGTCTGGATACTGGCAAGTTGCGCTTCATCCGGAAGACAAAGAGAAGACAGCGTTCTCAACCGGCCAAGAGCTCTACCAGTTCACCGTGATGCCCTTCGGCCTCTTCAACCTGCCGGCGACCTTCGAGCGACTGATGGATTCTGTATTGAGGGGGCTAACTCACGACGCACAGTGTGTCGAATCCCATATCTAGGTGGAAAAAATTCACTGTCGCCAATCAAAGCCCAACCTGGCTCATTCGATAGTAAACAAACCAGATGTTGACCTTCAGTCTTTCTTTTCGCTTTCTGGTACGTAGGATGGATGGGACAGGTGCTGAAACATCTTCCTTGCAGTTATCAACTCAGTTGATAGGAGGTGTCGGAGAGAACCGAACGTTGTGTTTCTAGTAAGTTCAACGAGGTGTTGTATTCTGTGGTTCATGGAATAGTGAAAAGAGGTATGTGTTCTCATTTTAAGCATAATACAAGCGTTCTGCAGTAAACAAGTTATTTACAGTGCGTTGTAAAAGGAAGCAGTTGTAGAAAATTAGATTGTTTTTACGATTTGCTCGAAAAAAACTTTATGAGTGCCTCATAGTGCCACTTTACTTTAAACGTCATTCGATGGGAAATTTAATGTAGATTCAGGATCTGTAGCGGTTTGGTTGCGCACGAATGTGCATGATGGTTTATTTTCTTATTTTCAGTGACTATGTGGGCGTTACCGCGAGAAGAATATTTCAACGCGTGGCGGTCCTGTCGTAAAAAGGGGCATTTAGAAATCATATTTCAATATGTTATGGATAAATTAGAGCCTACAAATCTTACTGACACTCAATTTCTGGAGCTAAGAAACAAAATTAAATTGATATCCCGTAATATCAACAAAAATGGGAGAGTGCAGAAAGAAGAGAACAACGATTCCGAGAAAAATTCGGTGATTAGGGAAATGTGACGGATTTCATCGTGTTAAGTGAACAAGACGACATTGATCCAGCGTATGATCCAAAAACAAGTTGTGTACCTAACAAAGCCGGCCGTCACCCTAAGGAATTTAAGGACTCTTCCATAAAGACGAAGAAGCAAAATGTTTGTGATATTACCGAATCGCGTAATTTGGAGGAAGTCGCGTTTGCTGCTGAAGATTCTTTTCGATCAAGCGGGAAAAGATGAAAGCTTAATAAAACGATATCTTGTATTACTAGCTGCTCTTTCTTCTGGCTCTGAAATAAATGTGAATAAATTCAAAGAATTTCGTGCGCAAACTGCGGCTTTGTATGTCAAACTATATCCATGGAATTATATGCCCGTAACTGTGCATACCATATTAGTACACATTACTCAAGTAATTAAACACTTTCTTGTGCCAATAAGAACTTTATCTGAAGAAGCTCAAGAAGCTAGAAATAAAGATTGTCGGAGGTTTCGTGAACTTCATACTCTAAAATGTAGCAGCTTAAGATGTTGTTGATTACATCAAATCCCTTAATAAACAAGTACCGAACAATGCCACGTAAAACTCATGGTAATCTACCTATGGAAGCTATTGAGTTACTTACTGACTCCCAAGATCCTTTCACATCAAATGAAGAAGACCAGTATAGCAACGACTACGATTCTCTGGACTCTACAGACGAATCAGGGGACGATTGAACATTGGACATGTTGTTATTATGAACAGGATGAGATTGATGAGACAATTACTTGCAAATACTGTAATATGATCCTTTCACGTTTTTTATGAAATGTTTCTGAGTGTAATCTTAACCTTTTTTATATGGAAATATAATATATATATAATATTGTTTTCGTGTGTAAGGTGTGTTTTACTAAAACTACGCATTTAAAATACGTTTTCAATCTGGAAGAATTTACATACAATGCCTTCGTCTATTCCCTCAAATAAGGTGTAACAAGAATACTGGACTGAAATTCTCATTGTTATTCATATTTTATCCAGTTTTAAATAGTATGTTTACCACTGTTATAAACTATAATATACACATCCAAATCGTGTTTTTACTCCCGTAAATGGACGATTATTTTGTTGCTTTCGGTCATTTTTTAAACCTCCCCTTGCCCCTCACCCCTTATATAATAACCCCCGAACATCGTACACTGTAGACGATGCCAGATATGAATTCAGCGACCTCGAAAACGGTATAGTGCCAACTTTTAATAGGATCCCAGGAATATTAACGACGTTATTAATTTTTTCCACCTAGATCGGGGATTCGGCACACTGTGCGACGCCTGCCTCGTGTATCTGGACGATATAATTATTGTGGGACGCACGTTCAGAGACCACACTGAGAACCTGCGGAGAGTGTTCAAGAGGCTACGTGGGGCTCACCTAAACTTAAATCACGGAAAATGCCACCTGTTCCAGGATGTGCGCTACCTGGGCCACGTCGTGTCACCGAAGGGAGTAGCCACTGATTCGGAGAAGTTAAGAGCTGTCAGGACTGGCCGGCGCCGAAGGACAAGCGAGAACTGAGGAGTTTCCTTGGCCTTTACACGTACTACTGCAGATTTATAGCTGGCTACGCAGACATCTCAAAGCCCCTTATGCGGCTCACCGAAGAGAGGAGGCCTTTTCAATGGTCAAATGAGGCGGAGGATGCCTTCTGGACCCTGAAAGAGTCCCTGTGTACGGCACCCATCCTCTGATACCCCAAGCCTGGGGATAAATTCATCATAGACACCGACGCCAGCGATGTGGGAACTGGTAGGGTGCTGTCACAAATGCAAGACGGCCAGGAGAAGGTGATCGCCTATTTCAGCAAGACGTCGTCAAAAGCTGAGAGAAATCACTGCGTGACGCGTCGGGAATTGCTGGCCACAGTAAAGACCTTGGAGCACTTCCACAAGTATATGTATGAGCAGCCTTTCCATCTGCGCACGGACCACTCCGCATTGACCTGGCTCCTAAGCTTCAGAAACCTAGAAGGACAGACAGGTCGCTGGGTACTACGCCTTGAGGAGCATGACTTCACCACCGAGCACCGACAAGGAAGGAAGCACTGCAACGCCGATGCTCTATCCAGAAGACCGTACCTTGAGAACTGTGCACACTGCCAGAAAGTGGAGAGACAGGCGGGCATCGTGGACGTTAGGGCCGTGAGGGCCACCACCGCTGAACGATGGGATCGGGACGCCCTCAGGAGGAAGCAGCTGAAGGATGACGACATCGGTCTGATCTTACGGGAAGTAGAGTCTGGTGCAGACAAAAGGGAAGTCACCGAAACTGCAGCCACAATGGGAAGGCCCATATACAATCGTCACCAGGACCAACGATGTTGTCTACCGGATCCGGCGGCCTCCCCTGGGGAAGATGATGGTTGTTCATCTGGATCGCCTGGAATGGAAAGACATCGCCGAACGCAGCATAACCTATAAAGCGTACTGGGCCCAGTGGTCGTCTCTCATGGTTAGTGCCGGAGTACTTACCCGCGTGTGGGAACGACCGACGTAAAGAAGCACATTGCCCAGCTGATAATTTCCAGAAGCATGAGAAAAGAAGTGCTGACTGAGTTGCATGCGGGCACTACTGCCGGCCACTTGGGAGTGAATAAGACCTGATATCGTGCCCGACAACATTACTACTGTGTGCACCTGAGGAACGATGTTGAGAGGATGTGCCAGCTGTGTGACACCTGCGTGGCGAGCCGGGGCCCACGTACCAGGAGTAGGGGCCAGATGATGCAGTACAACGTTGGAGCACCTTTCTAAAGGATCGCCATTGATGTTGCGGGACCATGCCCCGAATCTGACGCCGGGAACCGTTACTTACTCCTGACCATCAACTAATTCACAAAGTGGCCAGAGGTCTACGCCATCCCGAACTAAGAAGCAACGACAGTGGCCGACGTTTTGGTCAAGAACAACTTCTGCCGATTTGGTGTCCCGAGGGAGCTTCATAGAGACCAAGGCAGAAACTTTGAGTCCAGGCTGATGCAAGAGGTTCTGCAATGCTTAGGAGTGCGGAAGACCCATGCGACGCCTCTCCGCCCTCAGTCAAATGGCATGGTGGAGCATTTTGTGAAAACCGTCGAGGAGCACCTCAGGAAAGTGGTTTCGGTGCACCAGAGGGACTGGGACGAGTGGGCCCCATTCTTCTTGATGGCCTATCGAGCGTCTACCCATGAGATGACGGGCATGACACCTGCCAACATGGTCTTTGGAAGGGAGCTCCGCCTGCCATGCGATCTAATGGTCGGGTCGGCACCAGATCAGCAGCAGCCAGCGACGGACTATGTATAGGACTTGGTGGATCGGCTCAACGACATCCACGATTATGCCCAACATCATCTAAGGGTAGCCAGCGACCGGATAAAAGCCCGCTACGACATGTTGGCGAAATCTGTGAGTTTCCAGGAAGGTGACAGTGTGTGGCTGTACCGTCCGGTGCGGACAAAAGGGAAGTCACCGAAACTGCAGCCATAATGGGAAGGCCCATATACGATCGTTACCAGGATCAATGATGTCTACCGGATCCGGCGGCCTCCCAGAGGGGAAGATGATGGTTGTTCACCTGGATCACCTGGCACCGTATCGTGGAGCAGCTCGGGACGAGCAGCCTTAAGGAAGGGGCAGTGTAATGGTTACCGTGTTCGCCATGTTGGAATTTGAGAGAGTCTGGCGACGTCACCATCTGGTCCGCCCATTTACTCCTAGACTCTGTGGTAGGAAAAACAGAGAGAATAAAAAATGAACAGCAGAAAGTGCCGTAGCGTCGAGGGTAAACAAATAGTGTGAGAAGAAAGACATCTAAAGAAGTGTGTAGTCGGGAATCCTGACTGTGTACCGAGGTGTGATTTATTAGCATTAGTTAATAAAAGTATAGAAGCTACCAGTCTAGTGTTAATTTATTTTACCACCCCGCCAACTCGTCACAATAATAAGAAGTCTATCTGGTAAATGGGAACATGAAATGGTAAAACTTTTTGAGGAAAAGGGATTTCACCTAAGGGCTTTTGTAAGTGATATGGGTGGTTCCAACCGAAAGTTAAACATCGACCTGGGAATAAGTCCAGAGAAGTCTTCCATAAAAAATCCATGTACTGATGACCGTGTGATTTGGTCATTTTCTGACGTTCCTCACATCCTTAAGTTAATAAGAAACTATATGTTAGACCAAGGATACACGCGTACATCTGGAGAAACTGTTACAAAAGACATCTTTGTATACTTAGCACAGTATACCAGAAAATTGGGGGCTTAAAATTCACTCACAAAATAACCGAACATTATTGCTAGTAACTGGTAGTGAACGACAAAACGTTAGAAAAGCTGCTGAATTTCTCTCTGGCACTGTGGCTAAGCCTATATCGTATATATTTCCTGGGAATGACAATGCAGTACAGTTTGTTGAAACTGTTAATGATGAATTTGAAGTTCTTAATAACAGACTCCATCATCCAACAAAGAAGTTCAAAGGTGCTTACGGAACAAATTTAGAGGAACAGGATGCTATCCTTAATAAAATGTTCGACCTGTTTTCATCAGCAAGAGTTACTGTAAAGACTGACCTACTACCTTTTCGAATAGGGTGCATGGTTTCCATCCGTAGTTTGCTGGGATTATTTCGAAACCTTAAATCAGTACTTAATGTAATCAAGACGTTTTAGAGTCATATTTTTCTATGATCAGAGACTTAGGTCGATTATATGACCACCCCTGCTCACAACAGCTACGCAGAGAATAAAATCCCTGTTACTGAGCAAACGTGCATATGACATAATTAAATCTGGAAAACTGCAACAGGGAAAGGTGTGAGATATTAACTGTAGATATCCTCGGGCGAGTAGACTGTACTGTTACTAATGACATCATAGAAGCAGTGGAAACTAACTTGGAAATTTTTGATTCAGGGTATCAAGACATTAATTGCATAGTTGACTCATTAAAAAACAGTTTTACTGTGAAGAACAATCTCGAAGATTGCTTACATAATGAAGATAAGGACTTACTGAAAATGTTGGCGGGGTATATTGCATACCGAGTTACGAACAACAACAAAAATCGCCACTAGCTCCATCTACGAAGGAAAACTGGAAAACGCGTTAGTATTAGAAATTGTGACTGGATCTCGGCTTCGTGCAGAGGAGGCCTAATGAATCCATCTCCCCTGTGGTTCGATATTGTTTGCGAACTAGAGAAAGATTTTCAAAGGTCCCACGGCAATGGTCTAAGGAAGTGCCGAAAAGTGATGAAGGAACTGATAGATATCATCAGACCTAAGTACAGTGAAGACGACGACTTCGCTGTTACGTGTTTTGCGAGAACTCATTCATTTATTAGAATGAAAGAACTAAATAAAAAGAGAGCCCTCAAGAGATCAGTGAATGAAAGCCGGACTACGGATGCGTAAGCTGACGCTGCACGGAAAAAATCGAAGAAGATGAACAATAAGTCCTGAAACTTAGGCCTAAATTAACAGTGATGCTACTTTTGTTATGTAGAATTATTATTATTATTATTATTATTATTATTATTATTATTATTATTATTATTATTATTATTATTATTATTATTATTATTATTATATTAAAATGCAAAAATTTACAGCATTACCAACGGCCGTACCCGTTGTTCACTGGTTTATCAAGTTCCTCGGTAGATCAGAGGTGGTGTCCAACCCATGATCAAGGGTTCAATTCCAAACAACCATGCCTTCCTGATCATATATTCTTCCTGACCTCATACTTCTGGCTTAAGTATATAAATAACAGAATGCTGGTATTCCACTCCCGTCTACTTCTACATCCTAGTAGGAAGACACCAGGGCTGCTGTTATAGGAATAATATAATTTTCTTTTTGAAGGTAGAGCTACTAAAATGAAATGCAATCTTTTAAGGTTAGTGTTCTCTTCTGTTGTTTGGAATCGAAGCCGTGATCATGGGTCGGACATCACCACCGATCTACTGAGGAAGCTAATAAACCAGTGAACGACGTGTACGACCGCACGTAATGCTGTAAAATTCTACATTTTAATTTGATAATAATAATAATAATAATAATAATAATAATAATAATAATAATAATAATAATTAGTGCATAGCCTCCGAAAAGGCTTGGTGGTGACCCGTTGAGGATGAAATGAATAACGAAGACGTCATAAATACCCAATCTCGAAGTGAGGGTAATTAACAGTACGGGGAGGTTGATCACAAGAATTAAACCGGGGCCATCGGATCAAAGGCAAGCATTCTATCCATTTAGCCACAAAGCCGGACTTTAATTTGCTAAACACTATGCTACAATTTCCATTGATCCGACACTGAGTACTGGTTGTAGTAGAGTCCTAGGCAGTAGCTTGTGAAACAGCTTTGACAACACAGCAGGCTACTCCAGTGGATCAAAACGCTTAAGACTTGACGTTCACTAAACCAACTGTCGAAAAGGCGGGGGTGGGGATGTAACCTAAGTCTAATGGTAGCCCACGTCTTGATCCCAGCATACGCCACTGACAGATTTACATGTTTTATATAATAAATGCAGTTTATTGTAGCCAGGAAGAACTCAGCTGGATCCCCTGAGTAGACTGTTAGTGGACAATCTTGGATAATGTGGTGAACAGTTTGTCTTTCAGCACCTCAGTTACATCCAGGAGAAAGACTGTTTTCCATTTGTAAAGGGAATCTGCACATCGGCCACAGTTTGTATTGATTCTGTTTAGAGTAGATAAGATCTTTCTGGGGAGCTCAAAACCTGGTAATGCATGGCATATTTTGCTGTTCGGGTGTAGCAGAGATCGTACACAAAATTGCTTCCAACGATTAGTCATATTGAATTCACTTTCAACAAGTCTCCTTGCAGAATTCAGGGGAGAATGAAGAGAGCGAAGTGTGTTCCTTTTATAAGGGGCGATCGAAAAGTTTCCTTTCGTCGGCCGTACAGTCCTGAATCGAGATGCCAATCATGCAAAATCGCCGTGAACAATGAAGCACTCATCCCACCGACGCCCCAGGTTGGAAATCCTCGTGTGGTAAAACACCATGTTCTGCTGCGTGAAGAAGTCCGTAACCGCCTGTTGCACATCCTCGTCCAACAGGGAACGTCGACCCTGATCCTGATGTCGAGATCCATTGCTAGCGCACGAATGGTTATGCGCCGGTCCGCCCTAATTGCCTCATCCACCGCCGTTTATTGTTGTCCGTAATGGTTGAGGCTGGCCTCCCAGATCGACCGGCGTCTTATGTCGAAATACGACCCGCACGGAACTTGGTACACCATACCACAACGGTGGTTTTCGACAGACATCCTGCCCCAAACACAGTCTTCATTCTCCGATGCCGGTATTTGTCTTCCGGCAGCCAAGAACAGAATAACAGCACGTTGATCCTGTTTGGACGCTTAGTTCACGTGGCCGCATTTAACGCACGTACCTCGGCACAACACGACTGCCACACTAATCCCTTTGCCTACTACTACTACTACTACTACTACTACTACTACTACTACTACTACTAAACCCAAACTCCATGGTACTACAGCCCTTGAAGGGCCTTGGCCGACCAAGCGACCGCTGCTCAGCCCGAAGGCCTGCAGAGTACGAGGTGTCGTGCGGTCAGCACGACGAATCCTCTCGGCCGTTCTTGGCTTTCTAGACCGGGGCCGCTATCTCAGCGTCAGATAGCTCCTCAATTCTAATCACGTAGACTGAGTGGACCTCGAACCAGCCCTCAGGTCCAGGTAAAAATCCCTGTACTGGCCGGGAATCGAACCCGCTGCCTCCGGGTAAGAGGCAGGCACGCTACCCCTACACCACGGGGCCGGCCACCACCACCACTACTACTACTACTACTACTACTAAACATGTTTTCATTCCTCCCCTGAAGGGGGAGGCGGGCTTCTTAGACGGTGACGCCATCTCTCAGGCCGGGAGATTGTTATGGTGAAGGAGATGCTCGGAGAAGGTGAGGGGGTTGGCGGCCGTGGCCTATACTAGGAACTGTCCCGGCATTCGCCTTAGTGCAGGAGAATGAAAAACCACGGAAGACCACTCTCAAGACAGCCGACGGTTGGGGCCAGCCATGAGATCCAGCCCTGTCCCGTCTCCCGAATGCAGAGGCATAGAGTCACGGTAGAGGCGTGGCCACCCCTCCTCTACTCAGCTGGCCAGTCAGAGTGCAGAACTGTTGGATCACGGAACAGCCGTGGCCAATTATGGATCGAGATCCACTCTGCATCTAATGACCTTCCTTTGCCTACATGTCCGTGCTTATACGTATACTCGCATCGGAGTCGCGCTACGTTGCATGTCCGCTGCAGCAACGCCCTCAAACAGAAACATTTTGCTCACGCCTTATAATATCCGGGAGATCATGATCCACAGGGAGGGAAGGATTATTGCAGATAGTACGGTACACTTTAATAAGTCCGTTTTCTCGCCTCACAGATTGATAGGGTGTATGACAATGTCGGCAACCAGAATGTTGGAGTGCATCTAATTGTCTCTGAAATGAAACGCGTGGTTTGGTTGAGTTGAGTATTAACAAGTCTGACATGACCACTATTCAACCAGGTTGGTGCACAATATTCAGCCAGTGGGTAGACCAGTCCAAGGGCAGAAATCCTAAGTGTAGAAGGTGATGAACCCCACGTCGTAAGACAGCTTCTGCAAGATATTCTTCCTGAGTCTAAGCTTGGCGGCTGTTTAGTAAGATGTTCTTTGAATCTTAAGAGTCCAATTTAGAGTAACTTCCAGACACTAGGGATATTTATTATGAGAAAGTAGTATATTTTCAAAGTAGACATGCAGTTCTCTACAGGCTAGTTTGTTGTTAGGGTGCATAATCAGACGCAATGCATGGTGTAGGGCCTATAGACACGGTGCGATGTGTTCAAGCAGCAGGTCTTAAACAGGTTACAGGATGAATTTCTTTGCAGAAATATCAGGGTTTCAGCTCGTCTTGCAAAAGGGGATGACCTTCGGTCGGAAAGAAAAGCAGCACGATTTTTTCTGATTTCCGACAAAAGAGAAGTGTTGCGAAAATGTTGCAAACTTTGGGCTGGCAAGACTTGGGAGAAAGGGGGCGAGCAGCTCGACTAAACTGTATGTTCCGAGCTGTCAGAGGAGAGATGGCGTGAAATTCCATTAGCAGACTAATACGCTTGAGTGGAGCTTTTCAAAAGTAGGAAAGATAAAGTTGGAATTCAAGATGAAAAATTGGGGCAAACATTTATTTATAGGACGGGGGATAAGGGACTGGAATAATTTTTCACGGAAAATGTTCGATAAATTTCCACGTTCTATGAAAAATATTTAAGGCTAGGTAACAATTGAGAGGAAATCTTCCACCTGTGCGATAGCCCTAAATGATTGACTGATGACTGAATAATTCGTCCGGTAGAAGAAAGCATCTCCTCTGCAGAAAAAGTTGTAGCAAGTAGGCTGGATTAGCTAAGGGCAAGTTCACTTACGGGATTTCAATGATTGCTGGACCAATCGTGAACCGAATCCGCGTACCTGGGAGCGGATGAATTTCTAGAATGCGTAATTATGACTGTAGTACCTGACTACACCGTCAACACTTGCTTCGCTTGTGCCACCTTCAGTACGATGAACCTAGGAGGTTATCTATTTCCTTCCAAATTCGAAGACAGCGTTAAGATCTTACGAGTTCGTTGCTCACTCCTTCAAGGGAATTCTCCGAGGCCTGAAAATATAGCTTGGGAGGAAGCCACACACAAAGTTGCAGACAGAACAGTCATACAAAGGGCACTAGGAAAGTTTTTCAATGTGAGTGAACGCTTTAGACTTTTTCAAAACGATTTCCACCACACTCAATGCACTTCTCCATATGTCGAAACCAGTCACTGAACCAACTCTGCCACTTTTCTTTGGTTACATTTTCACACTCTTGATCCTATGCTGCCAGAAGCTCCTCGTCGGATGCCCTTTCAGCTTCATCTTCACTTCTGGGAAGAGTGCGAAGTCACATGGGGCAAGATCAGGACTGTATGAAGGGTGATCAAGCACAGTCAACCCTGATCTTGCAAGAAAATCCATTGTTACATTAGCACGATGTGCTCGAGCATTGTCGTGATGCAAGAGCCAAGTGTTGAGCCGTGACCTTGGACGGAGCTGCTTGAGAGCCTGAATGACCTGAGGCAGACAAGTCTCTCTGTACCACTTCGCAGTAACTGTCCTTTGTGTTTCTAGCACAACCCGAGTCAGGATGCCCTGTTTAGTGAAGAACACTGCAATCATATTTTTCTTCACTGACCTTGACTTTCGCACAGTCACAGGAGTGCCCTTATCTTCAAACAGCCACACCTTGTTCTGGGATGTTGTTGGGACATCGTAATAATAAAGCCAAGTTTCGTCACCTGTAACGATGCTATTGACGTTACGCGGTCTCATTTTCAAACTGTTTTAGCATTTCTCGGCACCATTTCACTCGATGTGCCCTTTGTTCCTCTGAAAGTGAATGGGGTACCCAAAGGGAACAAACCTTTCTAACATGGAGATGGTCGTGAGAAAATGAATGAATTGATGCAGGGATGTGGAGGGTCTCTTCTACCTGCCGATATGTCAACCGCCTCTCTTGCTGCAACATTTTCCTCACAGCTTCAATGTTTTCCTCATTCACTGATTCAGACGGTCGCCCAGAACGAGGATCGACTTCAACCCAAAAATTTCCCCTCTGGAACTCTTTGTACCAGCGGAAAATTGTTGTCCGATGTGGACAGTCTTTCCCCAGCACAGGAGTCATTTCCTCCAGGCACTGGTCAACAGTTAATCCACGAGCAAAATTGTAGCGGATAATTGCGCAATGTTCACCTTTAGACCACACTGACATCTTAACTTGCTTTCAATCCCACTGCTTGGTAACAACTGGTCGCCTTGCTGTCTTCTAGACCGGTTTTCACCCCCCTTTTCATCCCTCACCATAATAGGGGTGTCCAGCCAACCGTTTTTGGATATTGCAAAACTTTCCTAGTGTCCTTTGTATATCCCAAGGAGTTCGGGACAGGTGCATTTACCAGAGGCGGATTTATAGTATAGGCTCACTAGGCACGTTACTAGGGGTGTTGGCACTGGGAGAAGGCAAATGTTGGCTAATACTATTTTGTATTAATACCTACAATAATATTTTTGTATGTTTTGAATAATTACAATAGAAGTTATTGCCTGAATTTTTCGCATTCTCACTTTTCTAAGAGCTAAGAAACGTATATTTATTTATCTGACATTTTCCTCCTCTGTTAATATAACAGATTGTGTTTTCCTCTGAATATCGTTACCGTATAACGGTACGTCAGTGTCTTCTTCATTGCTAACTGTCTGTCCGTTAGGTCATCAGCCCAAAGGCTGGTTGGATCCTCAAGTAGAACCACCAAAGGCTATGCAGTTACGGGCAAACCGCATCAACCAATGGCAGCGCCAAAATGAGGCGTACTAGGCACGATGAGTGAGGTAGTTTGCCATTGATTCCCTCGCTGGGCCAGAAAGCGCTATTGCAATACGACTGAGCCTACGAGCAATACTTTTCATAACAATCACACACTGTGGTGTCATTACTCGGCACCAACCATACCCCAGCAGCTTCCATATTGTCACAGCCATGGATGAGACTGGGACTCCGGTGGTTATTTATTGTTATTTTGCTTTACGTCCCACTAACTACTCAACGGTTTTCGGAGACGCCGAGGTGCCGGAATTTTGTCCCGCAGGAGTTCTTTTACGTGCCATCAAATCTACCGACACGAGGCTGACTATTTGAGCACTTTCAAATAACACCGGACTGAGCCAGGATTGAACCTGCCAAGCTAGGGGGTCACAAGGCCAGTATCTCAACCGTCTGAGCCACTCAGCCAAACTGGACTCCGGTGGAAGCTACATTTTGCTCTGGTCTGTACCAAGATACAGATGCAAAAGTACTGCATTCATCAAGAAATAGCAACAAGCGGTCATTGTTAACTATAAACTCTAAAGGGGTAGGGCTTGTCTGAAACTTGACTATAAAAAGCGAGAATGATGAAGATTTGATCGACGTCAAAGTGAGACATAAACCAGTTATCAGATTACAAAGAGTATGGTCTTGAGTAATTTTAAATACTACTTGCATGGTGTTCCATATTCTGTGGTAATGTCAAGTACTTCACTATTGTTCTAGTCTGTGGTAATGTCAAGTACTTCACTATTGTTCTATTCTGTGGTAATGTCAAGTACTTCACTATTGCTCGCTTTCGGAGGGTGCTTACTATAATGTGCCTAGGGGTGCTGAAAAGTAATTTCTTATTTAACAAATGTCGATAAAAAGGTAATACACCAACTTTAAACAAGGACGTATCTGTATCAAAAGTGACTAACAGGACAACTGTCTCAATCTGCAGTCGAAACCGCAACATAAACCTGGTGGCTGTCGCTTTATAAGGAACCATCCTCTCCAAACAAATGCTACAGGGGAGAAATGAGGAAAATCCGACCCTTCTAAGAATGAGTGTTTGACAAATGAAAGGGAAAAGCGTGAAAAATAAGATACCTTCGGCATCGTAAATCTAACAGAGTCGGCGTCGGAAGAAAACCAGAATTTACCAAAGGAGATCGGATAGGAGAACCCTGGCACGAGGAATCAATGCCAGATTCAGCTAGGAAAACATTGGTTGCAAACTCACGCTCACGAGCCCCTCTTTCAGTCTCCTCTTACGTCAGGGAAAGGATACCGTGAATTCTATCACCACAACATACATGGGCTCGTAAGGTGGTGGTAGCGGTGATCGTTTCAAGAGGAAGAAAATTACAACTGAGCAACACTAATTAGAGTGGAAAACATAGAATGGGTCCGACACATCAAAAAGCGGGGGAAAAAATAAAAATGGATTACTCCCTAGGACTCCAAACCGTCGGGGTCAGGAAAGAACAACACACCGAGCGAGTTGGCCGTGCGGTCAGGGACGCGCGGCTGTGAGCTTACATCCGGGAGATAGTGGGTCCCTGAGGATGGTTTTCCGTGGTTTCCAATTTTCACACCAGGCAAATGCTGTACCTTAATTAAGGCCACGGTCACTTCCTTCCAACTCCTAGGCCTTTCCTATCCCATCGTCGCCATAAGACCTATCTGTGTCGGTGCGACGTAAAGCCACTAGGAAGAAAAAGGAACAACAGTTGTCCAAGGCAGGTCGGATAGAACTGACGAAAGTGAGGAGTCTGGCACAAGTTAGAGATCCTGGAGCCCCTTTTGGTCGCCTATTGCGACAGGCAGATGATACCGTGGATGGTATTCTACCACACTCACCCATTGGCGAAGGGGCCCTAAGGAGGACACGCAAAGGTCACTGCTTTATGTCGGAACAGGACGTGCAACAGGTATCCGCAGCTTGACATCACAGCTAGACTCAGGACGTCTTCCGTACAAGTACTGACCGTTCGATAAAATTACTGGATGCCAACCGTAACCGTTGTGGTATATATATAATCGAGTCCTCATCCCGAGGTGGTGCAGCTCTTTTCAGACGCACCCCCAATGGAGGTGAGCTGCATGTACCATTTTGACCACTTAGCAGCCCTCCTGCCATTCTTAAATTTCTGGCAGTACCGGGAATCGAACCCGGGCCCCCGAGGATGGTAGCTAATAACACTAACCGTTACACTACGGAGGCGGACTACGGAGGCGGACACTGTTGTGGTGAATAAGTGAAAAGAAACGTCAGAAGTGAAGTTACCTGGTCAGCCCAATTAAAATAACCCGTACACTGCCAAAACTTTCTTTGAAGAGATGTTTAATCAAGATAATGACTTGCACAACCTTGGCGACGAAGGTCGAGTGTCTGAGAAAGATGAGACAGCGTTATAATTGATTCAGCAATTAACAGTTCTCACATTCTGTGTATGTGTGTGTTTCTCAGCTCACCTAGCTCGGCGTTAACTTTAAGGATTTTTCCCAAACGAATACTTGTGGAAAACAGCCCGAGGGCGTGACTTAGCAAAAGTAAACTTTTTTTTTTTTTTTTTTTTTTTTTTCTAGCCTACAGTATGTGAGCATAGGCAGTGGCTATTCCAGTCCAAGATAATAGAAAGCAAAACTATTTCGTGTAGTACTTTATAATTCATAAAATATCGTCTGCTTCAATTCGGCGGAGAAGAGAGGGCAGGAAGAGTTTCATAAAACTCTTTCCTCAACAGATACAAATTTTAACGACATGCAAGTAGTACATTTGGGTAGTAGTAGTAGTAGTAGTAGTAGTAGTAGTTATTGTTATTGCTGCTGCTGTAGTAGTAATTTGAAAGAGGTCTGGGACATTCAGGTCAATAGCTCCGAGTACTTTTTGTGAATGGTCTTTTTTTTTACAACTGTCTTTACGTCCTACCGACACAGATAGGTCTTACGGCGACGTTGGATAGGAAAGGGATAGGAGGGGGAAAATCGAGTGAAAATGGGAAACACGGAAAACTATATTCAGGACTGCCGATAGTGGGGTTCGAACCCACTATCTCCCACATGCAAGCTTGCAGCCGCGCGGCCCTAACCGCACGGCTAACTCGCCCGGTGAATGAAGTCTGATTTGCAGTGTGTAACATTTGCTACATATTGCAACTTGGGCTAGAATTAGGATGAGAAAACCAACAAAACGACAGTGACCTCTTTGTTACGTATCAAATTGATGACGCCTGGATTTGAAGAGAAAAACCATGTCTGCGATGGCCAAGAATAGCATGAAGTATTCTCTCCGCAGTTGTGTTCCTAATACTACATAAACCCCGTTCGAGACCAGACTAAAACTTTTCACAGAGCCAGAAATAAAACCCGAGCCAAACTAAACGCTAGATCTCAGTAGGAGCTTGCAATTTTTAGTGCCCATATTTGTTAATCACGTCACAAACAGTATGAACTTCACTTATGTAAAAGCTCAGTTCATATTATTCTTAGATATTCATCTCCCCCATTAAAAACCTTACGTAAGGTGGTAGAGGTTATTACTGTTTTAAGGAATGCATGGGCATTTGCTGATTCACGAACCATTAGTGATTCTTGACCTTCCTGCAAACTGCAAGAAATGGCACTGCGGGAAATCAGTGTTTATTTGTTCGTTTTTTGTGAAATATTTGAAAATGTACAATAAATGTAATTAAGAATAAAATCTTGTCTTTATTATTTGGTTACTGTAGTCTAAAGTACATACAAACCATAATCAGCATTTG
This sequence comes from Anabrus simplex, assembly GCF_040414725.1. Lineage (NCBI taxonomy): Eukaryota > Metazoa > Arthropoda > Insecta > Orthoptera > Tettigoniidae > Anabrus > Anabrus simplex. The sequence continues at coordinate 798,897,974 of NC_090265.1, forward strand.
TCTAATAATCACTCAAAGCAACGCGGTGCTTGCTGGTTTTGCGGGTTGCTTATCAAGTGGTGTTCGGGGTTTGCCCATACATTTATAAGGGGGAAATAGGCAACTATCTCCTCTTAAACTAATGAGAGGTAAAAATGGGAGAGTTCTGACCCTTCGACAGCAGCAATCTTCATCATACGCAGAATATCTTCCAGGATTCCACTTCCGTTTCGCATGTCAATTGTTGAAGTCCATTTTTCCAGCGCTGAAAGTCCAGGCAGAGGGCAATACAGTTTTTAACCCATATATAGTAAATGCAAGTTTTCTTCCCTAGATAAAGTGATAGTCGCCAATATGTCTTCATCAGTCTAATTAACGCGTTTTTGCTGGCTTGTGAGTATCAAACCGTTCGCCAGTTTTGTATGGATGTTCTGAACAGAATTTTTAAAACCTCCCACAGTTAATTAATTCCTTACGCAAATTACTTATAGATACGCGGCTTTAATGTAATTTGCTTTCCGTTGTCTCTAATTTCAGTTTAAGGACATCGTTACTTTTTCTTTCGTCATCTGTTTTTTTTTTTCAATCTTTCAATTTCTTCAGTCAGGGCCATAGTATAATCACAGACCTGGGTAGGTGGAGTGGCTGGAGGACGTGGTGAACTTGCAATAGTCGCGTTATGTCCTGAATCTTTTAACAATTCGTCAGCCATTTTCTTATTGCCCCTCCTTTCCTTCCTTCTTAATCTAGCATGTGACACTTGTTCTATGCTACGCAAAACACCCACATGTCTAGAGGGAACAGCGTCTTTGTTAAGTACACGTTTGGGAGGAAGCCTTAACAAGTCGCCCTTTAGATCCCTTTCAAAATCGCTATCAGAAAAATGTTCGGAACACATCCGGCACGAATCTGCGTTCCACTTTCCATCACGCTTAAATCTTTGGATCCGCTTCTTCCTTAGTTCCTCATTTTTTGGGAAAACGAAATATTTGATATGACTTTTGGAGAGATCTTTCCTGATTTTCACCCAGCTGTTATTCCACACAGCAACCGTGCACCTCGTACAACGCATGTTTATATGCAACCCAAGACAAATCAATTCAAGCCAAACACAAAATAAAATTGGCAAAAGAAAGCAGCTATTCACTACAATGACTAGTCATAGAAAGCACCATGAAACTATAAAATCAGAACTGCAACTCGCTTGCATATATTGGAGAAACACACACACTACTCACATACAGTATTACTGCACAGACTTTTAGCGAAACTGGCGCTCAAGGTTAGTAACCTTGACGGTGGGTAACTGGCTGACGTCATAACCGAGCGTAGCCGAAGCCCTCCGAACGTAGAAACACTTGTTCTGGGCAACCTGTTATATACTAACCTTGATGGTGTGGGGGTGCATGGCGGCTTCATGTGATGGGGACCTAGTGATTATAGGTGGAACAATAGACCAGTACGTTTATTTGGATATTTTGAAAAACTGGGTCTACTACTTTCAGCAGGACAACGACCCGAAGCATACTGATAATAATGTTCGTTATTGGATTGTTTATAATGCACCTCATATCCTGAAAAATCCGGTTGAAAAAATTGTTTCTACAAGAACGGGATACTATTGGTGGAGAAGTCAAAAGAAAATTAGTAGGTTCAATGCCCATCAGATTACGAAGTGTTTTTTAATTAACAATATTTTGTTATTTAAAAATCTAATATTTCTAATATCGTTTATACAATGGCAGGTTGATTAGCACTATTCTCGCACTTCAGTCTCCTGTGCTTATACACCTCCACATTAATTCACTATATACAGTAGTCTATATATAAGCACTTAAGAAGGGACATGGTACATTGAACCAGTAGCGTACATCCGTAAAACACAATAAAGGTGATTGTGCGTATGTGGTGGGCTCACGCAAAACTTGTTATTGTAAGGATACTGATGCAAGTGAATTATGTTGAAATTCAGATTGCAGTACACTACAAAATCTTACATTAAATTAAAGAACAATACGATCAAGGTAAACAGTTTTACAGCGAATGGTATGTTCAGTTTACAATCTAAATTACAACTTTCGAGGCTTCTTAGAAAATATATTTCACGGATCTGTTGGTTTTACAATAATGTCTCTGAATGTATATTTAGTTGATTGTCAGTTTCTCTTTATTTTATTTTTGCAAAATTTCCATTGGGGGTTCTAACCCCCAGTACCGCCCCTTCCCCTCTTTGGCTACGCCCCTGCATTGAACAAGAAACGTGATATCGTTAACTATCAAACTTTATCACTATTCTTGCACCTCGGTGTCCTGTGCTTATCCTCTTACATCTATGCACTTACATATAAATATATTACTCAACTTAATACATGCGATTCACTGAAGTACACTACTCAACTTAAGGCGACACTCCTGAGATAAACATATATTTTTACCTAATGCATGGATGTTCACAAAACTTTGTGGGAATGTCACCTACATAAAACTGGAGACATCACGAACATTTCTTTCATATACAATTAATAGTTTTTCAATTTTTTTGATTTTTTGAAATTTTTAATTCCATCTGTTCATGAAATTTAATTAATATGTTAATGGAAATTTGTAATTAGGTACAGTAGATAATACTTCTTTAAAATCACTACGTATCGATTTTTCTGTACATAATTTATATAAGGAGATACATCGTACTAAAGTTTGCGTAGTTTTTATGTTCTAAAATTTTAGACTTAAAAATCCCTACTACTTGAAAAAAATCTGCAATCAAAAATTCCATACGCAGGTTTCGTAATAGAGCTGTCATACATATGCCATACAAATTTTGTTATATTTGGCAGGATGTTATGGGAGAAAATGGGATTTAAATGTAAAGTTACAACTGGCGGGAAAAATTAAAGCAAAGTTCAAGTGACGTTTTCTTTCTGATTCGTTACCTAAAAATTACCAGAACCGTATGTTTTTCATTCCTTTTCTTTCTTAGCAGCTTCTGTACGAATACTGGTTATTCTGTAAACTTGTCTCTTATTCTCCTCCTTCTCCAAAGAACGTAAAATGATTCACCTGCATTTTGTTTTTCACAATGCAACTTTTCCTGAGTTGAAGTCATGGGGATTATAGTTTCTGTCATGTCATGATTGTTGGCTACAGGTGCAGGACTTACGTGGCTTGAAGTTGATGCGACACTTTCCTGATGAGAACAATCTGATTCCGATAACTGAAGAACATAGTCTATGCATTGTTGCTTTTCATCAGCCGCGATCTTCAATGTAACACTGCACGTCGCTTGACACCCGCACCGCTTTCAAGCACGTTTGTGACATGGAGTTAGAAAAGAAACTATGGCACACACGAGACATCGTCTTGACACGGCTGAGACCGCAACACCGAAAATATCACAGTATACTTTGGAGTCCTTTTACGAGTAGACTGGCGTCGGGAGTTCCATCGCTTGCTATTTTCCGTTTACTTTCTTTCAGGTAGCTTCTTAAGGATGATGTCAAGGATACTTATCGTTGGTTTGAATACAAAACAGATATCCCATACTAAGCTAACTTGTAAGTGAGAGCTAGTCTATGATAACGTATGCTGATATCCAAGGTCAATATTGCACGATACATGTGATTCGGGTTTTCAGATCCCGTTAATCCCGTTAATCTGTTGAACGCTACTCTGCGCCACTTCCAAAATGTTCTTGACGGCTTCACAACTAGGCCTAGTCAGTCTACGAAACTGAATATCAGTCACCGAGCATTTTTTACATAGCGACGAATGTGTCATCCTATGGCGGAATTTCTTTTCTGTCGAAAGTAACTCATTTATAACCTTATGGCTAGTTACTGTACTTTCCATTCCAAGGGGATACAAGGAATTTGGAAAGTTGTCCAAATATTGGTCCAATTATAATTGGGGTATTTCACCAATATGTGTGGTAGATGATCATGCTTCTCTATTAATTTATTATAAATTAGTTTAACAGTGAGGATATTGTGATCATGAAGCGGCAAGCCGTGCAAAGACTGCAGGGCAGATTAAGCAAGACGAGTGACAATATTGATTATTTTGCACAAGGGGAGAAAACTGGAGTGATGTGTCCTGGTCGGAAGACGAAGACTGCACCATTTCTCTGATCAGGAGCGCTTTACATTTTTCGGAGACTGCTATGAGGCCTAATGCCCCTTTGTCAATCCATTCGCAGCAAGGGAATGCACACACATTACTAAACCGTACACAAATGGTGACAAACGTGTAGTTTTTATGACCACTCATAAAAGGACTAGAAGACTATATTTTATTTTTTAGCAAATAAAGTTCTTTTAAGTTTGCGTATTCTGTAACTAAATATACAGTTATAAACGAAATCTATTTCTGTTAAATATCTATTTAAAAAGTAATTACTATTACCAATACGTGCATATGTCAAATGCCTTTACTGCTGTGTGAACACTTGTGTCCGTCTGTGTACTTATTTAACCATTATGGTAGTTTCTCGTCCATTTCATTGTATTCTTTCATATTATTTTGATATGAGGACAGTTGCATTGTGTACTGACAGACCCATTTCGTCAAAAACGTGTCGTTTAACAATAAGCAAGTTGCATAACTTTTTGATGTAGCTGTACAATCTCACCCGAGGAGGATGGATGATACCTGAAACATGACTTCAAAATGTTTCATACATCAATTTTTGACTGTTCAACTGTACAGGTCGAATCCTCTTAAACAGCCGTAAGCTGGAATGTCGTCAACCTACACTACTAAGCTAAGATGGGGTGGTGGTGATTATTGTTTTAAGAGGAAGTACAACTGGGTTACCATCCTCTATTAACACACAGAGGGGGAAAATAGAAGGGATCCAACACTTCGAAAAATGAAAATATCGGCCAATGATAAGAGCCACCAAGGGAGTGAAAATGAAATACTTCCTACTTCCTAGGCCTCCATACGTAATACTGTCGGGGTCGGAAAAGAACAAGAGTTGACTATGGGAGGTCGGGTAGGATAGATGAAAGTGAGGAGCCTGACAGAAGCAAGTGGAACCAATGCCAGTACTCATCTAAGGGCCCCGTGGTCGCCAACCCACACATCCACCCCTCTTAGTCGCCGTTTACGAGAGGCAGGGGATACCATGGGAGTTATTCTAACCCGCCCCACCCACAAGGGGCACCAAGGTAAGAGTGCCTGCCCTTTTAGTCGCGACAGGCAGCGGATACCATGGATATATTCTACCGGTCCCATCCACAGGGGTAATGGTAACTGGTCTCTGATAACATCAGCACATTTGCCTCATAGCACAAGAATGTAATCCGAGTTCTGAGTTCTTTCGGAGAAACTTATCCTCTCCTTCAACGAAAAGGAAGTTGTACTAACAGGTAGATGGTTTCCCATCTTCTCTCGGAGCTCATTATGTCAAAACTTCACTAGTTGTCCCGGCCTAGCCAAAACTATAAACCAGGGTGATTCACGACCTTGAGACTATGACGTGAAGCGACTGTCACGTAGCGCGCGGAGTAACTTTCTGTATTTCGTTGTGTGTTATAATGTCAACAACATAGCGTCGGAACTTACCAGTCAACTTGCATCACGGTACAGTCAAGCTTTGGCAGTGGATTGCACTGAACCCCATCTACCCCAGCGCTGCTGGGGTAAAGAACTTTGTATTAACATTTTCTAATTATTCCTTAGAACGCTTTTTATAATGTTTAAAAATTGCGAACATCTAAGTCAAGCCAAGTACAGCTGCCTCGACAATCTGCTCACACTACCGCAGTTCAGCTTCTCTAGCGAGCTGGGTTTCCTTGCCGAGCGAAATTTAAGGTCGCTTGGGTGACGCATGCACTTGAAACTTCCTCGAGGCGGAGCTGTGCCCCTCCCCCGACAGTAATGTATGGCGACAGACCAGCTAGATTAAGTAAGGAGTGTTAGTTTTAATACTTGACACTCGAAGTCTTCAGTGCCACACACTAGAGACTGCAAGAAAAATTTCATCATCTTAACAGTATAGTCACTTGCACATCGTCTTGCTAATAAAAATAGAGCCAGTATATGAAATCAATTGCAATATCGAAGAATATATTTTAGTCTTGGGTTTCGGCATGTATACAGTTTCTTCGGGCAATTCACTGATGGCACGTGTAGAGTACTGGTATGTGTTTCGATAGCCGCAGAAAAATATTTAGGTTGCCCAGCATGAACACAGAGTTAAGCGCGAATGGTTGTCTGTGATGGTGGTATATAGTGAATTTTTGTAGTGTTCCTCTTGGATTATAGGTGAAGGTTTAGCGAGTTCTGTGGCATTCTTCATGAATATAACGTGTGTTATACGTCGTGACAAATATTTTCCCTCTTCTGTCGTTGATGCACGTACACACACGTATGCGAGTGAAACTATAAAACTTCAAGGACGGTATAATACCAGTTAAATTTTGCTGATTAGTTTAGATTGGGCTTTTTAAGTAAAAACAAATAGTTAGTCCCAGTGTATTTTTGTGAAAACCATGACTGTACTATCACGAAGCGTCACCGGATGAAACTGTAAGCACATTGTTTAAAATCTGCTATAGATTAAGTTAGGATGGTGTCGTCACTGCCGTGAATATCAATTTGGAAGTATGTGCGAGCGTGTGGTTGAAAATATTCCTGAAAGATATTTCTCAGGTAGACCTTTCCACGAAAAATGCAGCCGTATAAAATGGTAATGTTGACTTTAGAGACTGTAGTGGGGTTACGATTGTTTATATTTTAAAAACTTTTTTGCAGCTGGGCTAATGAATATGTTCACCGCCACTGAATTGGCACTGTTGTTTGGCAATATGGTGGGAAAACGGTTCGGGCGATATTTAACGAAGAGAGAGAGTTGTTTGTTGTTCTTGTTGCTGACATTAGTACAGAACGAAATACAGACAGGTACTCGGTGTGCAACGTTATCGTTGCTTCACGACATGGTTTCAAGGTTGTCAATCCAAACAGGTAATCCTTGATAACATACTGTAGACCCATGTATTGTGATGGAAATTTCACTGCACGACTAATAACACCTCTACTTTACAGGCGATTTGCGGTTTCTATTAACTGGCGAACTATTTGACTGACAATATTATTGTATCGCGTTGTAGGTGTAGAATTATTTTAAGAACTGCTGTAGTACTTATTATTAGATCAAATACTTTCGAGTTTGGAAAATGTATCATAATTGTATTTATGTAGTGTTTGAGGAATGTAAGCTGTGAAATTAAAGTCTAGGATTGGGCCTAAGTACAACCTCTAAATTTTTCTTTAAACAAGTGTCGGGGGAAGAAAAATACCGTCATGACGAGCGTCTTAGCGTCCGGTAAACGAATAACTAAATTTGGCATTCGTATGTTAACAACAGAATGAGTTTTAGGACCAAGAGGGCGGATCCCAGTCAAATGAAGGACTGAATAGCGCTATAGATCTAAGAGACGGAAAACTCACATTCCTGATTCTCTTCAAACGCTACTGATGAGCTCAAAGATCGTGTTAGAGAGCAGCTGTGGTCTCTGATGTTGGACGTATCAAGAATGTAAAGGTCAACAGTCAGTCACGAAAGATAACTCTTAAGTTGTGTCTGAACAGTCACACCAATGACCAATGAAGGCGAAGAAAAATTATAATCGTACCGAATGGATTTCTATCAACTTCTGATGATAAGATTCAAAGAGTTCTTGGTTGAAAGCAGTCCCAGAAGGATAATGTAAAACTATACTCTTTCACCATAAAAGCTCATAGTAGACATGAATTACCGACAGAAAGGAGAGAAAGATAAAGAGAGCGGCATTAAGTAGAAATCATGTAAGCAGTATGACTTAGTATGCTGATGGCATGAGATGACAGACTGTGCCGAAAATTTCCAATATATCATCTTGGAAAAGAGGACAAGTCCAGCGACTATGATATAAAAATCAGTCCATAAAAATCTCAGGAATAACATAATATCAGTAGGTGGTAGTGGTGGTGGTGGTGGTGATTTTTTTTTGCTAGGGGCTTTACGTCGCACCGACACAAATAGGTCTTATGGCGACGATGGGATAGGAAAGGCCTAGGAGTTGGAAGGAAGCGGCCGTGGCCTTAATTAAGGTACAGCCCCAGCATTTGCCTGGTGTGAAAATGGGAAACCACGGAAAACCATCTTCAGGGCTGCCGATAGTGGGATTCGAACCTACTATCTCCCGGATGCAAGCTCACAGCCGCGCGCCTCTACGCGCACAGCCAACTCGCCCGGTGTGGTGACTTTTGCTATAAGAGGAAGAACAACTAATCACTGATCAAACGAAAGAAATAGAAGAGGCCCGATCGTTCAAAGAATGAACTATTGGAGAAAGAAAGAAGGGAAGAACCACAAAGGACGCAAAATGAATGGCTCCCTAGGCATCTCAAACCTATTACCGTCAGCGTCGCAGAAGAACAAGAATTAATCGAGGATGATCGAATAGGAAAGAAGAAAGTAGAAGTCTGGTAAAGCAAGTGGAAGCAATGCCACAATCAGTTAAGATAAAATAAGATCCCCTCTTATGCCTATAACGGCAAGCATGAGATATCGTAGATTTATTCTACCGCCCCTATCCGCAGGGGAAATAGCGGTAGGAAACAGCTCAACGATGTGGTGTGGTGGTGGTGATTATTGTTTTAAGAGGAAGTACAACTAGGCAACCATCCTCTATATAACACAAAACAGAGAGGAAAAATGGAAGGGATCCGACACTTCGAAAAATGAAAGATATAGGCCAAAAGAAAGATAAGGGCCACGGAAGGCGTGAAAATGAAAGACTCCTTAGCCCTCGAATGTTCTAATAGCGTCGGGGTCGGAAAAGAACAAGAGTTGACCAAGGGAGGTCGGGTAGGATAGATGTAACTGAGGAGTCATGTACAAGTAAGTGGAAACAATGCCAGGACTCGGATGAGAGCCCCACGGTCGCCAACCCACACTCCAAAGTTAAGAGCCCCTGGGGCCGTTCGACGAGGAATGACTACCACGTAGGAATTACGAAACGGGAGCAGGTGGATCATTTCAAAAATCTTTGGTTGCATTTCATCCCAGGATGGCGGTATATTCAAATTGAAGCAGTTAATATTATGCAAATTTAAGGCGTAGTATAGCGCCTTCTACGATATCAACGGCATTTTGATTTCCGATTTCGAAGTGGGCAGTTTTTCATTAGTGAGATTAATAAGAAGGTCGAGTCTTCAGTTTGTAAAGAAATATGTGAAATGGAACACTAATGATTAATACGTCATATAAAGTGAAGAGATTAAGTTCAATATGTTAGCATCTGATAAGATTCTGTATGCTTAACGACCAACTAACAAGAGGAACGGCGATGAATGTCCACTACTCTCATTATTGGAACCATGGAAGAACAAAACAGTATGATAACAGTTTGTATCTCTCGAACTAATGTTTGTCCTCTGCTTGCAAGTATTAAAAGGCGGTTGATATTGTATATCACACATATTTAAGAGACTGACTAATTCATATCTACTTCTTTCAAAAATGGGACAGTCAAATAAAAGATGATAAACAGTTTGTGGTATTTCACAGGTACAAGTCTACGGCTTCTGGATATTGATTTTAAACCTCTCAAAATATGACCCACATTTTCCATGTCCTGATATGGACTGTGTTATAATTTCGTGTGGCTATTTCTAGCCGAGTGCACCCCTTGTAAGTCACACCCTCCGATGAGGGTGGGCGGCATCTACCATGTGTAGGTAACTGCGTGTTATTGTGGTGGATGATAGTGTTGTGTGTGGTGTGTGAGTTGCAGGGTGTTGAGGACAGCACAAGCACCCAGCTCCTGGGCCATTGAAATTAACCCGGCCGGGAATCGAACCCGGGACCCTTTGATCCGAAGGCCAGTACGCTGACCACACAGCCAACGAGTCGGACATAGACTGTGTTAAAATATGGTCATGTGTTAATCTACTTTTCAGTCTATCAAGGATCTTCGAAAAGAACAATTTCCTTGTAAGCTGACCTCTTAAGCTAATTATCCATATATTTTATTCCACATATTCTTATACGTTTTCAGTTCCTTTTTGACAAATGGAATAGGTTAATTATCATACAATATATTAACAAAGTGTCAGGAGAGGTCGCAGATTCTTTGGCAAATTCATTAGCTATCTCGTTCCCTTCTGTGCCGTCATGACCTCGTACCCGTTTCATGCAGATACAATATGCTTGTTGCAGTTTAATAACAATAACTGAAGTCGCGGAAGTCGCTCGGGTGAAACTTACTCGCTTCGAGTGAAATTTCGCACTACCCAAAACAGAGCGCAATTCAGAGCGAAAAATAGAGCGAGTGGGGCGAGCCGCCTTCGATAAGCCTGAACGCTTCTACTCTTGTTTTGCAGCCAACATGGAAACTTCATATGACATTAAACTCCGCAGCATAACTTAACAGTTTACGAAAACTAAAGACATATACAAGCTGGACAAATCGCCATGGGTATACAACAACGGAGTCATCGTCATTTCAACGGATTTTAAACTGAAATGCAACGTCATCATGTACCATATTTTATTTCATATTCATCTGTGCAAGTGTTATAGTGTGTTTTAAAGTTATATTTCATATTCATCCAAGCAGGTGTTATACTGTATTTAAAGTTGTTTTAAGGTTATATTGTACCGAGCTCGATAGCTGCAGTCGCTTAAGTGCGGCCAGTATCCAGTATTTGGGAGATAGTGGGTTCGAACCCCACTGTCGGCAGCCCTGAAGATGGTTTTCCGTGGTTTCCCATTTTCACACCAGGCAAATGCTGGGGCTGTACCTTAATTAAGGCCACGGACGCTTCCTTCCCAGTCCTAGGCCTATCCTGTCCCATCGTCGCCATAAGACCTATCTGCGACGTAAAGCCAATAGCAAAAAAAAAAGGTTATATTGTGTTTGCCCGATTTGACTTGTTGGCTGATGATGGCACATAGTTTGGTGCCGAAACTAGTACCTCATGTGAACGATATGTGATTCATTCACGTTAATAAATATCTTTGTATTGAATAGGAGGGACCCTCTTAATTTCAATTATTGTAATCCCACTTCAATACGGATCATGAAATTTCTAAATATTAATAAGCAGTTTAATAAGTCTGATCTTATACTGTATTAATAGCAATCGGATGTAATTTATATTTGTCTTGAATTGCATTCAAAGCAGCCTGAGAATCGCCCACTATACAATTAGCGCTGTCGACCGATTAAAAATGGTGATCGATTAACCGATTAATTGGATTATAATCGTGTTCTCATAGTATCCTTGACGGCTTTATTTAAACTTACTTGTAGAGTGTGGACTGCACGCCGAAAGTTGTCGTACTTTGATGTCTCAACTCCTAGAACGATATTTCTTGTATTGTCAGTGGAAACAGAGACAAGTTTGTGTTCCAACCCCCATTCAAGAACTACATCTTCAAACTCTTTTGTGCAGTTAGCGACATTGTGGTTTTCTCTATGGTGTTTAACTTGTAATGTTAAATGACGATACTACACATTTGAATCAATCCCACGAGCTGTAACCCCAAGTAGTTAAGAAGATTAAAAATCCCCCGCGAGATTAACAAATTCTACTTGTTTCAGTTCATCTAATAATTCGACCTTTCTACGACATACAGCTTGTCCCATTTTTTTTGTTTGTTTGTTTGTTTGTTACTGAGTCTAGAGAGAAACTAATAAGTGAGAAATGAGAGCTTCAAGCAAAACCTATTCAATACCACCATCAGAGACAACGCGGCCTACTATCCTGCACAATCCACTTCACTAGTCTATTCGTATTTTCAGTTTCTACATTAAGGGGACACATGCTACTATTAGGTGCTCTAGCGTTGACAGAGAATAAGAACTGGTAGAGACAATGATAGATGTAGGTACACTGTGGAAGGGATGAATATGTTTAAGATTACACTGAAGTCTACTTGTACTTCCAACACAACGTTTTTCCGCATTTCTTACAAAACACTGTTTTTCCGTCTGTCATCTTAAGCTGCGTTTACACTAACGAAACTCCCTCGCGGAAGTCGTTCGGGTGAAACTTACTCGCTTCGAGTGAAATTTCGCACTACCCAAAACAGAGCGCAATTCAGAGCGAAAAATAGCGCGAGTGGGGCGAGCCGCCTTCGATAAGCCTGAACGCTTCTGCTCCAGTTTTGCAGCCAACATGGAAACTTGTTTTGTCCCTCCAGCCGCTGCAGCCGCGTTTTCCATCATGCCAATGTCATTTCTGATCAAAAAAGGGAAGAAGAAAAATCGGCGCCCTCGACGATGGTGGAGCAAACAATTATTCCTTGGAAGAAGCCAATATGGAAACAGCGTTATGAGAGAAATGGTACAGGAACCCATTGATGATAAAATTAAGAACTTCGTCCGCATGAGTACCCAAGATTTTGAACAACTCGTTTCACTGATCAGTCAAAAAGTTGAAAAACAAGACACAACATTCAGAGAAGCAGTAACAGTGAGAGAAAGGTTGGCTGTCACACTGCGTTTTTTAGCAACTGGTGATTCGTACACAAGTTTGCAGTATTTATTTAAAATATCGAAGTGAACAATATCAAAAATTGTCCCAGAAGTTTGTGATGCGTTGATTGAAACACTTCAGGATTATGTGAAGGTAAGGATAATAACTAATCACATTTAAAACAGTAAATAGACTCGGTATTATATATGTATTTAAAAAAAAGTCAAATGAACAAATAGGAATGCTAATAATTAAAAATCACACAATATTAATTCAATTTAAAAATACATTTCGTATCCAAACCGCACCCATTCAAACAATAGCGTTTGATATATTTGTTAATTGTTATGGATCAATAAAAAATGGGTGAAAATTTAAAATAAAGATAAAATATTGGAAGGAAAAATAAATCACAAACCAAGTAAAATCAGTCACAAGCGCAATAGCCCATCTAAATATGACGAATCCAAATGTTCAGGGCTTGTGTCTTCTGAACGTGGCGTTGTCTGCCCACTAGTGGAAGTTCTTCACAATGACCCAAAAATGCTTCAAAATAGTTACCGGTAGGTTTAAAAAAGTAATGAAATGACACAATTTTGCTTTATAAACCAATAGTAATAGCTTACCTGATCCAGTGACTCTGCTCTTATTTTCTTACGATCTTTCACTTCGATATGATCCCAGTAGCGCTTTCATCTTCGCTTTCACTGTAGAGATAGGAAAGTTTAGTTGAGAACTAATTTCCTTCCACGCATCTTCTTTTTTATTGCGATTGAAATAGTTTTTGTTTTTCGGATTCCACATAAAATTTCTATTTTTGTAGAGCTCGATGAGCTGCAAGCACTGTTCTTGATTCATCCCTCGCGCAACTACGGGGACCACGTTTACACCGAAAGAAATTCGATGAGCGAAACCCTTTGATGCGCGGACAAAACCCGACTGACCTCCGGCTCGCAGCGAGGGTCCTCACTCCGCAATTACTCAGGGGTGAGGGAGCGTCTACACTAGGAAATTGCGCTTAGTGTAAACGCAGCTTTACAACAGTCATTTAGTTTAAGTCCGGAAAATTCACCAAGTTTTCCTAGCATCGGTTCATAAGCCGCATTTGTAACCGAAGTTCACAAACACCTATTGTGAGTGCGAATATATATGCCTACTGTCTGCTGTATAACAACCGCACACGAACTGAGGTTTAAGTTTTAACTTTTTCTACTGTATCTTTCTGGTAACTCGTATATGCCCATTCCCACATTACCTGGAAATTCCTGGAAATGTCTTAACGGCAGTCGCTTCAAGTACCTTCCCACATCTTTCCATTATGCCGCCTGACTGTGCTTTTTAAAGGTCCGCCAATATACTGCAATGGTATAAGAGAAAGATATTAACATCAGCAGTTCATGCGCCCCTGCACTGCACGGCGCAAGGTGCAGGAGACGACTTCACTAGGTTGACCAAAGTGCAAACCCCTACTCCACTTCCCCTACACCTGTCTCACCCGTTCGGCCTGTCTTCGCCTTCTCCACCTTCCCCGCTGATTCTCCCTTCACAGCGAAATATTTATGTGCGGTGAGAGGTGACACTGTTGTATGAGACAATGTTACCGGTGTTAAAACACTCTTCTTTCAATTTGATTTGAGCAGACAATTTATCTTCTCTAGCTCTTCTTTTCCTTTACCTTTGCAATGATACCAGTTATGCATGGGACAAGGGACCGGCTGACAGCAATTTTGAGAGCCTTCTTTAAATTACAATCTAGTTCTACTCGCACGCAATCTAGTTTTCGTACAAGTTAAAACAAGAAAAAATACCTTTCACATATGCATGTGGAACCAAACATCGAAATAATCTTAGCTGCTTCTCGATTCAACTTAGGAAAATCTTCCTTCGACAAATTGTCATAGTATTTGAGCAAAGCCTTTGTATTGGAAAATAGACCTTTTTGATTAACTTATCACATAATTATTGTCCACAGATTAAGCATCTGGCGTTATCGTCATGACCGAGATAAATACGGAAGTTCCCAGTTCGATTGAAATGGATTTTCGGAAGTCTTTGCTTTCTTCGAAACAGGTTGCTCCAATATTATATTGTTGTCTTGCGCTTATCTATATCACTGATAAACAAGCCGTCTATCACCGAACGCTTCGTCCCCCTCAGAAGACTACACCATCCGAATTGAGCCGAGTCGAAGATTTGCACGCGTGAGATTTTGGGCGTTTGAGAGGCCCTGGCTTACTTTAATGACCAGTCTATCATACAATAACTGAGGATAGCACACCAAATGGCAAATAACAATACACTGGTTTTGCGCCACGAAAAACAGCTATTTTTCCTTCACTACACTACAATTTCAATGGGTTCGATTAATCGACTAAAGCATATTGATGGGTTAATCGGATTTTTATTAATCGGCTAATCGGTTCGATTAATCGATTAAACCGACAGCTCTAATTACAATTATGACTCTTAATCCATTCAACTGTCTGTTGTAATGCGCAGAATTCTGCTTGAAATATTGAACATTCTGAAGACAATCTGAACTTTTCAGCATCAATCTCAATGTTATCCACAAAAGCATACCGCGCAAGCCAACGATAATTTTCCTTGCAAATCAGAGAGCCATCTGTATACATATCAAAATGATGGAGGCCTCTTAATGCACTTTCCCGCACCTCTGGTGCAACTTATAAAATCTTCTCAGGATTCATGACACCCATTTTCATTAAAATAAGATATATTATCAAGGAAGTAAATAAATTCGAATAATTTCAATTATTCGTAATTGCCGGATTGAAAACACAAGCGGCAGAGAGCTGGCCGTCTGAGCACAAGTTGGCAGGCTCGATCCCGGTTTAGTCCGGTGGTATTTGAAACTCAAATCCGTCACCCTCGTGTCGGTAGATTTACTGGCGCGTTAAAGAAATACTGCGGGATAAAATTCCGGCACCTCAGCGTCTCCGAAAACCGTAAAAGTAGTCTGTGGGACGTAAAACATTATTACTAATAATACTAATAGTAGTAGGGCCTAATTGTCATGTACCAATTATTATCCCCGTTGGCTTATTCCTACAGTTCTAAGCGCGTGTTTGTTTTGTATCACCACGGTATCAGATTGAAGTTGAAGAGGGGAAAAATACTGAAGATATTCCCAAATGAGGAACCCACTTTTCATCTCATTTATCGTCACAGAGCTGAGTACACCTCTCAGGTGGTGGTGGTGGTGGTGGTGGTGGTGGTGGTGGTGATTATTATTTTAAGAGGAAGTGCAACTAGGCAACCATCCTCTATATAACACTAATCAGAGAGAAAAAATGGAAGGGATCCAACACTTCGAAAAAAAAAAGGTATCGGCCAAAGTAAGACAAGAGCCACGAAGGACGTGAAAATGAAAGACTCCCTAGGCCTCGAATGTTCTAATGCCGTCGGGGTCGGAAAAGAAAAAGAGTTGACCCAGGGAGGTCGGATAGGATAGATGAAAGTGAGAAGCCAGGCACAAGTAAGTGGAAGCAATGCCAGGACTCAGCTAAAGACCCCGTGGTCACCAATCCACGCCCCCAAGTTGAGAGACCCTAGGGCCCCTTTTAGTCGCATCTTACGGCAGACAGGGAACACCATGGGTGTTATTCTACCACCCCCACCCACAGGGGTAAACAGCGAGCGAGTTAGAGAAGCAGTTGGGGTTTGTTTATGCTATTTAGTCTTAAAAAGGTAGCTGGCGAAGACTTCAAGTCATGTATCCCAACATTCCTTGTAGGCCTACAGTCAATAACATACGCAAGTACACATTTCGGCCCAAGTCAAGAAGTCGAAAATGATTTTTGTCCAGTTAGATCGTGAAAATAACACACTGTGGTGGTGGTGGTGGTGGTGGTGGTGGTGGTGATTATATTAAAAGGAAGTACATCTGGACAACCATCTTCCTGCACACAGTGCATCGTGTGGTTCTCGCTCGACTAGAGTTGCCACCGTGTTCACGGACCTGAACCCTATCTAACCTCTCCTTCTTCTAGTGCTCTATCCGTCATCGGATAACAAGAAGGAAACTGATCGTGGACCAGCAACGTAGTATACTATTTCACATTTAATTTCGAAAAATTGTCACGTCGGGTGAGCTACCGAGTCTTCAGAAATTAAGACAGGACGGAATTGAATACGCTAGCTTGGAAAGGAAGACATCGACTTCTAACTCCTGATTCGCCCAGTCACGGACGTAAGTAAAAGCACTTAATGAATAGGAGAAACATGAGCAATTACAATGTTAGTCTTTTCTCAATTTTACTAGGAAGTAAAGTACGCTTGAGTGTTAATTCCATACCTTATCCCCCCAGTTTATTAACGTTTTAAATTGCCAAGTGTTATGAGAGCTTATTTTTACGTGTTCACTGTTATCTCGCCGCAGGTACTAATAAAGGAGATGATCAATCTAGCTGTTGTTACTTTCGACACCAACTTAAACAAACTATCAATCGATGCAAGGATCAAATCTCATTCAGTATGCAGACTCGCGTAGACAAAACAATGCCGGGGACTGAAAGTAGCAGTTTTAATCTTGAGTTACAGACGAAGTCCACAGTCTCATTTGAGGAATGTTGTGAAGCAGTACTACCGCACTTTCACACTGTATATACTGTAAATAAATCAGGTTGATGACTACCTTAACCTTGAATGCTCCGCTGCCTTGAGTTGGTTAAGGTGATAAAGCTTATCAACTGGAAATCATTTCATTACGGCCGTGTGACTGTGAGGAAAATCTGTGTTAATTTCGTATGTTTATTATATCCTGGCCTAATCCTGTAAAGCAGGCCCTTTGATAATGGTGGGCCAGTGAAGTGCAGGAAAGTGTAGAGAAGTAGTAAAATGAAATGGCGTATGGCTTTTAGTACCGGGATATGTCCGAGGACTTCGGCTCGCCAGGTGCAGGTCTTTTGATTTGACTCCCGTAGGCGACCTGCGCGTCGTGATGAGGATGAAATGATGATGAGGACGACACATACACCCAGTCCCCGTGCCAGGGGAATTAACCAATTATGGTTAAAATTCCAGACCCTGCCTGAAATCGAACCCGGGACCCCTGTGACCAAAGGCCAGCACACTAACCATTTAGCCATGGAGCCGGACTAGAGAAGTGGTGTCCAACCTTTTCCAGCTGGCGTCTCCTTTTGTAAGCTCTGCAAATTCCATGCCATGAACAATACCGTTATTAAATTACCGGTTTTCTTTTTTTTATCAGTAACACTTACATATGAGAATAATAAAGAATGAATTAGTGGATTAACTCCACCTCCGGAGGGACCGTCAGTGCCCTCAGAGTGATGTCTCCAAGCCTATAAAAAGGAGGAGGGTGAATGGCTGATCAATCAATCAATCAATCAATCAATCAATCAATCAATCAATCAATCAATCAATCAATCAATCAATCAATCAATCAATCAATCAATCAATCAATCAATCAATCACCACTGATCTGCATTTAAGGCAGTTGCCCAGGTGGCAGATTTCCTACCTGTTGTTTTTGTGGTCTTTTCTTACATAATTGCAGAGAATTTGGTAATTTATTGAACATCTCCCTGGTTTTTGAGTCTTGAGGGGTGCGCTGTTGCCGAGAGGCTGCAACCATTAAAACTCAATAAACACTTAAAACTGATTGCTGAGCTGCCAATGTAACCAGTAAATCACATTCAACAACGGGCAAGATGAGGGCCATCGATACCCGGCACCTTAACACGGGGTATACTCTGCTAAGGTATGGTCACCGTAACAGAAGACTCTATAGTCCTCCAGGTTGGAGATTGGGCGAGGGATTGACAATTCTACCCCAGTAAAAACTCTACTGTTGAGGCAAATATTACAGCTCTCCAAGAGGTAAAGTGGATAGGAAACTGAATGAGAGAGAAGAAATACTGCACACTATACTACAACTGTGGTGATACACACCAAATGAGCACAACTTTCTTTGTTGACAGGGAAGGTAAACAGCGTGTAATTGGCTTCACATCTGTCATGAGTCATGACTTATGACCGTATCTGCTACTTACGAATCAAATGTAAGTTCTTTAATTGAAGCATAATAAATACACATGCTGCTTTGGCTAAGGGCGATTTCTAACTAGCGTTAATATGCCGAGATACTTATGGTTACTGGAACCACATTTCCATAACCTTATCACGATAATAATTTTGTGAATAACACCAAATTTTGCTTTCGCTATTTAATAAAGCTAAGAAACAGTAGGAATATCCTTTTCTTTTAAACATGGTCTTAGCCTAGGGTATGGCCCTCTTCATGTAATATCAAATAGCATAGTATATACAGTTATAAGTGGAAGAGCAATTAACAGAAACTAAGGTACGGATATAATTGAAAAGGATAAATTCAGAGCGTTTTTATTAAATTAGTTCGGCGATATTGTGAGCTTGTGTTGACGGTCATTATGTGTCTAGCATTGGGACAGAAATACCAAAACTTGAAACAGATACTAGAGCTGTGCAAAAAGAGAGCCTTAAATGAGTCTACAAGTCGCTTTCCACAGCTCTAATAGGCAATATTCCAACATTTCATTGAAGAAATAGCTCAGACGGAAGAGCACTGGCCTTTTGAGCTTAGGTTGGTGAGTGCGATTCAGACTCAGTCCGATAGTATTTTAAGGTGCTCAAATAAGCCAGCTTCGTGTAGGTATCATGTCCTACACGAAAAAGTTCCGGCACCTCGGCGTCTCCATAAACAGTAAAAATAATTAGTGTGACGTAAAACCAATACCATTATTTATTGTTTTAGCAACGTAGAAATCCTCAGTCTTAACCATTTTCGGTATTAGAATTTGACCCTCACATTTCTGAACAATGCAGCTTATGAAGAAGTCTTAGGGATCATTTAAAAGGTTCGAGGTGTTTATCGTGTTCATACGAACACCTTCTTGACATCAGAGAGTTCTGGTCAAAAACTGAAAACTAACTTCATGCTCAAGCCGGGCCTGTCATAAAAATAACATTCTGTAGATATCTGCAAGCACAATAATCTGACGGTTAATTTAATGGCGTGTGGCCTCAGGAGAGGCCTGGTGCAGGTCTTTCGATTTGACGCCGTAGGCCACCTGCGTGTCTTGATGAGGATGAAATGATGACGCCGACACGTACACCCAGTCCCCATGCCAGGGGAATTAACCAATTATGGTTAAAATTCTCGACCCTACCGGGAATCGAACCCGGAACTCCTGTGACCAAAGGCTAGCACGGTAACCATTTAGCCATGGAGCCAGACATCTGACGGTGATAGCACCGATAAGCACACTGTTAAACTGCACACCAACAAAAATAATTATACTAATCTTACCTATATACTGAAAACACAAGAGGAATAAAGAGCAATGATGATGCAATAACTATTTTTAAATGAAATTCCAATTAGCAATTCTTACGTCTGTAAACTGTTAAGTTCTTGAGATATAGACATACACGTTCATAAAATTCGTCCCTCTTTTCACTCCCTTAGTGACGGAATATCCAATTTTTTTTTTTTTTTTTGCTATTTTGCTTTACGTCGCACCGACACAGATATGTCTTATGGCGACGATGGGATAGAAGTGGCCTAGGAATTGGAAGGAAGCGGCCGTGGCCTTAATTAAGGTCCAGCCCCGGCATTTGCCTGGTGTGAAAATGGGAAACCACAGAAAACCATCTTCAGGGCTGCCGACAGTGGGGCTCGAACCCACTATCTCCCGGTTACTGGATACTGGCCGCACTTATCCAATTTCTTTACGCTCAGTGATGGTGAGTCAGTCAGTCAGTCAGGACATGTTATTTTATGTATACAGATGTATACACCCGTGATTTTGTAGTTTAGTCCATGCAAGCATATTATTCAGTATGGCCTGGTCACTGCCATGTACAGTTAAGAGTCGTACAGCATCCTCTGAGCTACCTGGTGAGTTTCATTTTAGATAACAGAAGTTCGCGCAACCTCGAATAACAGAAGTATAGTTAGTCAAACTACATTGGAACTCTTTTTCTTCAGCTTTCAACAAAGGTTTTAAAGGAAAACTGCACATATCCGAGATCATTCAGAGCGATACATTTTATGTGAAGCTCTGGATATTTCATTTGTATCACTGTTCACTATCTATAAACCAAACCAAACCCCATGGGGCAACAGCCTCAAAGGACCATGGCCTACCAAGCGACCGCCGCTCAGCCCGAAGGCCTACAGATTACGAGGTGTCTCGTGGTCGCCACGATGAATCCTCTTGGCCGTATTTCTTGGCTTTCTAGACCGGGGCCACTAGCTCACTGTCAGATAACTCTTCAATTGTATTCACGTAGGCTGAGTAGACCTCGAACCAGCCCTCGGACGCAGGTAAAAATCCCTGACCTGACCGGGAATCGAGTCCGGGCTGGCTCTCTCTCTATATATACCAATGGTCGGTAAAGAGGGCTCAAGTATCGATTTCCATTCGTAAAACTGGGCCAATCCATACGAAGTTCTGACCCTAATAAATTGAGAAAATGGCCAGGAAGAAGGAGATTATTCATGACATTAAGACAGCATATTCTTATTCTAAAATAACTGTATAATGGGAATTATTTTTTGTAGCACAGTGGGTCGGACAGTGCATTTCACGTTTATAATAGGGTTGGGCAGACCGGAACATTCAGTTGTTCCGCAACATTAGGAGGTTGAGGCGGAGTGTTTCGGTACAGGGTGCCGGCACGCGGGACACGGGACTGTAGAGAGAACTTCGAGAGGCAACATGACATGCTTCGCGTCAGCTGGAATGTGCCTGTACCGAACGTGCTGTTTCAAGGCCTCACTAGATAGATTAGTTGGCCTTGGCTGTGTCTGACTGTTGATACCGGCTGGGTGCCGCCCTGTGCTGGAGTGTAAACATTTTTTCATCCAGTTATATCTTTAATTCCAAAGCGATGACCTATATTTTTTGTGGGTTTAAAAGTTTCCTTAAAGTCCAAATTAATTTTTAACGCCAATCTCCGAGAAAGTGTTGAGGGAAATTTTCGAGATATTAAAGAAGGTAAATGGAAGTTGAGAGGGAAGGAATTCGAAGTGCAAAGAGCATAACAGCACGAAAATAATTAAACCGCACGAAAGACGGTAAACTTTACATAGTGTCGCATCGGAGTCCTGTTCAGGACTTTTTTACTAGAAGAAAACCGGACAGAGTAAATGCAATTTATGTTCTTCTATCTTCAACCGGCACAATGACAAGACATTTCATACTTAAACATCCCACAGTTTTCATTTTTGTGTTCTGCGTGTATATTGTGTTTAAGTATTATTTTCATGTTCTGCTTGTATAGTTTTATTTTTAATCTTTTTATATAGTGTTTAATTTTTATCTTCGTGTTTCGCTTGTATGGGTTAACTATTATTTTCGTGTTCCGCTCGTATATTGTGTACGTGAATAGAGCATTGACGAATGTTTCTTCAACTGTGCGAGTATACTTTTAATTGGTGAAAATAACATTGTGACATTTGTAAAAACATGTACTGCCAGTGTAATTGTGACAGGTGTGTTTCAGAATGAATGAAAATATTCTTATCCTAAAAAGAAAATTTAAGACATGATTTTTGGGTGAGTGTTTCATTCAGAGTTCCGACTGCTTTCTCACGTGCCTTGAAGTTTTATCCTGGTCCTAATTATTCACAATACAGGCCAATACATTCAACTGGCGAAAATATTTTTCAATTAGTTACTTTTAAATACTTGCACTGCCATTGTAACCGTGTTATGTGTATTTCATATTGACCGGAAAATCTTAATCTAAACGCAACCTTTAAACGTGATTATTGGGCGAGAATTTCAGTGTTCCGACTGTTCGTTCACGTTCCGTGCAGCTTTATGCTGGACATGGCCATAACTACATACAGGCACACACCAAACAGCATGTTCGGTACAGGCACATTCCCGCTGGCGCGGAGCATGTAATGTTGCCTCTCGAAGTTCTCTCTACTGCGCAGTTACAGTCCCGTGTCCCGTGCGCCCACTGCACAGTTCAGCTAGTAGGCGAAGGGCAGTGCATAGTGGCGCTTCTGACGGGACAGCAAGTCAGTGTCTCCGTCTCGCTTGAGAATGTTTCGGAACAATTGACACTCGGTGTTCTGGAACAGTTGAACATAACTGTACACCGGCAGTGTCCGAAACAGGGGCATAGTGCCCACCCCTAGTTTATAATGCAGTTTCGTTTACAAGAAATAGTGAAGGATATATAGACTTAATTTGCGTGTAAGAAACCAGTTTCCTTCCCATTCCTAAGCCTGTCCTATCCTATCGTCACCATAAGACCTATTTGTGTCGACGACGTAAAGATAAAAAACATCCCAGTTTATCCGGTACTCACCAACACTTTTGCAGGTAAGGTCTACCATCGAATAAAAAACAGCACACCCCAACATATCTAACTACAACTGAGTGTCACATTTTATTTATGAATTTTCATTCAATTTAAATGAAAATGTGTTACGTCCTGGAACCCAACGTTAAGTATTTTCAATCTTATATAGTGTATTCGTATGAAAAGTTGTACAAATATTTCTCAAGGATAAATTTTCAACTTCTATTCCAGCCTTTAAAGTAATTCAAACAGCAAACTAGCCGATTCTAACTGTAAACCACACATAGCTATCGGAGTGGCAAGGAAGAATATTTCTATTCGTGAGAGATAGCCTTCGTCGTCAAGTTTTAAGAATACTATTCGGCCTGTGAGGACAGGCTTTCCAAATTTATTCCAGATGTTATTCCACATACACATATCCTAATCGCAACCAGAAATAATAACAATTACACTACCACAGACATCACTCGGTTAATGAAATTGCTAGACTCATGTCCCCGCCTTAGCGGATAGGACTGCTAGTTTCCAGACAATATAATTACTCCACAGATTGATTTGAAAATTGACAATTGTCCTGGTGGCCGCCGTTCTGCATTAATTTATAGCGAGGGGTCTGTGTGTGCCTCTTATCCACTTATGAATTGTGAGAGCCTAAAACTAGAAAGCTGTACATTCGAGAAACTTGCTGTCCTAATACCGATGTTGCTAGTGGTTTTACGTCGCGCCGACACAGATAGGTTTTATGGCGACGATGGGATAGGAAAGGCCTAGGAGTTAGAAGGAACCGGCCGTGGCCTTAATTAAGGTACAGCCTAAGCATTTGCCTGGTGTGAAAATGGGAAACCAGGGAAAACTGCGACAGTGGGATTCGAACCCACTATCTCCCGGATGCAAGCTCACAGCCGCGCGCCTCTAACCGTACGGCCAACTCGCCCGGTAATACCGATGCTGACAGCAGTCTTTGAGGAAAGTATTTTCGAACATACTCCATGTTCTATTTCTGATATACATAACCCAATTCTAGCATAAAGTTATAACAATTACACTATCTCAGAAATCACAATAATTCAAGCTACCAATTATTTATGCACGCGATTGAAGAGCACGATGTATTCATTTTACGATTTGAAGACAACATGAGACACCGCGGAAAGATGTTTCCGCACTCCAATTCTATTTGAAATTCGAGAACCTGACATGACAATGCAGCAAGCTACTCGAGTTGCTATTGGCCGGAGCTCAAAGTGCGTAAGGTTTGAGGCCCAGTATAGCACTTAAAATACAGAAACAACAAATAAAACGAGAATGGCGTAAACTTCAACTACGACAAAGTTACGTTACTCTACATATAGCAAATATGTTACGGCATCTTTGGAAAGCCAAATATGATGTCTTAACAATATGTGCCGTCGATCACGTCCAGTTCTTAACCTCAGTATACAGTATTTCCTTTGACTTGCATTAGCAAACGAACGTGTGGTGATCGACGAAAGATGACCTTATAAATCGCGATTCCTTATAATAATTTTATTACAAATTTGCCTTTTAATTCCCACACCAATGCTTTCATTTGGTATTCTGTAAGAAACTAATGTACATCAAAGAAGGCAATAAAAAGTAGTCAGACGAAATGAAAGATTAAGATATATTCATCAGCACTGTTTTAATTAGCTTCCTAAGTATGAATTGAATGAAGATACAGGTATTGACTATAAATAAATTAGCTGTGCGCACAAACTCGATATCAATTGTGATTATCGATTATTTGAAGGGAAAAATCTTGGTCGCACACGTTGTTGCCCCTTTCAAGCATGAAAATTGTGCTTTCGTCCGGCGATGAATAAGTCACATCAAAGAATTCGGAAGACCATTTGAGGACTAAAATACAATGTAGATAGCAGTACTTCACTAAACTCACATAGCAGTTAACGAACATTGCAGCTTTAAAATGACTGCGAAGTTTTGCCTTAAACCATTATGCTCCGAAGCCATTACTGCCGCACCGTCACACGTTTGAGCGATTAATTTTGAGCCACACTTAAAATCGTCGATTGTTTGTACAGTGTTTTGCAGTAAACCATCAGCAGACCTATCAGAACTAACACATGAAAAATGCAAAAATCGTTCTTCAACAAATCCTCCTTTAGTTGTGTACCGCAGAATTATGGCCATTTGCGATTTCATAGAAATATCAGAGCTCCCATCTAAAATGAGAGCCACAAAGGGGGCTTCTGACACCTCTTTCTTAATTGTTTCAGCAATGACTTCACCAATTGAAAAAAATCAAACCATTCTGAAAAGATGACGACGTACTGAATCCATAATTCTACCTTGCTAAATATTGCAACTAGAAAATTGCAATTACAAGATGCAACTACAGTGCAACCGTAATTCTTTACTGCAAGCTCATCTCACGTTCCGTGGCGTTACAACTCACCGTGCGAAGCGAGCCTCCCATTCGAACGAGGTCGGAACACTTCGGCTGACCTCGGGTAATTAATAATGAGCTTCTAAATAATAATCCTCACTGCGAGAGATTTCGGCACTATCAGTAACAAAGAAATAAGTATTTAAGAATTTTAAGAAATATTTGATGAAGCTAAAGTCCACAGGGTGGAAATGTATTTAATTAGGCCTGGAGAGAAATTGGCATCTATGTTGGCAGTGAGGGAAGCGCGAGTCAAGGACACGCAATCAAAATGCACGCGAATTCACCTGTACGAAATTAATTAATTACGCCCGTTAACGGAACAGGGAAAATCACCAAACAACACCATCTTGACTTGAAAATTAGGTGAAATTTTTGGGGTGAGTCTCGAAGAAATCGGTCCAGTGGTTATCAAATTGTATGATTACACCACAATACATCACGACACGTAAATCGTCCCTAAGAAAGTCTTTAAATACCCCCACCTCAGACAGTAGCTTCACTCATGGTTGTCATGGTTCGCGAGGGTGGACGTGCGTCGTTTTAACATCAAGTAGAGGTCCTCAAGTGTTCCTTCAATGAACTTCTGAATTGTATTGAGTTAGTTGGCTCGAGATAGAAGATTTTACCAAGTGGTAAATGACCAATGAAGGCTCAATTAGCTATTGATACAATGTAGTTACGATATCTATCATAATCAGTAAAGAAAATAATTAATTGAATTAGTATAGGATTCCTGAACTTCTCAAATGGAAACGGCGAATTCATAGATAACTTTCGTGAATTACTGTGACACGGTGTATTTTTGAAATCGGTAAAGGGAACTGCAGAGATAAGCTTCGGGTTTCATATCTTTAAAACACCTGGCCTAAGGGGAATTTGGACGTTCTCACAGACGAGAGTTGGGTCCTCGGCCAGAAGCAGAGCGGTTGTACATATTGTGTGTGTCTAGAATAATGTATTATTTACGTTTGTTGGATCAATTAAAGTGTAGTATCTGTGTAGTTATAAGTAATGTATAGGAGAAGAATGTGCTCTTCAATCATGTGTGGCTAAGTTTGAGACGAGCTGGCACAAAATGGAGCCATGATGTCTACGACACAGTCACAGGTCTGTCTTATTTAAATATCATGTTTTGTAGTTAGAATGTACAGTGGAGTAGGTTAATAATTATTATTGTTGAGAAAATTGGACCAAAACCAAAAAGACAAAAAATGCACAAAAAATGACGAGGCCGAAAAAGCTGATTTTAAAACGCCAAAATGGTAACAACACCAAAATGATCAATTCTGTCATTATTTTGCTAGACCACAGCCTGGATGAAGTGTGATGGAAATCAGACTCTTTGCATTTACAGTATTTTGATGGGAATTACACGACATCAATGATACCGTATTAGTAATGAAGTACCTAGACCGAGCACCTTTCTTAACTTCAAAAAATAACATGTTAACTTTAAAGGTAAGTGGGGCGAGCCTTGATGTTACAGGAGAGGGAATCGCTTCACCAATTCACCAGGGCGAACTCGCTGCGCTCGTTCACATCGGTTAAGTGTGTTTAGTCCTCAGCCCGAAAGCAGGTTGGATCCTCAACAGCTCCGCCATCAGTTGTCATAGATGGCTAGGCATCACTGAAGAGGCGTACTAGGGAAATGAGGAGTGAGGTAGTTTCCCGTTGCTTTCCTCACCGAGCCAGAAGTTGCTATTACATATCAGTCTGCCAAGCCTACTAAAATGCATGCACCAACCGACCCTATGAGCAATATTTTCACACCATTCATACCAGGGACCGGCTGTAGAAGGAATGGCATTACTAGCATCACTCATACCTCAGCCACTTTCATTTTGTCAAAGCGAAGGATAAAGCTGAGACAGATCAATGAAAGTAACAAAATTGCTCTAGCCCACACCAGAAGACACAGTGCACTGTAAACACTAGGTCCGCCAGCAAAGGCATATCGGTTAAATAAAATATACATTTGGTTTAAACATTATATATATATATATATATATATATATATATATATATATATATATATATATATATATATATATTATGTTAAAGTATAGTTTGGGCGCAGTTATAAGCAGCCGTTTTCGAGATAAGTCGCACACACACACACGCACGCACGCAAACTGCTTCATTAGTATAGATATATTATTATTAGTACAGTAGGTATAGACTAATAATAATCTATTATTAATCTGTTTTATTTGGGGCGGTGGGAGGTAGTTTAGGGGGGAGGGAGTCGCGCTGTAGCCTTGGAGGGGGATTTGTGTGGAATTGTCAGTCGAGATTATTTCTGAGTCATTAAACAGGCAGCCACGTCCAAGGGCTGTGGGGAAGTGTCAGTATTTTTTGCAGTTTGTGGAAGTGTCAGTGTGGGGAACTGCAATGTAATCATTCTAAACTGCATGTTCAGCTCTGGATTTTTTTGTAAAGTGGGCAGATGAAGCAATGAGTTATACTTTCACATCCTGTCTACGATACCTGTTGTCAAAAAAAAAAAAAAAACCAGAATCTGCTACAGTGAACACACCAAAGTAAGAATTAAGTGCAAACAAAATAAAATCTATAAATGAAGGTTCTACTTTCAGCTGTTACTTAGTTCGTCACTAGTCATAAATGGCTACTCCATATTTTACGTAGCCGCACGACAAACGACCTTGCCCCAGGCAACGTACCAATGAACGACATAGCAGAGGCAGCAGCAGCCTGTAGACCTTGGCTTGACATGTTACATCTACCATGTGCTGATTTCAAGCCAATGATGTCTATATTAACTTTTTATGGAAATATTACGAGCACACATTTCTTTAACTATTACGCCTTCAAGAGTGGCAGAGGATCCTAATGAGTTTGTTCTCAGGCTAGTATTAGTAGTCGTAATAGTAGTAGTTCATGTAGAAAAAATATTTACCCTAATGTAACATTTGTTATGTTCGTGTTTGAGTAATCAGTCCATAGACTGGTTTGTTGCAGCTCTCCACGCCACCCTATTTTGTGCTAACCTTTTCATTTCTATGTAACTGTTGCGTCCTACTTCTGCTCTAAATCTGCTTGTCATATTCATACCTTGGTCTATCCCTACCGTTCTTACCGTCTACATTTCCCTCAAAAACCAACTGCACAAGTCCTGGGTGTATTAAGATGTGTCCTATTATTCTAACTCTTCTTCTGGTCATATTTACCCAAATCGATCTCCTCTCATCAATCAATTCCTAATTACAGATTTTCAACCTCTTATAACATGAATTGTATCATTACATAATAATTATACATCCATGCAATCAGATGTAATCTAAAGAATAACTTGACTGAGCTCGATAGCTGCAGTCGCTTAAGTGCGGCCAGTATCCAGTAATCGGGAGATAGTGGGCTCGAGTCCCACTGTCGGCATCCCTGAAGATGGTTTTCCGTGGTTTCCCATTTTCACACCAGGCAAATGCCGGGGCTGTACCTTAATTAAGGCCACGGCCGCTTCCTTCCAATTCCTAGGCCTTTCCTCTCCCATCGTTGCCCTAAGATATATCTGTGTCGGTGCGACGTAAAGCAAATAGGAAAAAAAATAACTTGAACATTTTGACTTCCTCATTGCAGACATTAAAGAGCTCTATTCCCAGCATACCAACAATGCAGTCTATGTATTGGATGCAAGTGATGCCTGTGCTGTGAGTGAAGACTATGATTTCATAATACAACATGTGACAAAGTTCGGTGAATAGTCCTGTACCATGAACACAGATGAACAATGCACGACAGTGACCTTACCGTCCTTCGAAATAGTCCCCTCCCATAACTATGCACTGCTGAGATCGACGATACATGTCCTGGAAACTTTGCAAGAAGGCTTCCTGTGGGATGGTGTTCAAAAGCCTCGTCACGTTTCGTTGGATGTCAGGAATATAGTCAAATCGCTTTAATTTCAAAGCGAGTTTGAGTCATGGAATAGGAAGAAGTTTGGAGGATTAAAATCTGGCGAGTATGGGGGATGTTCAAGTTGCACCACCCCCTTTTTTGCCATGAACTGTTTGACGATATTGGCTGTGTGTGGACGAGCGTTGTCATGGACAAAAACCATGAACCTTGTTGTGCGTACTGGGGTCGTACCCTGCGTAGACGTTTCATGTAACGAGTCAAAATTTCAATGTACCGTGCGGCATTCAACGTCGTTCCCTCAGGTAAAAATTCCTTGTGAATAATGCCTTGACTATCGAAAAAGGTGATGGGCATCGTTTTGATCCGTGACTTTTCGGCTCTGACCTTTTTCCGACGAGGGGATCCCAGAGAACGCCATTCCATGCTTTGCCGTTTCGTTTCAGGGTCGGACCTGAGACACCAGGTTTCATCCTCAGTGACGATACAGTTCAAGAAATTTGGTGTCGCATCCGCCGTTTCGACAAAATCCTGAAGCCTCTAAACGTGCCTGCTTCTGATCGTCAGTCAAGTGATGTGGCACAAGACGAGAACACGTTTCCCTCTTCCCTAACTTCTGGGTAACGATTTGTCGCACGGATTCACGGTTAATCTGCAGGTCGTCCGCTATCATGCGCACAGTTAATCACTGATCGTTCGTGATTAATGTCCTCACCTTCTCAATGTTTTCGTCACTGACGGTGGTCGCAGGTCTTCCACTACGGGGGTTGTCAGAAACACTTTCCCGGCCTCCTCGAAAACGGGCGAACCACCCGTACACACACTTCAAGGACAGTGCTTGATCTTCATAAACACGTACCAGCATCGCATGCGTTTCTTTCGGTGTCTTGCCAAGCTTAAAACAAAACTGTCCATTGATCTTTTGGTCGTTCATGTTCCTATTCGCAGTTCAGAACCAACGCACTAAACACGAACTGTGTCAATCAGGTCTTACACGGCACACACACGATGCTCAACTGAACAACGTTGGAAGCAGGTGGTCAAAACCTGCTGCTACGCAGGTGCAGCGTTGCATGTCGCCAGTGTTGCCGGATCGACCTTCTGACTTAATTCACCGAACTTTATTGTCACAGGAAGTATTTTAAAACTTGCGAAAGAGGTATAACAATGCAAAACCTTAGTTTAAGCAAGACGCTTAAAACCTGGAATTCATACATTTATCTATATTTTGCTGAACGACATGGTAATGGTCTTAAAAATAAACGATATAATATGACATAGAAACACATTTCAGTCTTTCACTATACTTTTCTTTCTTTCTTTCTTTCTTTCTTTCTTTCTTTCTTTCTTTTTTTTTTTACAATTTGCTTTACGTCGCATCGACACAGATAAGTCTTATGACGACGGTGGGATAGGAAAGGCCTAGAACTGGGAAGGAAGCGGCTATGGCCTTATTTAAGGTACAGCCCCAGCATTTGCCTGGTGTGGAAACGGGAAACCACGGAAAACAATCTTCAGGGCTGTCGACAGTGGGGCTCGAACTCACTATCTCCCAGATGCAAGCTTACAGCTGCGCGCCCCTAACCGCACGGCCAACTCGGCCCTATACTGCAGGCCCCTATACTGTATATCTGTAGTTTCTATGTAATAAACTCCGAAGACAACTTCAAGTCTCTCCCCGATGACCAACATCAAACCTCAGGTATCGAACAAATGTGGAATGTCCTCCAACCATTCTCTGTTAACACTAATCGGAAGAGGGAAAAAACGGAGAATGAAGTTATCGGTAAAAGAAAAGGAAGGGCCACGAAGTGCGTGAAAGTGAAAGATTCCTTAGATCTTGCTAGAGTGACTCTAAGCTCCAATTTCAGTCAAGAAAACATGACAAATACCATAACGACTGAAAGGTACTTCATTGCGTATTGAAGCGTTGTTGAGATCTTGTTCGTTGTACACGGAGTACGTATACTTCCGTACCTTAGTCTACCGTTTAAGGGGGAATATCTTTTTATATGTTAATTTTTCATAAAATAAAAAGAGGACACAATACAGTCTTCTTCTTTCTGGCCTTTTCTTCAGTTTATTGGGGACGGCACGGGCAGTGGAGTTTTGCCAGTTTTATGACTTGATGCCCTTCCTGACGCCTACCCATGTGGAGGGACGTATTCACTATAATGTGTTTGCGGTGGTTAGTAGCATGGTGTGTGATATGCTGTCCGTAGACGAAGGGAAGTGTATAAGACGAACACAAATATCTAGTCCCCGGGACAGAGAAACTGACCATACACAGTTAAAACCCTCGACCCGGGAGGGAATCGAACCCAGGGCCCTCTGAACAGAAGTAATTTGACCATTTAGCCAACGAACCGTACAAGGAGACATAATACAGTACGGTACCATAATTACCTAATACAATGCACATTTAATACTATCTCATATACTTTCCTATCTCACTACAATATGTACAAATATAACACCGTGAAAATGGGGCATTGCCCATATTCTAATAATCATACAAGTTTCTTTATTGCAAATATTAACGACGAAAGTCGCGGGGAAATGCCGTACGGTACTTTTAACTCTTTACGTCCAGTATAACGTACTCAAGGACTTAGCTGCGAAGTACGACGTAGTCACCTATTAATACAATCCTAACAGCTTTTTATCAGTGTTATTGAAACGCGCACAATGGCGGTTAATTCCGTACAAGGCTCGTATCAGTCAAAACGCGGACCTAATCAACTCGCGTGACATATATCACATACCTAGGGCCAATAAGACTGAAATGCTTTTTAAGATCCTAGGGATGTAGGAACTGACAAAGGTGACAACACGAAAGTGAGAAGTCAGGCGAATGGGAAAAGCAATACCATATTCAGCTAAGGACCCTGTAGTCGCCACCCACTCTTCCAAGTCAAGAACCCCCTTTTTAGTCGCTTCTTAAGACAGGCAGGGGATACTATGCATATGCTCTAACCCCCATCAACAAGGGGAGTTAAGACAGGAAGGTCTGGATCCATCAATAATACTGGCTAATACACGTGGTTTTATGCTGGGGCGTATATTTAACTCGTAGAAACTTGAAATACTGATCCACGTCGGTGATCAAATGTCCGATACCAGTCATCGTGACTACTAAGTGGTAGTGGTATCATTCAAGATGACAACGCCACGTTATATTCGGAAGGATTAATTCTGACTTCCACGATACAGACCGACTTCCCCACACATGCATGAAAATCAATAACATAGAGCATTCGCATGTTTTGGCACATCAACTCATACCTGCAATGAAAGCCACATTACACACAGCCATACCGCCTCACCACTAAAGGTGGTGGTGGAGACTATTTTACGAGAAAAACGAGATAATGAACCCTCCTTGACATTAATTATATGAGAAAGAGGAAGAAGATCGATCCTTCGAAATATAATGGTACTGACAAAAGAAAGAGTTATGAAAGACCTCGCAAATTTAATATCGTCGAGTTCAGAAGAGAACAAGAGTTGACAAAGAGAGGTCAGATAGAAAAAATGAAAGTGAGAGGCCTGGCATAAATATGTTAAAAGTGGTATCAGACTCAGTAGCAGGCCCTTTCGTAGGCATTCCATGTTCCTAAGATGAAAGTCCCTGGAGAGGAGTACAGCAGACATAGTCTACATACTACATCTAGTAACTCCTACTCACTTCATGACAGAAATACTGAGCGGACTTTGTGCAGAAAAAAATCGTCAAACTTTGTGTACGTTACCCTCCATCCTTTACTGTCGTCTTTCGAAATTAAGTACTTCTTGTGCTACTTAATATGCATTTGTATAATACACACTTTGCCCATTAACTTGTGTAGTTCTATTACATTAGGAAGTGGCAAAAGGAAGTAGGACTTCCATGGTACGGTACTAGATGAGTGGTTATAGTTCAGTGATTGCTCAGTGTAAGTTAAACAATGAATGCTTTCATTCTCGCTTTATCGCAGGCCTACAGAAACATCTGAGTATTTTAATGTAAGGTGGAAGACAACCACAGTCTCTGGACCGTCACTGAGTGAATCAGAAAAAAGCTTTGTTCGATTACTATGTAGTATCCATATTTATGGCATTTTTAAGGAAAATGTTCGCCTCTTCTTATGTACTTCACCGCGGTCTACGGGTAGTGTGTCTGCCTCTCACTCGGAGGTCTCGGGTTCTGTTCCCGACCATGTCAAAGATTCTTACCTGGATCTGAGGGCTGGTTTGAAATCCACTCAGCCTACGTGATTACAGCTGAAGAGCTATCTAACAGTGAGATGGTAACCGCGATATAGAAAGCTAAGAATAACAGCCGAGAGAATTCGTCGCAATGATCATGCGTCACCTCGTAATCTGCAGGCCTTAGGGCTGAGCAGCAGCAGCAGCAGCAGCTTGGTAGACCCATCATGGTTGGTTGGTTGGTTTTAATTTTCTTCGTTTTTTATACGAGAAGAAATGAAAGTGCTTAATATTACAACATGCCCTTAATCCATATGATTTATTTCTAGGGGAGCCCAGAATATTATCAAGTGGAGTGAATCAACGAAGATAAGAAGGGGTCTCTCGCACAGAGATTGGTGGGTGGAATGATATTTATAGGCCTATACAATTTTTTTTTGCTACTTGTTTAACGTCGCACTAACACATCGAAGATTTTCGGCGATGGAAGGATGGGAAAGGACTAGGATTGAGAAGGTAGCGGCCGTGGTCTTAATTAAAGTACAGACCCAGCATTTGCTTGGTGTAAAATGGGAACCACAGAAACCCATCTTCATGGCCGCCGACGGTAGGATTCCAACCCACTATCTCCCAAATGAAAGACCATTATTATTAATGCTTCTCTTTAGTAAACAGATTAACGTAAAGAAACCAGTTCTACAATTAGAATGCATTTTATGCATCAAATAATTAGTACTGTAAACAGGTAAGAAGCTTCAAATCTAGGAGGGAGGGAGCAGGGATCTATCGGCGATGTAAAACAACATATTCAACATTTCGTGAAGAGTTTAAATATATATGAATGATACAAGGGAAAACGAGGCTCAGTCATTTTTTTCGAAAACTGGATTTTGCTGCCATCTGTTTGGGACTGTCATGAAGTATATGTGTACGCAGTTGTTTTGGGGAAGAGCAACCTCAGTCCTGAGTAATAACAGAAAGAAAAATCCATAGATTGGGAAAGAACAGGCTCAGTCCATCTGTACTGGGGAAGAAGCAGCTCAGTCCACACAAGCTACATTCAGGCTGTTGGTTAGGATAATAACTCTGGCTTGTTTAACTCTGTGCCCTTCCTAATTTTGCTTTTAATTCGACTGTATGCTGTGCTGTAAAGTGTGTGCTGTAATAATAATAATAATAATAATAATAATAATAATAATAATAATAATCGTATGGCCTCAGCTACCGTGTGCAGACATTTCGATTTGACGCCATCTGGCTGTCTGCTCGTCAATTTCGACGTTCCGTTTTACTCTAGGCCCACAGATGGCAGACAGAGTAAACCGGATCTCTCTTGGGCGTCTATGGCTGAGATTTAATGAATTTTGTCGGGTAAACACCAAATGTGTCACCAGAGATCTTTTACATGCCGACATCGTACGACATGGAGTATCGAATGGACTTTTTTCCGCCCTTAAAAAATCCGACTACCTCTGCCGGGTTTGAACCCGCTATCTTGGGATCCGGAGGCCGACACTCTACCACGGATCCACAGAGGCAGCTAGTGTGTGCTGTTATAGTTCTAAATGGACTAATATTAGTGCTGTATTAGGATTCGTGAAATGTTTTGTGTCGTGTGGAGATTAGACTGATTTGCACGTATTCAACATCACTCTTGATTTAATTCATATGTTAAGTTTGGACTGCATTACCTATCGATGTATCACGGAGAAAATATTGTTAACACTGATATTGACGACAATGAACAGTGCTCTGGTAAGAAATCAAAGAAACGGAAACAACATGGTAGAATGTCTAATGCTAATAAATTGTTGAAATTACAAGGTCATGAAATGGAGCCTGACTGCCAAAGAAAACGACAATGTCTTCAACTTGTCCCGATAGAATCAAGGAAGAACATATTGTCTAATTTTAATTTGTTAGGATTTCTTTTTTTTTTTTTTTTTGCTAGGGGCTTTACGTCGCACCGACACAGATAGGTCTTATGGCGACGATGGGATAGGAAAGGCCTAGGAGTTGGAAGGAAGCGGCCGTGGCCTTAATTAAGGTACAGCCCCAGCATTTGCCTGGTGTGAAAATGGGAAACCACGGAAAACCATTTTCAGGGCTGCCGATAGTGGGATTCGAACCTACTATCTCCCGGATGCAAGCTCACAGCCGCGCGCCTCTACGCGCACGGCCAACTCGCCCGGTGTTAGGATTTCACGATGCGCAAAACCCTGTTCAACGCAGAAGGCCTAGGATAGAAAATAATAGGTTAAATGATGCTTCATATTCATACAAATTTAGGCTAGTGAAAAATTTTGAAATGGTTGAAGTCGTCGTGTGCCGTAAGGCATTCATCCCAATCCATGGCATTTCGAAGAGTAAAGTGGAATATTTGATTAGGAGCCTGAAAAACATCGGGACTTCTCCGAAAGATCGACGAGGAAAACATGATAATAGACCCCACAAGCTAAGTGATAAGACAGCTATTCGAAGGCAGACCTAGTCACTATAGTCTTCACAATACAGCAAAAGCGTATTTACCTGAGGAGCTCAATGTGAAAAAAAATGAACGAAATGTTCTATCAGATTCATGAAAACATTCAAGTGTCACGAAATGTTCTAACAGATTCATGAAAACATTAAAGTGTCCTATGAATCATACATATCCATTTTCTGTAATGACTTTAATATTGCCTTCGAATACCATAGGACAGACACTTGCACTACGACACATGTGATGAATTTACAACCAAAGTTAAAACCTGAATGAACAAAGAAAGGCCTCGTTGGATGCTAATGAACTTAACATCATACAGCAAGAGATCAGACGTTTGGAAAATAAAAACACACTCCATAAGCTAAGTGCGGAACAGTTCTACAAAAGAAAAGCACAGGCAAAAGAAATGAGTAAACAGCCGGCAAGCCACGAGGCCATATGTATGGACTTCGGGAAAAATCTTCCTTTACCAAATATTACCACAAACGATGTTTACTATAAACGCCAGCCAGCCATGTATGTGTTCAATGTACATATTTTGTCCATTTCACAACGCATATTTTACATGTAGGCTATCCTGAAACAGAATATAGAAAGGACAGTGACGAATTTTGCTCTTTACTTCACAACTTCATGTACAACGACCTAGAGTCCTAGAGGGACAAGTCAGGCATCTAGAAATATTTAGTGATTCATGCTCAGGACAGAAAAAAAACTTCACTTTGCTTCAATTTCTACATAACCTTATCCATCAAGAGAAGAGGCTAAACTCTATAACTTTTTCCAGTTCGCGGCTACTCCTATATGGAGTGTGACAGGAATTTGGGGCTAGTAAATATGAAGTCCAAAGCCGAGCTTCCGTCAGATTGGATAGAAGTATTTAAATCAGCAAGAACAAAACCATTTCCATTTGAAGTACCAGATATTGACCACCATCAGTTCAGAACGTGGACTTCTTTCCTGGACAAATCGTATAATAAGAAATCTCCATTTCCATCTAGATCTATCAAGGAACTTAAAATCTCAATAGAAGACCTTACTTCAGGTGTGGAGCTACGTACAGCACACCATGCAACATGGATACAATTCCCTGTTAGAGACAAAGCAAAAAGACCATCTCCAGTGCTTTAAAACAATGAATTCACCCTTCCGGGTAAATCATATGAGGGTACGTACTTGTTTATACGTATTTTACCGTATCAAAACTGATAGAACTTAAATACTAAAGCTACAATATACCGGTACGATCTTTGTTTTGTTTTAGGTCGTTTGCTCATACCAGGAACTGAGTACAAAGACTTGCAGATCTTAAGAAGTTCTGTAATGAAAGTGAGCAAGAGTTCTTCTCTCAGTTCCCCATTCTGACTAACATCTTGGATATCAAGCTGATTCAAAATCTTGGACGTCAAAAGTTAAAAGATTTTCAACAGCATGTTGTTAGTGTTGAGCAATGTGTATAATTTTGTTGATTTCTAAAATGGTTGCAATCTGTACGCTAAAATAAAGCATTTGTTTCATTCTATCCTAATAGTATGGTGGTTTAGTTATAAACCGAATATTCAAGGGATTAAGAGGCTGAGTCCAGGAATGAACTGGTTTTCCCATGGTTCCAATAGTAGTACAAAACTATTTAAATTTACCTATCAACTAGAATGTTCATATGAGCACGAAATAGCCATATGTTTCAGGCTTGAGATGAAGTGCTGCCATCTGTAATCAAACTGCTAAATAATAAATGCATTATATTATTCATATAGATTTTTTACTTACCCCACTTGCATTCTGAAAGCCACAAATATAGGGTGATCCACTATTTTTGTTTCACTGCTATTCTGTCAGAAACGATATAATAATAATAATGATTTTACCATAACACTAAGCTCTATTGTATGCCATTCGGTAATTGTTGCATAACCTAGTACCTACAAGAGTTGACCAAGGGAGGTCGGATAGGATAGATAAAAGTGAAGTGCCTGGCAGCAGCAGCAGCAGCAGCAGCAATGCCAGGACTCAGCTAAAGGCCTCGTGGTTGCCAACCCACGCTCCCAAGTTAAGAGCTCCTGGGGACACTTTTAGTCACTTCTTACGACAAGCAGGGGATACCTGGGTAGGCCAAGTCCCATGCGTGCTGTAGCGCCATGGGATTGGTGAGTTTTAATTTTAATCTTCCATATTAATTCGTTGTTTAACACTTTGCTTTACGTCGCACCGAATTTTTCTTAGTATATAAGATATATAACATATACTGTACTGTACGTATTTAAATAGGAAGTAAACCCCGTTAGATGATATCACAGAAAGCATAATGTACCCGCACATCACTGCGGGAATACAAATTGTTGTCAACCTTGAACTGTACAATGCTTAGAAACGGCGATATTGTGAAACACGATTCCTAGAAACTACGAGGAAAGAAATGCAATTATTGTCATATTATGCCAAGACATAAGGGAATTCCACCCTCCTTTCGCAGTCATTTATGCTTTCATAAGAAATTACGGAAATGAGTCATCCTTAGAACTACGAAAGGAAGCTTGTTTTTACTGTAAAGAAAAAGCAACTTGTTTTAACAGCGATCTGCCGAGCGAGTGGGCCGAGCTTTGAGCTCGCATTCGAGAGATAGTGGGTTCGAACCCTACTGTTGGCAGCCCTGACGATGTTTTCTGTGGTTTCCCATTTTCACACAAGGCCAATACTGGGGCTGTACCTTAAGGCCACAGCCGCTTCCTTCCCACTCCTAGCCGTGTCCTATCCCATCGTCGCCATAAGACCTATACTGTATGTGTCGGTGCGACGTAAGCCAATCGTAAAACAAAATAGTGATCTACTTTTTATTACTGCATGGTAGTGAGAACCGTACGTTCTTTGTTACTTGAAGCATGCGCCCTTGACTATGTTTTCAAAATACAACCCCGACTAAATCGGCAGTTAAGCCACAAGGCAAGGATCATTCCAAGAAAGTCTCCTCGGAGGGTGAAATGAAATATCATTTCTGAATAATAATAATAATAATAATAATAATAATAATAATAATAATAATAATAATAAAAATTGTAGCGGCGGGTACATCTCTACGCCGCACATTTGAATTTCCGCCTTAAAGTACTCCTCTACAGGAGAAACTCTGAACTTTAACAACTGTATCAACTCATAAGGTTTCTCAGAAGATGTCACTACCGTAAATTTTGTGATTACGAAGTTGTCAGTACTGTGTGGAGTTCAACTTGTTTCGTTTCTATTGATCAAGAAGTGTGGACATTCTCTTATAGATGTCTCGACCAAAAACCTATGACCATGCACCCTGGTGCGAAGTGGAAGAACTTTATTTGAAGACATTTTGTGTTCATAAGTTTGCTCTTTACTAAATTTCGTTCTTTCATTTGTAGGTTGGCAATATTAATCTTTTCTTTCCGCTAGTTTTGAATTGAGCCAATCCAGAATTTCTGTAATTAATTTTTGACCAATCATATATTTCTTCTCCGACTTTGAGTGTATTTTCAAGACGGACCAATAAAGAAAGAGAGTGTGGCTTGATTATTCATGAAAGGTCTCGAATCTTCCACGAGGGTATAAAAACTGCTGATTTTCTTGTCTCTCGGCCACTCGAACTACATCTAGCATTGTGTATGGAAGTGTAGCAGGAGGCGGGAAGCGCCTCTTTCATCCGGCAGCAGCCCTTCAACAAGGTAATGGCCGCTTAACATCTTTATTTCTTGCTAGCTCAGCAGTTTAATCAGCGGGAAAGGTCCGAAACCTTTATTATGTAACCTAGCTCAAAACATGTAAATTGCCGTCACTTTTGTAAAACTTCATATATTTTTAACTGTAAATCGGGGATAGAGAATGCTTTACCCTCTCGAGCTCCCCTTCATTTTGAATTTGAGGTGACTACGTTTTCGTAACCGTTCTTCTACTCTTCCTTAATGTGTTAAATTTATTCTGTATACGAGTCACCTCCATAGTTTGGGAATAGCCCCTGTTTCATCGGCCTAGTGCCTCTTAGATTTTATGATATTTCATGTAGGAGTGCAGATCCACGCCTCCATTCAGTTTTGCATTTTGGGCCATTAACTTAACCTATTATTTTTCTACTAAGATCATTAGGTTGGGTACAAGATACCCCTGTTTCTTTGTAAGTGTGCCTTGAGAGCAGTGAATAGTAAAGTCCGTTGTGGCCTTTGATAGGCTCAGAACATTGAGAGCGGGTCAGCTCTTTCTAGTATTTGGATATGTGCCTCTAGGAGGCCTGACGTTGCTAGGTGGGAGCAAGTGCTCCATGTTATTAGGGGTTTTCTGGCCTTTGGTAAATATGTGGTTGTGAGCTGAGAGCTCAGACATTGTAAAAAATTAGGGCTTGTGGCCCAGATTGTTTAATTGTCTCTAAATCTTGGCTTTCCCGGTCTTGTACCTGATTTAACTTGTTGTTATTGGTTAAAATCTGAAGTTTTATGTGAAACTTGTTAAGTTTTGCTGTTTTTGAAAATATAACCTTTAATGCAATTTTAATCAATATCTCTGCTTTGTAGTTAGACCCATTCCAGCCCGCACCTTCTTTCACCTCTGCATTCCACGGGTAACCTCGTAATAATAATAATAATAATAATAATAATAATAATAATAATAATAATAATAATAATAATAATAATAATAATAATAATAAAATGCATTATTTCTATTTACACTCAAAATCAAAAGGAAAATTATAGGTCCAGAACACATACGTGAATATTTTAGACACAGAAACAAACAGGAAATCGAACCACACACAGTGACATTGGGAAAAAGCATATCAAAAGATTACGAACAAATAAAAAGAATGAACCCTGACAGACTCACAAAACAAAAGGTCGAATTCTATGGGTAATAGGAATAATGCAAAAATAATAATACAAAAACCCGCCCAATGAAATGAATTTGCGAAATCAAAAAGACGGGAATCAAACAGGAAGACATCCAAGAACAGAAGATCTAAAATTCACTAACGGCAAGTTAACCAAGAGGACAAACCGAAGAAAACGACCAGAATAACTTGGATGAAAGAGTAAAAAAAGCTTGAAAAAATAATGAAACATATGGGCTCAAATAAAGGCAAACAAACGCCTAAACAGGTTATTCTGTGTAGTCCTAAAAGGGTTCATTCGCAACTTTTTTTTTTTTTTTTGCTAGTTGCTTTACGTCGCACCGACACAAATAGGTCTTATGGCGACAATGGGATAGGAAAGGGCTAGGAGTGGGAAGGAAGCGGCCGTGGCCTTAACTAAGGTACAGCCCCAGCATTTGCCTGGTGTGAAAATGGGAAACCACGGAAAACCATTTTCAGGGCTGCCGACAGTGGAGTTCGAACCTACTATCTCCCGAATACTGGATACTGGCCGCACTTAAGCGACTACAGCTATCGAGCTCGGTCATTCGCAACTGATGATGATGATGATGATGATGATAAGCAAAGCCATCTATATACAGGCTATGAAGACCCTTGGAGGTATGGAATCTTAAGGCTCCCACTATCTGTAACTTTAGCACTTTGGGATAGAGTACTTAGCTCTACGCCCGGCCACCTTTACCCCTATAAATTTACCTGCTACTCAGTGTTGCTGTAGGCTGAGTGCACCTCTGGGCCATGTGCCGCTCCTGAAGTTGAAAGCTCGTTTCTTCAATGTTTCGACTTCCTGAATCGAACGGGGAATCGAACCCACGTTCTTCCTGGTGAAATAAGTATGACTTTACCATCTCAGCTAAGCAGCCCCTAATAATAATAATAATAATAATAATAATAATAATAATAATAATAATAATAATAATAAGTGCTGTGATATTTCAAAGTAATACATAATACTGAAGGTTAGTATTTCATTTATAAACTTCTCAAAAATATGAATGGGAGAGCAGGAAAGAGTGCTATTCTCCCTTAGTCGGTTCTGTAACCAAATGTGCATGAAATGTTGTGACAGTCTTTCCCAGAAACAGAAGATTGTTAATGACATCATTCGAAATTAAAGAAATAAATTTGTATTAACTTAAAAATTAACAGCGTAATCAAGTCTAATAAGGAAAATGAAAGTGTCAATTCTTTATGAAAACATATTTCCATTTTCATATACGGTAGTATATGCCACAGAAAAATATAGCTTCCAATGAACTCTTGGTCATCTGTGGTTCTGAACAGGCGTGTTGGCCGTGCGGTTAGGGGCGTGCAGCAGTGAACTTGCATGCGGGAGATAGTGAGTTCGAACCCCACTGTCGGCAGCCCTGAAGATCGTTTTCCGTGGTTTCCCATTTTCACACCAGGCAAATGCTGGGGTTGCACCTTTATTAAGGCCACGGCCGCTGCCCCCCCCACTCCTAGGCCTTTCCTATTCCATCACCGCCATTAGACCTATCTGTGTCGGTGCGACGTAAAGCAAATCATAAAAATTGTGGTTCTGATAGTGTAAAAGCTGCTAAAGTATGCGTAATGCTGAGTAATGATATCACTGGGCAACAATATTTTAATTTTTGTTTGTTAAATGGAAGTGAAATGGTGTTTCTGGTACACTTTTTTCTGCTGATTTCAAATCTGTTTTTAGAATTTTTCTATCACGCACAGTTTTTGAGTAATTTTCAAAAAATTAAAAAAATGTTGTTGTTCCTACTAAAATTTATTATCTAAACTTAAATTTCATTTACATACCTAAAAAGTATGAGAGGTAGATTTTCGGCTGAACTTAGCTTGAGGAACATCCCTTTTGAGTAACCAGCAGTAGTCAGCCAGCATATCTGGACCCCATTTTCCCTGGTAACGGCTTTCAAATTCGACGATGTCTTGATGGAAACGTTCCCCGTGTTCGTCTGAGACAGCGCCGAGATTTTCAGGGAAAAAGTCAAGATGCGAGTCCAAGAAGTGTATTTTAAGAGACATATTACATCCCATGTTTTGTAGAAGTTCACTATTATGTTCCCTGTAATTGTCCGACTCGTTGGCTGAACGGTCAGCGTAC
The DNA here is from genome assembly GCF_040414725.1 of Anabrus simplex. Taxonomy (NCBI): domain Eukaryota; kingdom Metazoa; phylum Arthropoda; class Insecta; order Orthoptera; family Tettigoniidae; genus Anabrus; species Anabrus simplex. The sequence goes on from NC_090265.1 coordinate 798,940,722, forward strand.
TGGCCTTCGGTTCAGAGGGTCCCGGGTTCGATTCCCGGCCGAGTCGGGGATTTTAACCTTAATTGGTTAATTCCAATGGCACGGGGGCTGGGTATATGTGTTGTCTTCATCATCATTTCATCCTCATCACGACACGCAGGTCACCTACAGGTGTCAAATAGAAAGACCTGCACCTGGCGAGCCGAACCCTTCCTGGGATATCCCGGCACTAAAAGCCATACGACATTTCATTTCATTTTCCCTGTAATTCTCTGACCTGTAGTTTCCTAGAAAGTTTGTGACCACCTTCTTAAATGATGACCATGTTCGTATGTTTTTAACTTGCTTTCAAACACTGTATCTTTCATCAGTTCTTTGATCTGAGGACCAACAAATATGCCTTCCTTTAGTTTAGCTACAGATATTTTTGGAAATTTGGTTTGGAGAAATTGAAATGCATCCGTACTATGATCAAGTGCTTTTACAAAATTCTTAATCAAACCTAGTTTTATGTGTAATGGGGGCAGTATGATTTTGTCAGATGCAACAAGAGGCTTATGAACGACATTTTCCTGTCCTGGAGTAAATGACTGTCTTTTTGGCCAGTTCTTTTTTATATAGTGATTATTTCTATCTCGACTATCCCACTTGCATAAAAAGCAGCAAAATTTCGTATATCCTAACTGCAAACCAAGTAAGAGAGCTACAACTTTCAAATCTGAACATATCTGCCAGGAATACTTTTCATACTGGATAGCGGATAGTGCCATTTTGATGTTCTCATATGATTCCTGTAAGTTAGCTGCATGGGCTACAGGAACTGATGGAAATGTATTTCCATTGTTAAGCAGTACCGCTTTCAAACTTCTTTTTGAAGAATCAATGAATAAACGCCATTCTTCTGGATTATGCTGCTGCCCTAGTACCGGTAACTCGAAGAGACCTGTAACACCATTGCAGAAAACTAGTTCTTCCTTTTCAGAAAAAAAAAAAAATGCTCAAATTCCTTATGACGTTGGCGGAAGAAGCAGACTTTGATATCTTTCTCTATAAGGTTCCAGCCTTTTAGTCTTGAAGCGAGTAATTCTGATTTGGCTTTAGACAAATTAAGATCACGAACCAAATCATTTACATCTGATTGTGTAAGTAAATGAGGCTCAGGAGAAGCAGCAGAACTTTCTACAAAGGGTTGGTTATCATCCATTTTATCATCACATAACTCTTCACCAACATCAACTTCTTCATCTCCATACATCAACGATCTATCTGGTGGAGAAGGTATAGGAAGCCCTGGACCATGTAGAACTGGTCTGGTTGCTGATTTCAGAGACGGATATACAACTGTATGTTTTGACTTTGAAGATATACCAGAGATATTAGTCACACAAAAATAGCAATCGGTCAAATGATCCGTAGGTTCCCTCCACTGCATCGGAATTCCAAAAGGCATATGGCGAGTCCCCTTCATCCATCCAGTCAGTAGAATTACACATGAAGCACAACATATGTTAGGGGCCCAATTCTGATTCAGATCCATCTTGCAATCAAAATACAACTCATAAGCTTCCTTAATTAAAGTAGTAACACTTCGCCTCTGCGCTTTAAGGGTTAACTCGCCACATACATTACAGAAACTATCTGGTTTATTTTTACAGTTGCGAGGCATTTTTCACACAATAAAATAAAACACTACTGTATGTTGAACACAAAACTATCTCCTTTCAATAGACTTTGGAAGCACAACTCTATGCAGACAGTCGCATGAAAGAAATCTCTAATTCAACTGACAACTGCAATGTTTTAAAGTTTCTAATTGTTGTGGCAACAATGAATAATATGGAATTCTGTACATTCTTAAGAGAATAAAAAGTAAAAAATATAGTAAGAGTATGATAAACCAACAATTATAATAGTTTATTAATCTTTGTTAATGGTAGCATGCTAACCCGTAAATATGAAAACAAAGATTTGAAATTACAAAAAAAAACTGTGGGTGATGGGAAGTTTCTGGTTTCATATTCGTAATCAGCACACAAAAGTACATAAGAATCACCATAAATTATACATTTAACAAAATCATTGTTGACCAGTGTATTTATAGTACAGGTAGCCTGACTGTAATATTGCTTTCTGGCCCACTGAGGCAAGCAATGGCAAACTACTTCACCTACCATTATGACTTGCGCGCCTCATTATGGTGCCTCCATCAGGTTTGCGGTATCTCTATAACCACATATACTTTGGTTGGTGCTATTTGAGGATCCAAGTAGCCTTCGGACTGAAAATTTATGATACAGACACACGATACTTAAAGAATAATTCCTAGGGTTGAATGAAAATATAAAATACTATTCGTACCTCTGCGTTCCACAACAAATCTATATATATAAAATAAGAGTTTTGTCTGTACATAGCTCAGAATTTGAAAATAATGGTATTTCTGTATCGGCCATGTCCATAGTAACAAGAAAATGCACTTTTTACTTTTTCGTAATTTCTGTCTGTCTGTCTGTCTGTCTGTCTGTCTGTCTGTCTGTATGTATGTATGTATGTACACGCATCACGAGAAAACGGTTGAAGAGAATTTAATGAAAATCGGTATGTGAAGTCAGGGGATGAGCCTCTACAATCTAGGCTATAAATCATTTTACTCACGCTGAGTGAAATGGTAGTTTAGGGGAAGGCCTAAAATTGAATTCTCAACTATTTATGTTATTAGTGGTCTAATGAAAATCGGTATGTGAAGTCGGGGGATGAGCTTCTACAATCTAGGCTATAAATCATTTTACTCACGCTGAGTGAAATAGTAGTTTAGGGGAAGGCCTAAAATTGAATTCTCAACTATTTATGTTATTAGTGGTCGTATTTTAAAGAAAATGGGTATGCAAAGTTGGGAATAAGTTGCTATAATCTAGGCTATCAATAATTGTATTCACGCTGAGAAAAATGGTAGTTTAGGGGAAGGCCTAAAATATAATTCTCAAATATTGTTGTTATTAGTAGTCCTATCGATGAAAATCGGTATGCAAAGTCAGGAAATAAGTCGCTATAGTCTAGGCTGTAAATTATTTTATTCACGCTGAGTAAAATGGTAGTTTAGGGGAAGGCCTAAAATGTAATTCTCAAATATTTCTTATTAGAGGTGTAATCGATGAATGCTACGTAACTAGGGTTATATAGTATTAAATTTCCTATTATTCATGTCTTATACATTGTTACCGTACTGGCTATGATCACAAAGATATTCATGATTTTGGATTTTTGTTACTAAGTCCATATAGGCGCCGAGTAACCAGAAATGGGTAAACAGTATTTAATGAAAATCGGTATGTAAAGTCGGAGAATATGAAACTACAGTTTATGATATAAAATATTTTACAAATCAGAGAGTCGAAAGAAAACTAAATGTGAAGGCCTACAATATAGAAAGCTCATAACATTGATCAACAATAACATTACACTGACCATTGTTTGTCGTGATGTGCTTTGTGTCATCTGTTGCCCTTCATCTCCGGTAGATAGGATTACTGCTGCGTACAGAGTATTTTTTATTTGATTTACGTCGCACCGACATAGATAAGTTTTATGGCGACGATGGGATAGGAAAGGGCTAAGAGTGCCTTAGGCCTTAATTAAGGTACAGGCCCAGCATTTGACTGGTGTTAAAGTGGGAAACCACGGAATACCATCATCAGCGCTGCCGACAATGAGGTTCGAATCCACTATCTCTCGGATGCAAGCTCACAGCTGCACACCGCTAACCACACGGTCACCTTGCCCACTCGTACAGAGTGTAACAGCCTGCCTGAATATTGATGGGAAGTAGCTGGGGAGTTAGATAACTTTCTTCTTTAGCATGACATTCCCCTGGTTTATAAATTTTCTGATACTACTGGTACGTAACACACTGGATCATCATAGCATTCGGCCTATTCAATCCCTACTCTGAGGCACTGATTGGAATGAACAGTGTTCATATTTAGCGGAATAATGGCAGATGAGTGTTCATGGCAATCTGCGGCCTGGTCATCCCAGCTCTGGGACTTTGGACTATTAGATTGGCACCGCAATCTAACCGCAGCACTGTTCGTTAAAAGTGATAAAACGTGCTGCTTTCCATTTGATCAAGTATTTTATATGATAGCATTGCTTTTAATCGCTACATTCATATTTACGTTTTTGTAATGACCTATGTTGATTTCAGGTTAAAAAAACCCCAAAGTCAGTCTTTCTGAGAATCCCGTTGCGAAGCACGGGTACATCAGCTAGTTCCAAAATAAAATTGAGTAGTTCGAGCATGGACTATGTGGGGACTGCTCTTTTTGCAAGTGATTTTACGCCGCACAAACTCTGACAGTCTTTTTTTTTTTTTGCGATGATGGGCTAGGGCTAGGAGTGGGAAAGAAGCGGCCATGGTCTTAATTAAGGTACAGCCCCAGCATTCGCCTGGTGTGAAAATGGGAAACCACGAAAAACCATGTTCAGGGCTGCTGAAAGTGGGATTCGAACCCACTATCCCCCGAATACTGGATACTGGCCGCATTTAAGCGACTGCAGCTATCGAGCATGGCAGGCCATAATTAAGGTACAGCTCCACCCTTTGTCAAGTGTGGAAATGGGAAACCACGGAAAACTATTTTCAGGGTTGCCGACAGTGGAGTTCGAACCCACCATCTCCCGAATGCAAGCCGACAGCTACACGGCCCACATCGCGCAGCCAACTCGCTCGATGCGGAGACTATTCTGCTTTCCAGGCTTATCTCACTCACGCCCAGAAAATTATTGGTATACAACCCTACTTCGGAACAGTCGTAATAATGATGTTATTTATTGGTTTTTCATTCACGTAACAACTTCAACGGTTTTCGAAGAAGCTGGGATGTCAGATTTTGTCCTGCGTGACTTCTTTTTACTGCCGGGAAATCTATAACACGAGCATCTTCAAATACCACTGGACTGAGGCAGGATCGACCCGCCAACTTAGCGCTCTACCATCTGAACCACTCAGCCCTGCACAGAACAGACCAAGTCCAAGATTAAGTCAAAATTGTCTTCATTAAATTTTACCTTATTTGCGCTCCTAAGCAATACCATTTGAAGAATCCCTCATTTAAAAGTAACCGATAGTAACCAGTGAATATGTCTATAAAGGACAGTCAAGGTCAACCACCTGAATGAGAGGTGGAATAAGTACCATATGACGTCAAACAGCGTACGTCTTTGGTGTGACTTGTGTATCTAAAACACGCAACAAACAACAATGCGTGAAAATACTTTGTCTAGAGTGTCTTTGATCATCAGGTTAATCCAAACGAATAACACTTGTTCCTTAGGCAAGTGTATAGTGGTTATTGAATTATGGGTGTATGTTGAGTATTCAGCCCGAAGGCTGGTTTGATCCTCAACAGCTCCACCATCAGTCGTCATAAATGGCCTAGGTGTTACTGAAGATACATATCAGGGCAATGAGGAGTGAGGTAGTTTCCCACTGCTCTCCTCACCGAGCCTGGAGTTGCTATTACATATTAGTCTGCCAAGTACACTGAAATGTATGTACCAACCGCCCCTACGAGCGACATTTTCACATCATTCATAGCAGAGACTGGCTGTATAAGGAATAGCAATACTAGTGTCGCTCATACCTCAGTCACTTTCATATCCTCAAAGCCAAGGACGAGACTAATACAGTTCAATTTGATCTAGCCCACACCGAAAGACATAGTGCACCGTAAATAATAAGTCTCGCCACAAAGGCATACTTGAACTGTGTAGCGCTTATAAATATTATTTTATAGTTCATGTTATTTTTAGATCACTGAACTGTTTGAGTGCCGCTTCGTTTTTTTCTTTTCCTTTTGCTATTGGCTTAACGTGGCAAAAAACACATTGAATGTTCAAGCGGCCATGGCCTTAATTTAAGTATCCCCAGCATTTGCCTGATGTGAAAATGGAAACCTACAGAAAACCATCTTCAGGGCTGCCGACGATGGAGTTGGAACCCACCATCTCCCGAACGCAAGCTCACAGCTACGCGCCTCTAACCGCAGGCCAGCTCGCTCGGTAAGAAAATTAAAACCTGCAAAGTGTATAGCACATGTTGCTAAGTGAAGTGGATTTGCTTTACTTGTATTTAGAGAAAATCTGTTTCAGGGCTGATATGAAGAGCTGCCATCTGTAATCAAACTGTTAAATAATAAATTCATTATATTATTCATATAGATTTTTTTTACTTACCCCGCTTGTATTCTGAGAGTCACATATATAGGGTGATCCACTATTATGTCTCTATTTTTGTTTCACTGCTATTCTGTCAGAAACGATATAATAATAATAATAATTTTACCATAACACTAAGCTCTATTCTATGCCATTAGGTAATTGTTGCATAAGTGTTATTTGTTCCAAGTCTAACCACGAATAAGTAAAGATGGCGCATAGGCTAAGCGTTTCTGACCGTGCTCGGATTGCAGCTAGAATGGAAGTATGACAATCGCCTACAATGGTACAGAAATGGTGGAGACGGTAGAAGGGGTGTCACGCGACTCTGGATGTGGAAGGAAAAAAAAAAAAAAAACACTTTATGCGAATTTGTTGCGTACGGGTTCGGTTACAAACCACAGGGCTGCTGGGCTTCCAAAGACAGTTATCACCGAAGAGGATGAAGCTAACGCTGCTGCGGCGTTTGCGCACAAAGTCCCAAGAAGTCCCCGAGACAATATCGCGGGGAATCCGGTTTATCGCATAGTTCAATCCATAGGATAAGGAAGGAGATCGACTGTGTGATACTACATATATCACACCCCAGAATTATATGTAGAAGTTAGAGATATTATTGTCAGTATTCGATTTTATTATTATTATTATTATTATTATTATTATTATCAGTATTTCATTTATATATTTTGCCATTTATATTGGTAAGCTGGAAGATATCCACATATGTAGGTATGAGTAATTTGTTTTGCACGAGTGGGAAAACATTGCTTTAATAACTCTGGTAATTTGAATGAGTCATATGGCTACCCCAGTGTTTGTTGTGATGTACTTGTGTCGGGAAATTCATGAGTCATGTATATATCCCAGCCTGATGAGATGAGCTTGTTGTATTAGGAAAATTTGGTGACTCATGGAATATACCCCAGAGTTTGTTATTGTCTTGGGAGGAAGAAGTAGTTCAGGGCTTGGTCTTGACAAGAGGTTCACTCAAGCACCAATCCAGACGTATCATCTGAGAGGAGGGGGATGTTGATGTCTATAAAGGTTGATCATACGGCGGCAACCGGGAAGATTGTAAGGGTGATTGTAAAGGTGATTGTAAAGGAACGAGAAGGAAGATAACTACAACCAGTGACACTGTATAAAGGAACAACTGAGACACTGTACGGGAAGGAAGTGGTGCTGATAGTCGGTACTGGAGTGACACGGCTGCAATGGACTGGACTTCAAACGTTCGTGGAGCGTAGTCTTGTTATGTTCGTGGAAAGTGGCTGATTGTGGAGAGTGCTTGCGCATTAAGTATTGTAGCACTTGTGGCGGCCTAGCATTATATGTTGGTGAAAGCTATCTCAGACTTTCCATAAATTTATATGTTGAGGATCGACAGACGTGTGTATATATCTTTACAACAAGTGTTAAAATATGTGAACACAGTAGTACAAGGTACAGTATCTGTGTGATGTGATAACTGCCGATTATGAGAATCGGTAAGTCGAATTGATATAGAGACAGTGAAGGGTATTTATATTCATACATGTACATTGTTCATCGGACTATCTACAAATGGTAGCTTAGTTCTCGCTTTCGTTTTCCCACGATTTTCATTATTTTTGTTGTTGTTGTAAATATGGAGTCTTCCAGCAATATTTTATGTGTGTATTATATATATAATGTTGTATGTTGATAAGGTGCTCATGCACGGATTTTGTTAAGAATATAGTTAGCTATTTTAGAATCAGTGTTATTGATGAACCTAGGTGCAGTTCCTACCTAATTAGTCGTTTTCAGGAGGTTAGGTAAGGCCTGCAGCAGATGTACCAGTACGCAGCATTATGTACACGCCCTGGGATATACAGTTTATCATGCTCTTATCTAAATTCGAGGGATCCATTCTGGTGAACTCTGGCGCCCATACTACGGACATTTCGGTTAATTATGCTTATTAATTTTATTAAGTTTTTGAGTAATTTTATTTATATATTTTTATTCATGATTTTATTTATTAGTAGGCATCAAAAAGTTACATAGGAGGCCATGGAAACCACACTTTGTCCAAGTCTTACAAACGATTTCAAACTTACCAGAATTGTTGCTGCCCTTTTGCAAATCTACGATTCTTTGTTGACTTTCATAATTACACACCGAAATACTTGGGTGTCACTTTGGATCGTTCTCTAACTTACAGGGTGCACTGTTCAAACATCAAGGCACACATCTCCTTTAGGAACTCCCTGCTTCACCGGGCGAGTTGGTCGTGCGCGTAGAGGCGCGCGGCTGTGAGCTTGCATCCGGGAGATAGTAGGTTCGAATCCCACTATCGGCAGCTCTGAAGATGGTTTTCTGTGGTTTCCCATTTTCACACCAGGAAAATGCTGGGGCTGTACCTTAAATAAGGCCACGGCCGCTTCCTTCCAACTCCTAGTCCTTTCCTATCACATCGTCGCCATAAGACCTATCTGTGTCGGTGCGACGTAAACCCCCTAGCAAAAAAAAAAAAAAAAAAAAAAAAAACCTCCCTGCTTCGTAAAGTGACAGGTTCAAAGAGGGGTGCCCATCCCCATACGGTAATGACAACAGACATAGCACTTCGTTACTCAGCAGGAGAGTATGCTAGTCCTGTTTGGCATAAATCTACACACGCCAAAAAGGTCGATGTCGCCCTGAATGAAACATGCAGACATACAGGATGTCTGAAACCAACACCAACAAACAAACTGTACTCCCTTGCAGGAATAGCCTCTCCTGAGATCAGATGTGAAGTAACTGCAAGTGTGGAGAGGTTAAGGGCTTCTACCAGCTCAGCCCATCCCCTACATGGACACAAACTACCACCAACTCGATTGAAGTCCGGGAACAGTTTTATGCACTCCTCATCTGCCCCTAGTGCAGATGCGAAGAAGACCCCTTTTTATCCAGAACGCTTAAAATTGGAGGAAAAGCTACCCCCCCCCCCCCTTGGTCATGAAGAAACCTGGACTAAATGGAAGGCACTGAACAGACTAAGAGCAGATCCAAAGACAAGATGAAGAAATGGGGCCTTCTGAAGAGGGATCAGACCCTATGTGAATGCGGCGTGGTACAAACGACAAGGCACCTTAATTGTCCTCTATGCCCTGTTAAATGCACAAAACTTGATCTAGCACAGGCCAGTGTGTTGTTAACGTGGTCAAATTCTGTGTCGATAATTTGTAAATAACTGTATAATGTTATTTAAATATTGTAATGTTACGTATTTTATTTAATTTTGTGATATGCACAAGATCCAGGTAGCCAAGAAATGACTAAACTAAAGGAACTCCACAGGGCAAAAATCTTACAGCTAAGAGGATAGAAAGAGAAGAAAAAGAGAAAAATGGAATGAGTTTGTGAAAAAAAATTGGAAGAGGAGAGCAGAGGAAACAAGAAACTTCTTTACAGAGTAATTAAAAGCGAAATAACCTAAAAGACATCAAGGTAATTGAGCAGGACAATGGATTAGTAGTACGAGAGGAAGACGGAATCAGGAGAGAATTCAAGACCTTATTTGACAAGCTCCTGAATGGAGAGGCATCAAATGTAATTCAAAACAGGGAAGAATCTGGGAAAAGTGGAGGCCAGTAAAAATATGGAGCCACCAATCACATGGCTGGAGATAGAGAAGAGCCTTACAAGTATGAAGAAAGGGAAAGCTGCAGGAATAGATGAGTTAAGTGTGGACATGTTGAGGGCAGGAGAAACCCCAGCAATCCAATGGCTATATAGACTCCTAAATGTAGTATGGCAGCAAAATACCATCCCAGAAGACTGGAAGAAAGGTATAATTATACCTATATTCAAGAAAGGCAGCAGATGGAAATATACCAACTACCGTGGCATCACTCTACTCTCTCATGGACTAAAATTTCTGGAAAACATAATAGAGGATAGATTACGAGAAATTATAGAACCACTTTTAGAAGAGGAACAATATGGCTTTAGGCCTGGAAGATCAACAACAGATCTTATATTTGCTGTCAGGATGCTAATGAAAAAACATTGGGAAAAAGAGAAACCTTTATATCTACTGTTCCTTGACATCGAAAAGGCCTATTACAGCATACCAAGGGAACTTATTTGGGAGTGCGTGAGAAAGCTCAAAGTTCAAGACAGTCTAATTTCAAAAGTTAAGGTGCTTTACGAGAAAACCAGAAGCTGTGTACAAGTCGGTTCTGGACTGTCAGACTGATTTGAGACAAAAAGGGGAGTACGACAAGGTAGTGCTTTGTCACCCCTATATTTATCATTGCAATGGATACCATATTAAAGGCGCTAAAAGAAAATGGGCAACAAGACTTAAAAGTATTTGCAGATGATGTAGTAATTTGGGGTAACTCAGAGAAAGATGTGGAAGGAAGACTGCATGGGTAGAGTCAGGAGTTTGAGAGATGTGGATTAAACATCAACAAGGCTAAAACGGTGGTGTTGAAGGTACAGAAGGGGTCAGCCCGAAATCATGCTAAATGGCACTAAGCTGGACAGTGTCACAGAATTTAAGTATTTGGGTAGTATAATGTCCAAGGATAACTTAGCTAAATAGGAAGTAAACAGTCGAATCAGCAAAGCAATACGTTTTTACCTCCAAGTAAGACAGTTACTATGGGATAAACAAGTACCACACAAAACCAAGATGACACTGTATAAATCATACTACACCCCTATCCTTATATACAGCCTGGAAACCGCTACATTAACAAGAAAGGACAACTCGAAAATCCAAGCAGCAGAAATGAAGTTCCTACGTATAATGATCCAGAAGACCAGGAGAGATAAAATCAGGAGTGAAAATGTCAAGAAGACGTAGGACTAGAAGACTCCTTACCCCAGAAGATCCAAAAGGCAAGACTGAAGTGGTTTGGTCATGTGAAAAGAATGAGTGTCAATAGGTCTGCAAGAAAGGAGTGTGAAAGAGAAATAAGGGGAAAGAGACCAGTGGGCAGACCTAGAGAAAAATGGACAGACTAGTGAAGAAGGATGTACAGGAGAGAGGTCAGGATTGGGAGCGGATTGTGAACGAAGAATGGTTCATGGAGCGAACAAAATGGAAGTGGCTCGTATAGCACACCTGGAAAACTGGAGTTGGTCAATGATGATGATGATGATGTAATATGCATCTGTAAGCTATATTGTGCTACTGACACGCATGAATAAATAAATAAATAACCGGCGAACTGTGATGTTAGGATGGAATTTGCTTAATCCACGTTACAATGGATGGAAGAGGAACCAGATATCCTGAGTAATATTCAGTGGTCCGACGAAGCCGTGTTCCATGTAGGTGGCTTCATAAATCACCGTATCTGCCATTATTGGGGCCCTAGCAAAAACAATCCTAAATCTATAATTGAAAAATTGCAGTCACGCCTATAATTGACAGTGTGGTGTGGTATTCGTGATGATACTTTCATTGGACCAGACATTCTCCCTGGAACAATGAATGCGGAGGTATGTGTACATGCTACAAACTTTCGTTCATCCCACTGTTGCAAACTGGGACGATGTGGACAATATGCACTTCATGTAGGATGGCGCTCCCCCCATTTTGCATTGATTTCATGAGAATGGCTTGACAATGCTTTCCCAGGCCATGTTATAGGAAGTCGCGGAAATGTTGAGTGCCACCGAGGAGTCCAGACTTGACCCCATTAATTTCTTTCTCTGGGGGTATTTGAAAGAGAAAGTGTTCGCCAGAAAACCGCGTGATTTGGACACTTTGAAAGCAATGATTAGAGAAAGAGTGAGCGTGCGTACCAAACGATATGTTGCAACGATCTATCAGGAACGTTGGACCCCGACTGCAACAGTTTGCTACTAACGCTGGTGCTTATGTTGAAATATGAAATTGCAATTGAAATTAACCATGTAAGAAAATTGATGACAGATATAGGCTATTATGGAATAAAAAATAGGGACATAATAGTGGATCAACCTGTACATAAAGTGCTTTTGGAGCCGCGTATAATCAATGTGTTCAGGAAAAATCGTAAGAATAACCCCTCTTCTAAAGCAGATTCAGTACAATTTACTGACGGGCAAACATAAACCAAGCACTTTGCAACAAAATGAAATAAATATAAGCATAATAATAATAATAATAATAATAATAATAATAATAATAATAATAATAATAATCAAGAACATTAAACAGGACAGAACGTATACGTGATGAATTACACTTCTAAGCTCAAGAATTGGTCTTCACATCCAAGGTTAATTTTCAAGAGAGACTTTGATTTCGTACACACCACGTTGTTGGCCACAGTGCCAAAACGTCAAATAAAAGTAGCAGTACTTCGGCTACGTCGCTTCGGTCGCCGTCCCCACGACTGAAGAAGGAAGAAGTTCATATCACTCGAATATCAAGTGTGTCGATTATAAAGTAAATGAACATTATCAACGGATGGCCTGGGCAGAAAAGATAAAATGGAATAGCATGATAGTAGCAAGAGACTCAGCAGAGCTCCTGTGTTCTAAACGCACGTCTCACGAGCGGTGAGCCTCGCCGTATGCATGCGTAGGTGGAAGAGAGGCGATTAGCTGATTACTAATAAAATAGTCACGGAAAAGCTGTCGATATGATCTAATGTCCTCAGCATTCTATTGATGCTTCCGCTTCAAATGACCTCGGCACTAAAATTAAGTGCCGTATCTGGTTTATAAGTACAAGGCAAGTGAAACGAAAGAAAGATACCGAATTATTTAGGTGGGAAGAATGTAACAGACAAATTCGTAGTCTGAGTAGACTTGAGGACTGTGCCATACTTGCTTTTAATTATTTAGGTACTGTTTTCCTCGTTATCAACACGGTAATCTCAGAAACTGCGTCTTCAGCATAAGCGACAGAGCAAAGAACTGTTACATTTATCAGATGGACTTCAACTTCAGTCCATGGACATAGTAGTGTGAAGGTCAAGAATATTTTTCACTAAGGTTATTAGGTTAGGGACGGAATTTTAATATTTCTTCCCGTGTCATATTCGTTCTCATACCAATCCCTTCTGTATAAACTTTTTTTATATACAAAGTTACAGTATTTTGAATAAAACAGCGCACACTAACAACGATATCGACGAGGCTTGCGTGACCATGACACCACGTCCCTAAATTATTTTCCCTTGGCTTCTTAACCACTTAATACAATATTATACTTATAATACTTTTCAAAAAACATAAAATTGATAAATTAACTGAATTCTATTGTTATACTACGTATTTGATTATTTGAAGGCGAGAAGTGTGGAGCAATATACGCTAATGGTGATTATTGTCTTCAGGGGAAATACATCGGGATAAACAAATACAGTGGAGCGTGGTGGCTATCTAGCCTTCAAGACTAAACGTTGGAAGTCATTATAGTGTTTAATATATGCTGTAAATTGAATATACTGTAGGGCCTATATGGAGAACATCCCCAAAACTAAGCAGATAGTCCCGAATTTACAGTTGGCTATTCCATATGGTGGGTGTCAGCTCTTATTACTGGCACACTAATTTTTATTATGACCTGGAGATTCGTGTAGAAAACGTCTGGAAACCTGGGTTGCTGCAAGGTCTGTATTACTGTGTGTATTTATTCTTTTGTGTGTACATTACTGACGACACGATGGAGACCGGCATTAAAAACCTCCCACTTAAAACTGGAATTTAGTCCCGCCAAACGCAAGTCGTGAAGAATAACTTCATTACTGTAATGATTCTATAGTCTATCTGTTACGTCATCTGCCCGAAGGCTGGTTGGATCCTCAAATGACACCACCAATGGTTATGTGGATATAGTCAAACTACAATAACCGACGGCGGCACCGAAATGAGGCATACAAGATAGGATGAGGAGTGAGGAAGTTTGCCATTGCGTTCTTCACTGGACCAGAAAGTCCTATTGAGGCATGATCAGCCCTATGAGTAGCATTTTTCATAACACTTAGACATACTAGTCGTGCTCGGAATGTTATTACCCAGCACCACCCATATCTCAGCAACTCCCACACTGTTACAGCCATAAATGAGACTCTAAGACCGGTGGAAGCTACATTTTGCTATGGCCTGCACCATGAGACAGATGCAAAGTACTGAATCCATTAAGAAATGACAACAGGCGTAGATATTTTAGTATCTGCCTTAATAATGTTGTTCTTAGACCATCTAACTACTTTTGACGATTTTCGGAGAGGCCGAGGTGCCTTAATGTTGTTCCGCAAGAGTTCTTTTACGTACACGAGGCTGGCGTATTTGAGCACCTTCAAATACTAACGGACTGAGCCAAGATCGAAACTGCCAAGTTGGGGTTAACAAACCAGCGCCTCAACCGTCTGAGCCACTCTGTTCAGCCAGGGCGGCCCGGCCTAGTAGTAGTAGTATCGGGTTTATTTTCCATTTGAAAGCGAAATATGTACAAACAGAAAACAGCTGAAAGGTTCAGCCAAAAATCTGAGATCTTTTGCCTTAGACTGAAATTAAAAGGCGTGTGTTTCAAGCCTTTGTATATTCTTCTTTACGGTATCCTGGAGTTCCGATATCGGAGTGACATCATTTGGTATACGCAATGAATTGTATGCCCGCTCACCAACAATGAATACGTAATAATAATAATAATAATAATAATAATAATAATAATAATAATAATAATAATAATAATAATAATAATAATAATAATAAAAAGAATTGCGCAAACAGAAACTGGTCCTCAAGATTCACCAACCAATCACTTTTGGCAGAGGAAAACTAGCGATAGATTGCCTAGCATTTGCGGACAACCTAGTAATACTAGCCCGAGACATTTCAACAGCCCAAAATCAGATTGAAGTCCTGAAAGAAAGTGCGGAAAAAGTCGGTCTTCGGATATCTTTTGAAGAGACAGAATTACATGACCTGCAACAAACATGCACCAAAATTCATGGAACAAAATATGGCAAAATTAAACGAGTATCACAATTTAAGTACCTTGGTGAAACAATTCAGGAAAATGGACTCGAAAAAAAAAAAGCCAATGAAATTAGATGCCAAAAGATAGAAAATGCACATCGACTAACCCAAAATATCTATTTAAAAAATGTACGAGGGTCGAATCATAAGTCATGGCAACTACTTTTTTTTTTCGCGAACACGAGACAACACGGAAACTCTAATATATTCACTTGGAAATATAGGGCATGTACTTATGCATAATGCCTGAAGACAAATTCTGACTTCAGGAGATTCTCGTAGGAAAGTGATAGAACACAGGCCATTGGTAAACATTGTTTTATTATGGTACAGACAGCAAATACACAAGACTACGTACAAAGGACAGGTCTCCACTGGTTACAGACCTTCGAAATAATCACCCAAGGTTTCCACGTGCATCGTCAGCGGTGGGGCAGACGCTGAATACCATTCGCTGCATGTGTATCGCTAACGTGTGACACATCTCTCCGAAAGGCTGTTACGTATCCTCTTTATTAGCAAACCGTTGTCCACGTAATGGCATGCACTCCTAATGCTTCCCGCAGCTCTGCATGGCATTGGCGTGCATTTCTGCCGCGAAGAACTGCTATTTTAATATACGATCGTTGCTCCTGCTTGTTGACTCCCATTTTGTGACGCTCTCACTCACACACTGACTTGGGGGCATGCTTAGACCCACACTGTTGTTTACATACACCATCTAGTGACATCATACACAAATACATACCGTACGTTTCCAAATGCATATCTTAGATTTTCCGCGTTATCTCTTGTTCGCGAGAAGAAAAAAAATAGTTCCATGACTTATGACTCGACCTACGTGTCTCCAAGGATACAAAACTGAGACACTATAATACAGTCATTAAACTAGAATGTCTCTATGGATCAGAAATGCTCATTTTGAACAGGAAAACAGACACTGAAAACACTGAGAAAAAGGAACGCAAAATCATAAGAAAAATTCTAGGCCCAAAACTCACCTAACGGACAATACCAACTTAGAGGCAAACAGAAAATCAAACAATACACAGATATTCACAGGGACATTATAAAACGCAGACTAAGATTCTATGGACATATTAAAAGAATGCATCTAGACAAAGTTACCAAACAAATAGTCGAATTCTATGAAAACAGGAGTAAAGCTAAAATAAACACAATGAAATGAATTGGCGAAATCAAAACCGATTTGAAACAAGCAGGAATTACACCAGCACCGATTTGAAACAAGCAGGAATTACACCAGCAGATGTCCGAAACTGGGTAATCTTCAGATTCAAAATTCACAGGAGGATAGACCAAAGAAGACTGGAAAAACCTGGTCTGAAGACAGAAAGGAAGCCCACAGTAAAATAATGAAAGAAATATGGAACAGAGGAAGGCAATTGCATGCCGCTAAGTACTTCGCGTAGTACTTTGCCCATGTGGTTGTCAGATTAGGGATCTCACGCAGTTATTCGATTAAATATAACAGCTTTTACAGCTCACAGATATAGACCATATGCAAATGACGCGATTTATTACCCGTCTGATTTGCTAAAGAAATTGCAGATAAGACATTATGAAACATAAACCTCAAACTCTGCAGCGGTATGAGTAGATGGGAAAGAACCTAGCCGTATGGCTTATATATTGTCATGAAAGACCGAGCACAGGCAGACGAAGCATGGCAAGAGTCGTGTGAGTTGACGAAAGAGATACTCGTACACAATATCATTTGATAATGTCCACAAATATTTGGCATGCTAGAAACTGACAATAATATACGAGAGCAAGGTATTTCATACAGTATTCCTGAGTAACGTTCAGAGATTACAACTTATTATACAGGCCTATTACACTTTACAAAGAGCCAATCATAACCACAGGTCTAGAGAGGCTCTTGAGACATCTTTGAAAACTTGGGTTCGAAATGGTCTTTGGTGTTTGGTAGCATTTTTTAAATAATGACAGTCGTTCGAGTTAATGCCCTGTGAAACAAAAGCAGCTAGAAGGCCCGTGGTCGCCAAACCACAATCCCAAGTTACCCCTTCAGTCACTTCATACGACAAGCAGGGTATACCGTGGATGTCTGTTTTTATAAGTTGCTTTCGCGCCAACACAGATAGGTCTTATGACGACTATGGGACGGGACAGGACAGGGCTAGGAAATAGAAGGAAGTGGCCGTTGCCGTAATTAAGGTACAACCCCAGCATTACCATGGATGTATTCTGGTGGGTAAGATGGACCCAAAACCCTTATACGAAGCAAAAAGTTAAACTTTGTTTATACTTCCATTAGGTCGTGTTGAGTGCATGTAGGACATGCCGAAGAGATGTTAAGTACGGTACAGAACAAAAATGGCTAACCGGACAGCGGTGGGAACTGAACTCTCGACCTTCGGATTTAGCTTCTGATGCTCTCCCATTTTAGCTTTTCATCCTTCAACGACTAGTCGTGCGATAAGTATAAATAATTCCTTATTTAATTTCAACATAGCTCTTTGTCGAATAAATGTGTAGGGTAAATATAAACTGGCATTAATAGTGATTAGATCGGCAGTGCTAACCACAAGACATCCCATTCCATCGAGTTGGGTTTAACAAGCAGAAACATTTGTCCATGTTTAATATATAATGGTTGAATGATTGGCATTATCTAGGAAAGACGGCGCACAAATCAACAGCTCAGTTTAATAGTGCGACATATCTTCATTGTAAAAAAAGCTGCCAGTGTTCAACCGACAAATGAAAAATTCTGGGAAGATACGATGACCTGAAAAATAAATGTCTCAGTTCTAGTACAACGGCTTATAGACCGGCGGTACTGGGAATCGAGCCTCCGAGGACGGCAGCTAATAGTGCTAACCGTTACGCTACGGAGGTAAACACGCAGAAGATAAACATAGTAAAATAATTTGAAAATAGCCTATATTTATTTTCATTAGAAGAGGTGGTGGTGAACAGCTGAAATCTTAAATCCCTTGTGCTGTACAATCCAATTTTCGTTTTTTTAGTTGTAGTACTAATGAACATAACTGTGGAAATATGAGCAGCATCGCGCTTACCTACTGCCACGAGAAGCACACGTAACACCACAGGAACACTATGTACGTACTCACAAGCGCACGCCTCGTGCAACACTGACAGTGGCGAGTCATCCAGCATGATCGTTGGCCTCTAACATAACGTCACTTCGGCAGAGTGGTCGCTGCTGATTGGTTGCGGGCATATCCCAAGATCAAAGCAAGTTTCACGATAAGCGAGTTTACTTGTTATTTCATAATCCTTTTGGTTCTCAACAAATTTCCTCTTGCTTTAATAATCCAAGCTGTCTGCTAAACTGTCAACAGGGATTTCTACAGTTTATCTTCAATCTCGATCTCTGACAAGATTGCTTCATTCTACAATTTTGTGGTACAGTACAACTAGATAATTTATTGAACCCACATTCTTCTTGGTGAACAAACCTCAGTAATATAATTTGAATATAATTTACGCAGAGCATATTATAATAACGATTTCCACTTCCGGAGGTGCATATGGCCCTGAGGTTCACTCAGCCTACACCAAAAATGAGTACCAGGTTAATTCCTGGGGGCAAAGGCGGCCGGGCGTAAAGCTAACCACTCTACCCCATCAAGTGCCGAGGTTACGGTTAGTGGAAGCCTTTATCTTCCACCCCTCCAAGGGCCTTCATGGCCTGTTCGGAGATGACTTTGCTTTGCTTTTGCTTTTATATTATAATAACAGAAAGGCTTCAATTAGTATGGTGAAATTCAGTACAGTGGATTCGTGTACAGTAATTATATACAGTAGTCAAAATGTTAAGTTTCAAACTATAGACGATATGAGAAAATTATCATGTCGAAGAAGGATCTAGCACAGGCAGGGAAGACAATAATAATAATAATAATAATAATAATAATAATAATAATAATAATAATAATAATAATAATAATAATAATAATAATAATCTACAGTCCTGCGTGTTCTGACAGCTCGCAGCGTGATAGTTCCAGATGAGAGTTACTATGGCAACAAGTACACGCCTCCCGTTTAAGCCAATCTCCCTTTTCCTAACCTCGCTGAAGCGGCCGGTCCGAGTTCCAGGTTGCTAATTCATGGAAAGTGGCTATCAGTGGCTACTTTTGAGTGATAACATCATTATCTGTTTTATGCGTTTTTGAAATCACCAATTGTGTTAATAAGTGTACCGTTATCAAGTTTGTGTACATCATTTTAGTGTAATGCAAAATTTAGTACCGGTATAGCAATACACTATTTAACTCAATCCTTGCTATTTATTGAACTACAATCTATCTCATACAGTTCAAGGACCAGGCTGAGTGGCTCAGATGGTTGAGGCGCTGGCCTTCTAGCTCCAGCTTGGCAGGTTTGATTCTGGCTCAGTCCGGTGGTAATTGAATGTGCTCAAATACGTCAGCCTAGTGTCGGTAGATTTACTGACACGTAAAAGAACTCATGCAGGACTAAATTCCGGTACCTCGGCGTCTCTGAAACCCGTAAAAGTAGTTAGAGGGACGTAAAGCCAATAACATCATTTACACAGTTAAAAGCGTCGCTAAACGACGAGGGCGACCAAGAATTCATTCACCTCGATAAAAGGCAAATGTGAAGAGGAGGCAGGGCTTCGTTATTCGTGGTCATGCTCGCTAGGTGGTGTGTGCGTTACGAGAATATTTTGAGGATGGAAGGGAAAAGAGAGCCCTACTGATAGATGTTAGTAAAATTGTAGAACGAACAGCAGCTTGGAAGATAGTCAAGCTGCAGTAATTAGAATAGGGGGAAAAAAAAGAGTAAAGAAAGAAAAGGAGCCATGAGCAGAAGTAGATGAATAAGAAGAAGAAGGAGGACAAGAGAATGAGAGAATGTACCTGGACCGTCACATGATGAGTTATCAACTCTAGGGAAAACTCGGTACTATGCTTCGGATTTTAGCAAAAAGACGCCACATGACATGATCGCGAGATTAAAAGACATGCAAAACGACACGCTGAAGGTCGGGAGTTTTACCGATCACAACTCTCATTTTAAAATTGTACCGGAACGTACGGCAGGGTCCAAATGATTTCACTTTTTTATCCCCTCCCCCCGCCCCCTAACCTGGATTTGAACCCGGAATATTGAACAGGGCAGTTTAATTATTATTACTGATGATATCAACGGACATTTCCACGATTATATTAATGTAACACAAATATAAAGAATGTGCCATTCTGTTGCTGAAATCTCCCTGAAAATGGAAACCAATCGTCCGGAGATAGACTGATAAAAGCCTGGGAGGAAGGGAATGAGGAGTGTGTCTTACGACATTTGAGACGAAAAATTTACTGCTGAGCCACCTTGGCATAATATTTAATATTATGCAAACGTTCTGATCATTCCTGTACATGGATATTATTTTGATTGTGATGGTAGTAGCACAGCACTCCCGCACCTCTGTTCGGTGCCACGTGCTGCGAGCTGTCAAAACACGCACGTTGGTGTCATTAAGGTACAGCCCAGCATTTGACTGGTGTGAAAGTGGAAACTACGGAAAGCTATCTTCAGGGCTGCCGACAATGGGATTCGAAAGCAAGCTCACAACTATGCGACCCAACTCGGTCAGCGTTTGGTCTGCAAGTCTTTATGAATTAATTAAGCGTCTCCACAATCCTGAATTTTCGTCTAGATATGCAGCCTTGTTTGATTCCACACCCCTTACATATAAATAATTTAAAACAGAGTATAACCACTGCCTCTATCTTACATAATACCACTGATCGCAAATGCAAGATCACTGCATAAACTTCCCTGCACCTAGATTCGATTTCACTTACTATACTACTATCATCAGAGAATACACATCTTCAGTACCTCAAACGATCTACATGTAATAATAATAATAATAATAATAATAATAATAATAATAATAATAATAATAATAATAATAATAATAATAGTCATGTTTTAAAGTACCCAAACTAATATCCGTCTTAAGAAGCAGTGGGCCGATGACCTAGCAGTTAGGCTCCTTTAAACAACAAACATCATCATCAAGAAGCAGTGCTAGAAAACGTTCTTTAAATGTAACGCTAAATCTACGACACGGATGTCACAATGATTAGACCTTAAAATACCACTACTATTTACCGATCAAAATAAGTTCGATATAAACAAATTTGTAACGACAGCAAAAAAAAAAAAAAAAAAAAAAAAAAATTGAAATTATTCTACTAGTATCCCAGAGCGAAACGTAACTCAACCTCGTTCGACCAAGCACTCCTTCAGCTCCTATTTCACGAACCGTTTCAAGGAATCAGCATTTCAGTTTCTACTCGACAGCATTTCCGGTGGCGTTTCCCATCTAGTTACTCTTACTGTCCATAATGACCTTGCTTCTTTGAATTAAAACAAGGTAATCGTAAAATGGTACTCATGTTCATTATCGAAGTTAAAATTTATGTTAAGACTGTTCGCGACCTAAAATAAATTTGAATACCTATAATATCTATACATTATATAAAATAACATGTCCTGACTGACTAACTGACTGATTCATCATCGACGAGCCCGAACTACTAGAGATAAAGAAATGAAATTTTGGGGATACATTTATATTAGGGTGTAGGTGCTCACTAGGGGAGAATTTTCGGGTATTCCGTCGCTAAGGGGGTGAAGACGGGAGTGAAATTTTTAAATGAGGATATCTATATCTTAAAAACTTAAAAGTTTACAGATGTAAAAATTGGCATTTGGAATCTTTAAATATAAAGAAAAACATATTTTTTGTTTTCGGAAAATATCATTAAGGGACGTGAAAAAAGGGGTTGAATACTTTCCATGAGGTAACCGATATCCAAAAAACTGAAGATGTTACATGCATGATAATTGGTATTTGGAATCTCCTTTGAAAATAAGGAAACACGTATCTTTTTGTTTTTGGAAAATCGATTGCATAGGGGGTGAAAGGGAGTGACAAACGGGGTGATTTTTTTTCTTTACGTCGCACCGACACAGGTAGGTCTTATGGCGACGACGCAACAGGAAAGGTCTAGGAATGGGAAGGAAGCGGCCGTGACCTTAATTAAGGTACAGCCCCAGCATTTTCCTGGTGTGAAAATGCGAAACCATGGAAAACAATCTTCAGGGCTGCCGACAGTGGGGTTCGAACCCACTATCTCCCGGATGCGAGCTCACAGCTGCGCGGCCCTGACCGCACGGCCAACTCGCCCGGTGGATGAATTAAAAAAATATGTAGGCCTACACTATATCTCAGACACGTAACATGTTACAGACTTGAAAACTGGTATTTGGAAACTCCCGTAAAAGTACAAAAACATAGATATTTGTTTTCAGAAAATCCACTTACGGGAAACTGAAAAAATGAGTAAATTTTTAAAATGAGCACTTTGACATCTCAAAAACTTAACATGTTACAGATGTGAACATTTTTTTTTTTTTTTTGCTAGTTGCTTTACGTCGCACCGACACAGATAGGTCTTATGGCGACGATGGGATAGAAAAGGGCTAGGAGTGGGAAGGAAGCGGCCGTGGCCTTAATTACGGTACAACCCCAGCATTTGCCTGGTGTGAAAATAGGAAACCACGGAAAACCATCTTCAGGGCTGCCGACAGTGGGGTTCGAACCCACTATCTCCCGGATGCAAGCTCACAGATGCGCGCCCCTAACCGCAGGGCCAACTCGCCCGGTAATTGGTATTTAATCCCTTTTGAAAATAAAGAAAGATGTATTTTTTTGTTTTGGGAAGAAACCATTTAAGGGAGACTGAAAAGTGGGTTGAATTATTTTTATTAGGATAGTGATATCTCAAATCTGAGGATGTTACAGAAGTAAAAATTGGTATTTGGAGTCTCCTTAAAAATAAAAAAAATACGTATTTCGTTTTTTCGGAAAATCCCCTTAAGGAGGGTTGGTGGTGAAAGAATTAGTAGAATTCTTCGTAGGAGGATGCTTATATCTCAAAACTGAAGATGTTGCAGACGTGAAAATTGGTATTTTGAATCCTTTAAAAATAAAGAAACATGTATTCTTTTGTTTTCGGAAAATCCACTTAAGGGGTGAAAGAATTGGAAAATTAATTATTTGTATGAGAGTAGGCTACTTATATCTTAAAAAATCTAAAGACGTGAAAACTGGTATTTGATATTTTTAAAAAGAAACACACATTTTGGGGGGAAAACAACTTGGTGGCGGTGGGGAGAAGGAGTTGAATTCTTTTCATGAAGATACATTTATCACAAAAACTGAAGATGTATTTGGAAGATCTTTTATAAATAAAGAAACACTTTTTTTTTTCGGAAAGTTCAGTTAAGAGGGAAGTGTGAAAGGAAGTGAAAATAGTTCAATTCTTTTTATGGAGAAACTTATATCTCAAAACTGAAGGTTACAGACATGAAAATTGGTATTTAGAATCTCCTTTAAAATTAAAGGAACACACATTTTTTGGAGGGTGGGGTGAATCGACTTAACGGGGGGGGGGTTGAAAAAAGGAATTGATTTTTTTTTTACAATTGGCATTACGTCGCACCGACACAGATAGGTCTTATGGCGACGATGGGATAGGTACGGGTAGGAGTGGGAAGGAAGCGGCCGAGGCCTTAATTAAGGTCTGGTGTGGAAATGGGAATCCACGGGAAACCATCTCCACGGACGTCGACAGTAGGGTTCGAACCCACTATCTCCCGGATGCAAGCTCACAGCTGCGCACCCCTAACCCCACGGCCAACTCGCCCGGTAGTTGAATTGTTTTTGAGGAGAAACTTACAGTATATGTCGAAGACTGAAGGTTACAGACGTGACAATTGGTATTTGGAATCTCCTCTAGAAACAAAGAAACAGGCATTTAGGAAGGGGGTGAATAAAATTAATGGGGGGGGGGCTGAAAAGTAGTTGAATTATTTTTATGAGGATACTTACATCCCAAAAACTGAAGAGGTTACAGACATGAAATTCTGTATTTGGAATCTTCTTTCAAGGTAAAGAAATATGTATTTTGTCTTCGGAAAATCTACTTAATGGAGGGAGGGGGGAGGAGTTAATGAATTGAAAAATTAGTCCATTTCATTCTATGAGGAAATTTATATCTTTAAAACTAACGATGTTACAGACGTGAAAACTGGTATTTCGAATCTCCATTAAAAATAAAGAAACACGTATTATTTATTTTCGGAAAATCGACTTAAGGAGGTTTGAAAATAAGTAAAGGAGTTGAATTCTGTTTATGAGAACACTTATCTTAAAAAATGAAGCTGTTACAGACGTGAAATTTGGTATTTTGAATTTCCTTTAAAAATAAAGAAACACGTATTATTTTGTTTTCGGAAAGTCCACGTAAGGGGAGACAGGTGTGGAAATAAGAGAAGAAGAAGTTTAATTATTTTTATGATAATACTTATATCTCAAAAACTGAACGTGTTACAGACGTACAGACGTGAAAACTGGTATCTGGAATCTCCTTTGAAAATAATAAAACATGGAATTTTTTGTTTTCGGAAAATCCACTTAAGGGGCTGAAAAGAATTGAAAAAGCGGGTGAATTTTTTAAAATGAGTACCGGTATAACTACAGTATATGTCAAGAACTTAACATGTTACAGACAAAAAACTTGGTATTTGGAAAGTCCTTTTTGTAAAATACAGGAACATCTACCCTTTTTTTTTTCGGAAAAGGCACTTAACGGGGATGAAAAGAAGTGAAAAATTAGTTGAATTATTTTTCATGAAGTTAGTTATATCTCAAAAATGATAATGATACTGACGTGAAAATTGATACAGTATTTGGAATCTCCTTTAAAAATAAAGAAACATGTATTTTTTTCGTTTTCGGAAGGGGTGGGGGAAGGACTGATAAAGGGGTTGAATTTTTTATGGAGATACTTATATCTCAAAAACTGAAGATGTTACAGACGTGGAAATAGGTATTTGTAGTCTCCTTTAAAAGTAAAGAAGCATGTAATTTTTTTCGACTTCAGACAAGACTGTTCCTCACATGTACAGTTCTATATCGCACGGTCGTATTAGCCCCAAAATGCAATACCACAAACGTGGTTTACAAAGAGTTCCTGGGCTAAATGGAACTCAATTTTTCGGTGAGTTTTTATACCATAGGGATTTTCAGATAATGTCTTAGTACAGTGCTGAGGAACGATTACTTTTATCAGAATACGAAATCCACGCGAGCGAAGCCGCGGGTAACTGCTAGTATTAGCTAAAACTTTTGAATCGACCAAAGCTGTAGACTGTAATTGAACGTAAACACTCCCAGAACATCAGGGAAAGAAAATTTAATTTTGAATGCTCATTGTAAAGAGAAGAGTGTAATTTTATACAAAGAGTGCACCCTCACCTACAGTAGTTGAACAGGTGGTGGTGGTGGTGGTGATTATTGTTTTCAGAGAAAGTCAACTAGGCAACCATCCTCTGTGTAACATTAATCAGGAAGAAAAAATAGAACGGATCCGACACTTTGAAAAATGAAGGTATTGGTCAAAGGAAGATGAGGGCTCTTAGGGCGTGAAAATGAAAGACTCTCTAGTATTGGCAACCTAATATCATTGGATCGAAAAGAACAAGAGTTGACCAAGGGAGGTTGGATAGGATAGATGAAAGCGAGGAGCCTGGCATAAGTAAGTGGATGCCAGAACTCAGCTACGGGCCCCATGTTCGCCATCCCACGCTCGCAAGTTGACAGCCCTTAGGGCCCCTTTTAGTCGCCTCTCACGACAGGCAGAAGATACCATCCCCATCCACAGCGGGAGTAGCTGAACAAAGTCTGAGCAGCAGTTATATAGTGGAAGGACGCCCTCCAGATGACTGTCAATGTACCAAACACCCCACCCCCACCCTCCCAGGGTGCTACAGCCCTGATAGGCCTTGGCCTACCAAGCGACAGCTGCTCAACTCGAAGGCCTGCAGATTACGAGGTGACGCACGGTCAGACCGACGAATCCTCTCGGCCGTTATTCTTAGCTTTCTATATCGGGATCGCCATCCCACCGTCAGATAGCTCCTTAATTGTAATCATAAGTGTACCTACATTTAGAATATACTCGTATCTTTGGGAGAATGGAGGCTATGCCGCATATGACTTGAGACCATTGTGCCTGTCTTGGGACCAATGGAGAATTGCGTCAGAACACCAATACCGCAAAGCGAGGACTGATTCTTAATGCTCTAAGAAAGAGTATTACGTGGGGTCGTCAAAGATGCTTGTATTTTGGCATGCCTATTGATCCGAACCCCTATTCAGAGTGGGTAACCCAATGGGATTCGCGTTCAAGAAGGTATACCTATTTGCCCTCTACACCTATTTTAAGGTGTAATATAACCTTGGACAGTTGTGGTGGTGGTGATTATTTTTAAGAGGAAGTAAAATTGGATAACCATCCTCTATTAAAATCTATTAAAATCAGAAGGGTAAAATGAAGAGGTCTGTCACTTCGAAGAAAGAAGGTATCGGCAAAAGAAAGCGAAGGGGGTGAAAATTAAAGTCTCAATAAGCCTCGTAAAGTTAATGCTGTCGTGGTCGGAAGATAACAAGAGTTGACCAAGGGAGGTCAGATAGGAAAGATGAAAGCGATGAGCCTGACGCAAGTGGAAGCAATGCCAGATTCAGCTAGGGGAACTTGATACTAATTCTGTACTTTTTGTAGATTAACAAATTCAGGCTTAAAAAACAATTTAGGATGTTGCGATACTGAGGGCTTTGTCTATCCTTGATTTTATTCTCCTCAATATTTTTTTTTTACAAATGATTGTTTCAGACTCATTTTTCAGTTTTACTACAGTATATATTCTTTAATTGAATACTGTAGATGAAAAGTAAATTTAGCCATTTTGGCATGATCTGAATTTCAATGCACTCTTAACATACATCTAGCACTTTCAACTTTTAATTATTTAAGAGTTCATTTCTCCATTACATCAAGACAATCATATTCTATAGTTGGGCTTAGGGAGCTGTACTTCCAAGAGTTTCAGCGTATGAAATGTTTGTCATTTTACTTCCTTAGGGCAATGCATTTGTATAGACACTGTACATGGCAAATACAAGTGCTATTTTCCTTCTAGACTCCAGCGTCTCCTCGAGTTTCTTTTTCATTCCTGTCGCACTACTAGAATCGAAATCATTAAGCACAAACATTACATCCTTTTTATGCATCGTCTCTAGATCACTGATGAACCCTGTTTGGTATGTGTCCCGTACAACTACTCCATGATCCAAATATTGCCTCAAAGCGAAAGATAACCTGCAGTAGTACCTTCACCTGAGAATTAATGCCCTTCAGCAACCTCATCACGAAATGTAAAGATTTTTCTGTTTAATAATTACACTTCCTAAACAGTGTTTCATTTCAAGTCTTTTTGTGTACACTCCTAATTATTTAGATGTCATTCTCCACAAGTGTGTTCGATCCAAGACAGTACTGAATGAAAGTTACGGTTATGGACAAAATGAACTTCGTCTCTTTTTTTTTTTTTTTCGTACACGAATGGCTGTCTGCCATAGAAAACGGCCTAAATCCATTGTTATAGTTCGTGAATATCATCTGTTTCCTTAAACGAAAAGAGTGCCTGTTGTAGTCTACGTATCTTGGTTGTACCCGTCTTTGACAGGGTGGCCAATTACCATGTGCATGACTATATTTTCACCGACCATTTTCTGAGCATTTTGCATAGAATCGGGACTTTGAAATATTCGTATATTGGTTTACAGCCTTCATGTTTCGAGTGTCGCTGTTGTGAACACGTTGCGTAAACTATTATAGAATATACATCAACATTAAAGCCTATGGGTAACATTTTTGTAGTTCTAAATAAAATCGTTTAGAAAGTATCCTGTAGGCTGTGTTTATATTGTCGTATTGTCGTAAATTGTCTCGTGAAGTGGGTTTTGTCACGTTCTGTATAACTGAAAGAAAGCGTGTTACAATGCGATTCCGTTTCAAAGAGTGCAATAATTATTGTCGAACTATTGAAATATTAATATACCGAGCGAGTTGGCCATGTGGTTAGGGGTGAATAGCTGTGAGCTTGCATTCGGGAGATAGTGGGTTCGAACCCCACTGTCGGCAGCCCTGAAGATGTTTTTCTGTGGTTTCCTATTTTCACACCAGGCACATGCTGGCGCTGTACCTTAGTTAAGGCCACGGCCGCTGCGTTCCATTCCTACCCCTTTCCTGCCCCAGCGTCGCCATAAGACCTATCTGTATCGGAGCGACTTAGGCTAAATCCAATTGTTAAAGAAAAAATAACATCGCACAGTAAGGACGTACAAATATGATACCTGACTGTGGATGGGTTTGGTTACATCATCTCGGCAGATATCTATCCGTCCAAGACCGACTACAATATCTCGGACCTTAATGCTACTATCGATTGCAAGGAAAATGGGATGATCGTCGAGACGTGTGGTTCACACATTGTAATGATCGCTTCGTGTATAGAAGATAACAAAATAGTATTTCGACCATGTTTCAAGTATATACTGGGGAAATCTGCACTCTTTAAAGGGTTGTTAGTATGGTATTGTGTATGTTCAGTCTTCAGCCCTAAGGCTGGTTGGATCCTCAACAGCTCCGCCATCAGCTGTCATAGATGACCTAGGCATTACTGAAGAGGCGTACTAGGGAAGTGAGGAGCGAGGTACTTTCCCGTTGCTTTCCTCAACGGTATTGTGTACGAAGTGTATATATTAAAATATGTAGTCTACAGTATATAATATTATGCATAATAGTGTTGTAACGACTGTAACATTCCCAAAATGGGTCGCTCGTGGTGCGTACCACGTTGTAGATAAAATTATACTGCAGCAGATAATTCAGCCTTTAACTTTCAGTAATAAGGGAGAAATAAATAAGGAATATATACCGAAAAAATTTCGATGTCAATAATCTAACCGTTAAACATTTCGAACAAAAATTTGTGGTTAGGGAAGGTTTTTTCAACGGAAAGTGGAGAATAATCCAAGGAGACAAGCTGCATTTTGCCGAGTGGTGCGAAGAAGATTATATATTTTTTGATGACTTCAGAACAAATAGTTGTTTCAATTTTACGTAGCAATGAGGGATGGTAGTGTTATTTTTATTACAGTAGACGGTGGTGGTATATTTGATGGCATCCATTAATGAATGCGTGTTTTGAAGTGTCTAGTTCCTTAAATGGGAATGGGTTTTATTTTTTTTAATATGTGTTTAACGACCGAGACGTTTAAGTGGATGCTGGGGATATTAAGTATAACAGGTATAGAGTTGTGCAATTTGGTTAGTAATCTTTCGGAATACAATAATGAACATCTTTCCCCCTCCAACAGGATTAGAGTATATCCTGATGAATACTTTAGAGGATGACTTTATTCTTGATGGTGATATAGATGTAGTAAGACCGTTGCGTACGAGATATACAGGGTTATTCGCTTAAGATGTTGCATGGAAATAACGCCTGAACCATAAAAGATATCGGCATTCTGTTTTCATATTCGTAAATGATACCCAGGGGCTTGTAAAATAATGTGCTACTTATTCTCATAGCTCGATTAATAACCGAGATATTGATATTAACTCCATATTTTAAAATGGGACGGCACAAATTCATACAGCTGGCCTAAAAGTTCAACTGCGTACAAGTTCAAATACGTAAGTATTTTCAAAATCGGACAGTTACTTTTTGAGATATCAATGCGTGCCGCATCAGACAGCGTGCGATCGGCCAAGGACGTATTGACACGCAAGTTGTTTCCTGGCATTGATTCAGCTACAGAACGCATACCAGGCATGTACTGTAAACTATCGTACACATAATGTAATGTACCGTAACATACCCTGGGTGTGCAACATTATTGTATGACTGGCGAACACACAACAGGGAAGGGAAATTAAAGTGTTTTAATTTTTTTTTTTTTTTTTTGAAATTCATGTGTAACAGGTTGCGCTCAGTTTGGCGTTTTTCCCCACGGGTGAGAATGGGAAGGATTTGGAAAGTATGACGGCCGTGGCCTATCACAAAGGTATCAAAGTATTTATTTTATTCCTTATAAAAACATCAACCCTCCCTGTCCTGTTATGAGTTCGCCTGTCATACACACTTTGCAAACCCATCACATGTGTACGATATGCTTACATGCTTGTAAGATATGCTTGTAAAATAGAACAATATAGTCGACCTCTGTGGTGCAGTCGGTTAGTCCTTCTGTTCCCAGATTGCGAGTTCGATACTAGGTGAGGGCAGTGGCATTTGAAGCGAGCAGTTCGTTGGCTTCCGGCACGTTGCAGAATTCCTACGGGATAAAATTCTGACACCATGGAGTTACTTAAGTACGTAATTAGAACTAGTATTTGTATCTAAAAACATCACTTTGATCAATACTTCGCCATACGATCCAGTATAATGGCTCAGGTAGATTGATGGTACCGGAAGAAGAATCAGACATGAAATAAATCAATGCTCAGTAAAGGTTATGTTACCGAGCTCGATAGCTGCAGTCGCTTAAGTGCGGCCAGTATCCAGTATTCGGGAGATAGTAGGTTCGAACCCCCCTGTCGGCAGCCCTGAAGATGGTTTTCCGTGGTTTCCCATTTTCACACCAGGCAAATGCTGGGGCTGTACCTTAATTAAGGCCACGGCCGCTTCCTTCCCACTCCTAGCCCTTTCCTGTCCCATCGTCACCATAAGACATATCGCTGACGATGTGTGTCTCCTGTCTGAGGCACATGGTGAAATGCAATCAAAGATTGAAGACTTGGTAAAAGAAGGAAAAAAGGTGGGACTAACGATTAACTCAAAGAAGACCAAGGTCCTAAGGATGAACACCAACAAACTAGACCCATTTGTCTTCAGTGATGAACCTATAGAGGATGTGAATAGTTTCACCTACTTTGGCAGTGTAGTTACCAAAGATGGAGGAGCAGTACTGTACTAAGACATTATCTCAAAATCCTAAAGTATAAAACCTCACCGAAAAACGGAGTTTCATTTACCCCAGAAACTCTTTGTAAACCACGTTCGTGGTATTGCCTTTTGGGGCCAAGATGACTGTGCGACTGTGTTGAATGTGAGGAAAGGAACGTTAAGAACGACACAAACACCCAGTCCCCAGACCAGGGATATTAATCATTTACAATTAAAAAACCCTCATGAAAAGAAATGCGTGTTCTTTATTTTTAAAGGAGATTCCAAATACTAATTTTCACGTCTGCAACGTCTGTAGTTTTTTTAAGATGTAAGTATCCTCGTACAAATAATTCAACTAATGTTTCAATACTTTTATCTCCCATTAAGTGGATTTTCCGAAATCAAAAGAATACGTGTTTCTTTATTTTTGAAGTATATTTCAAATATCAATTTTCACGTCTGCAACATCTTTAGTTTTTAAGATATAAGTAACCTTATACAAAGAATTCAATTAATTTTTTAATTATTTCACCCCCAATTTGATTTTCCGAAAACAAAAGATACGTATTACTTTATTTTTAAAGGAAACTCCAAATACCAATTTTCACGTCTGTAACATCTTCAGTTTTTGAGATATTAGTAACCTAATAAAAAGAATTCAACCCCCTTTTCAGTCCTTTCTACTCCCACCCCCTTAAGTGTACTTTCCGAAAACAAAAAAATACATGTTTCTTTATTTTTAAAAGATTAAAAACACCAATTTCTACGTCTGTAACATGTTAATTTTTTTAGATATACTGTAGATATGATCACTTTAAAATTCACCCTCTTTTTTTAGTTCCCCTTAAGTCGATTTCCAAAAACAAATCATCTTTCTTTACTTTTACAGGAGATTCCAAATACCAATGTTCGCGTCTGTAACATGTTACGTTTCTGAAATACACTGACTGACAGAGCAAATGCAACACCAAGAAGGAGTGGTCAGAACTTTATGCCAATTGCAGGGTAGATTGACGTCACTGAGGTATGCTCATGATGTGAAATGCGCCGCTGTGCTGCGCACGTAGCGAACGATAAATGGGACACGGCGTTGGCGAATGGCCCACTTAGTACCGTGATTTCTCAGCCGACAGTCATTGTAGAACGTGTTGTCGTGTGCCACAGGACACGTGTATAGCTAAGAATGCCAGGCCGCCGTCAACGGAGGCATTTCCAGCAGACAGACGACTTTACGAGGGGTATGGTGATCGGGCTGAGAAGGGCAGGTTGGTCGCTTCGTCAAATCGCAGCCGATACCCATAGGGATGTGTCCACGGTGCAGCGCCT
Organism: Anabrus simplex; assembly: GCF_040414725.1. Taxonomy (NCBI): domain Eukaryota; kingdom Metazoa; phylum Arthropoda; class Insecta; order Orthoptera; family Tettigoniidae; genus Anabrus; species Anabrus simplex. Next base: position 798,973,095 of record NC_090265.1, read on the forward strand.
GTGGCGAAGATGGTTGGCGCAGGGACATGTGGCACGTGCGAGGGGTCCAGGCGCAGCCCGAGTGACGTCAGCACGCGAGGATCGGCGCATCCGCCGCCAAGCGGTGGCAGCCCCGCACGCCACGTCAACCGCCATTCTTCAGCATGTGCAAGACACCCTGGCTGTTCCAATATCGACCAGAACAATTTCCCGTCGATTGGTTGAAGGAGGCCTGCACTCTGCACTCCCGGCGTCCGCTCAGAAGACTACCATTGACTCCACAGCATAGACGTGCACGCCTGGCATGGTGCCGGGCTAGAGCGACTTGGATGAGGGAATGGCGGAACGTCGTGTTCTCCGATGAGTCACGCTTCTGTTCTGTCAGTGATAGTCACCGCAGACGAGTGTGGCGTCGGCGTGGAGAAAGGTCAAATCCGGCAGTAACCGTGGAGCGCCCTACCGCTAGACAACGCGGCATCATGGTTTGGGGCGCTATTGCGTATGATTCCACGTCACCTCTAGTGCGTATTCAAGGCACGTTAAATGCCCACCGCTACGTGCAGCATGTGCTGCGGCCGGTGGCACTCCCGTACCTTCAGGGGCTGCCCAATGCTCTGTTCCAGCAGGATAATGCCCGCCCACACACTGCTCGCATCTCCCAACAGGCTCTACGAGGTGTACAGATGCTTCCGTGGCCAGCGTACTCTCCGGATCTCTCACCAATCGAACACGTGTGGGATCTCATTGGACGCCGTTTGCAAACTCTGCCCCAGCCTCGTACGGACGACCAACTGTGGCAAATGGTTGACAGAGAATGGAGAACCATCCCTCAGGACACCATCCGCACTCTTACTGACTCTGTACCTCGACGTGTTTCTGCGTGCGTCGCCGCTCGCGGTGGTCCTACATCCTACTGAGTCGATGCCGTGCGCATTGTGTAACCTGCATATCGGTTTGAAATAAACATCAATTATTCGTCCGTGCCGTCTCTGTTTTTTCCCCAACTTTCATCCCTTTCGAACCACTCCTTCTTGGTGTTGCATTTGCTCTGTCAGTCAGTGTATACTGTAGATATAGTTTTTAAAAAATTCACACCCTTTTTCACTCTTCTTCACCGTCCCCCCCTATATTGGATTTTCTAAAAAAAAAAAAAAATACAACTTTCTTTATTTTTAAAGAAGATTCCAAATACCAATTTTCATGTCTGTAACATCTTCAATTTTGAAGATATAAGTATACTCATTAAAGGTATTCAACCAATTCTTCACCTTTTTTCACCCCTCTTAATGGTATTTTTCGAAAACAAAAAAATACGTATTTCTTTATTTTTAAAGGAGATCCCAAATAGCAATTTTTACGTCTGTAAATTTTTAAGTTTTTGAGGTAGGTATAGATATACTCATTTAAACAATTCACCCCCCTTTAAATCCCCTTAGCGGCTGAATATCCAAAAATCCATCCGTAGTGAACACCTACGCTCTAATATAAATGCATCTTCAAAATTTGATTTCTTTATGTCCAGTAGTTTTGGCTCGGCGATGATAAATCAGTCAGTTATTTACAGATATGTTAAAAGCATTAAAATATGTTAGCATGTTGTATGACGTGCCACACAAATCGTGTTCGCGTGTCACCTAATGGCACACGTGTCATAGGTTCGCCATACCTGACCTAGGATCACTATCACGGAAACGAATGAGAGGCTTAAGACGAGAACTGCAACTAGTAATCGATACGGCTATCTATTACATAAAACATCTTGATATCACGTAAGCTGAAGGTTAAGATCTACGGAATCATGATAAGACCAGTGACGATATACGGAGAATGCTGTCTGATAAGGACAGCCGAACCTGTACTTAATAGTTCGTAAAGGGAAGTACTTAGAAGGGCTTTTGAAGCAGTAACATGAGTATAGTGAATAACCTATTCGATCATATAGGTCTACTGGTCAATTAAACGAGAACACAATACAAAAACACGCATTTCATTATCATTGCAAACTATGTAATAAGGGAATTTAATAACAATGTCGTTAATCCGATGCCTCTACGTCCAACCGTTCTCTATAGTTGGACCCAAGAGAGTTGGAGACTGACGTTTAGCGCCACCGACGAGAAAAAGTTGACTAACGCTGCTCGAAAAGGGTCTGTTGCTACGGCAACAATAACAGAGATGCCACATTTAAGGAAGCTATCGCCACGTGTGTTGACTTGCTCTCAGTCGCTTTTGTGATATTCGGAATAATACTGTATTAGCTGTGATAGTCGCTGGTTTATATAATTATTTACGTGTTTGTTTCCTGAATAGTAATTTGTTGAGGTTATTGTCAGTTTAGTGATTACGAAATCTAATATTTATAGGCAATGACGTGTTCTGTCTTAAATGCTGGAATTATTAGCACAAGCTTAGGAAGGGGTCAAAGTTTATTGAATTGCATTAGGCCTACATAGTTCATTAATTATTCAGCCCGTATGAAAGGGTGATATGCCGCAGGTTGAGGTAACTATGACAACGCAGCGTACTTCGTAGTTACTGCTTTCGCCGCTGAAATGACAGACCAAATACAGTAGAGACAATACGCGACACTCTGCGAGATATCGAAGGACAGTGATTAGAGCGCTGTCTAGCGGAGTGACCTGGAGTTACTGATTCTGTCATAAGAGCAAGAGTATTTGTTTGTGAAGTTTTTGGCGTTATTTATACGTTTGCATTAAGATGACATAAGTAAATAGTAGCGTGTGTCATTTCTTTATATCTCGTGTCAATATGAGTGGAGAGATATGTGCTGCGTTTCGCTGCAATAACTATGAAATGCAGAAGGATTCGCGGTCATTCTTCCGTTTCCCTCGTGACAAGAAAATGTAAGTAAACACTGTGGTTGCATATATATTCTTTCAGTTACAAAGATATTTTTATAGTACTTTCTAAACTTCTGAACTGCGCGACCCATATTTTAACTGGCTTAAAATATAATTTTATTTTATTGTATCAGTGCAGCAGTTAACCTTCAATACCGATGTGTTGTAGGTGTGATCTGTGGTTTTGATTTAATTCAGGAAAATGCATATGCATATATGTGTGGCTGGTTGTGTTCCAATGCCGTAATGCGTTGCCAAGCACTGAAGAAAATATGGGTGATTTAAGAAATGTACATATTTTGTTGAAACAATATGATGATGCAAATTTGCTTTACCCTAATATAATGGCAAGTACGTATACTTATAGGGAAATTTTGAATGTTTTTGCGGCTAAATTTACAGATTTTGTTTCTGTTAGTAGGCTTCAAGTTAAAAGGAAAATTGTCCAGCTCATAAATGTAAATTCATGACTCATGTATGTAAGGAATGTGCCGATATTTTTATTGACAACTGTCCTAATGTGATGATACAATGTAAAAACAAAAAAAAATCACAAAAAAGACAAATCTAGCTGTCAATGTTCAGGCAGGTATGCTAAAGCTAAAAAAGTAATACATAAATGAAAGATCAAGCCCTTTCACAGCAGTCCATTTCACATCTTGATTATATGCCTATTTCAGTCTTCAAACCATAACCTGTTAAATAATTCTTCATTCATTTATCCAGAATTGCTTTAGTAACTTTGAAGTTAATATTTTAGTAACACTTTATTTCTAGACATAATTTATTTATCCATTTCCGTCTGCACATTTTCATTGATATTTTAATTTAGCGCAAAATTTCCAGGTCACGCCACTAGGAGCACCACTTGCGAATTGTCTCCCATTTTAACAAGGCTAAATCCGGAAGTGTCGCGTATTGTCTCTACTGTATTTGCTCAGACTCCAACTCTCGTGAGCCCAACTAGAATTATGTGCTGAAGTAGTAAATGCTCGTGACGTTACTGCGCTATCGAGTCTACCTAGCAGCCTTGACGCTGCGCATAAACTCGAGTGGTCTTATCCCGCACTCCATCTGTTGCTGCCGTGTTCTTCTCTTGCCAATGTTATTTTTTTTCTTTTTTTGCTAATTGCTTTACGTCGCACCGACACAGATAGGTCTTATGGCGACGATGGGACAGGGAAGGGCTAGGAATTGGAAGGAAGCGGCCGTGGCCTTAATTAAGGTACAGCCCCAGCATTTGCCTGGTGTGAAAATGGGAAACCACGGAAAACCATCTTCAGGGCTGCCGACAGTGGGGTTCGAACCTACTATCTCCCGAATACTGGATACTGCCCGCACTTAAGCGACTGCAGCTATCGAGCTCGGTCTTGCCACTGTTAATGAGCTTATTTTGACTTATAATGGATGTAAATAAGATCCATCCGTATCAGTTTGAGCCAGAACGAACGACGTTTGTTGATGTCCATGCAGACAGCGATCTTGACATAGATGTACAACAAGCAGAGTCGGCACGCGAATTTGGTGTAAATGTAATGAGTGTACCATCATGGATACGAATGAAGAAAATGTATGCTGTTGTGAATTAGACAATGTAAACGCAGTGAAATCGGATGAATTTATGTGTATATAACAAAGAGATCCCTCCTTTACAAGGCTTATTTTAGACCGCGAGTGTTGGTAATGACAAGGCACACATATGAGCTTAAAAACAATGAAAGGGCAAATAGCCGTTTACTGACGGCTTTAAATTCATCAAATAAAACTTGGCGTTTTATTTGTTATAAATAATTCTTCCTCGGTAAATTCATGGTCTGCGATTGGTAAAAAGAACAGAGTTGTACCATCATGTGTTGCCAACACCATAAGGAACAACTTTCGGAACGCGATGGCCCTGTAGGCTTCCAGTTGTAAATTAAAACAGCAGAATAACGTAAGAGTTTCCTAAGATTGTTAAATAGATAATCTATATTATTTTGATATGCAGTACGGTACCTCGTGAGAAGTGCTTTTTGATTATGTCGTCCTTGCAAGGACGAGCTATTGGAGCGATGATTTTAGGCAGTGACGATCCATTGCTTGAGTTTCAGAGGACGCTCTGCTGTAGATAATTTGTAACAGGATTATGTTGTTCATTACTGCCTTCATCCATCCATCGCTTGACGCTTCATATTTCTGTTTTATCACCCAGGCTCCTGTTGATATTAAATAGCCTACTGAGTTTTGGTACGGTACCGTCTTTCAATTTATTGATGCTCCGATTATAGTCCAATGCAGCAATCAATGACCTGAGATTTAAGCCGCCGCTTTACAAGAAATGGTTTATGGTGTGGGTTACTGTACTCACGTCCTAGTTCGTGAACCATGGGCAACGGCTGAGTGGCCTAGTAAGTGATCCTGAGAGTCGGGATACCGGTTGCTATGAAATGGGAGTGGGCATCTCAGACATATTCTGAGTCATGGCCCTCCTTGTGCTCATACGGCTAGGACTATACAATCCACCGGTGGTCCATAACCCGTTAGAAGAGAGATCCTCACTTGGACTATGTGTAAGTAGGGTAGCATCCTACTTCATGAATGTACCGAGCTCAGAACATTTTAAGCAAACCTCGGACCTATGGGAGTAACGGAGTCCCATTCTCATTTGACAGGCGAGGGACTCCATGGAAACAACTTGGCGAACGAAATGGAATTCGATGAGGAACTATCAATATCAATGGGGCTTATGGAAGAAAGAAAGTAGAACTAGCTGAGTCAGCAAAGAAGATGCATTTAGATGTACTAGGAGTAAGTGATATTTGGGTAAAGGGAGATAACGAGGAAGAGATAGGGGATTATAAAGTGTACTTGACGGGTGTTAGAAAGGGAAGGGCAGAGTATTGGATAGGGCTGTTTATCAGGAATACCATTGCACGCAACATAGTTTCTGTTAGGCACGTAAATGAGCGAATGATGTGGGTAGATTTGGCAGGTGGAGGAATTAGGACGAGAACTGTCTCAGTGTATTCACAATGTGACGGCGCAGGTGAGGATGAAGTTGACAAGTTTTATGAAGCATTGAGTGACGTCGTGGTCAGGGTCAACAGCAAGGATAGGATAGTACTAATGGGCGATTTCAATGCAAGAGTTGGAAATAGAACTGAAGGACATGAAAGGGTGATTGGTAAATGTGGGGAAGATATGGAAGCTAATGCGAATGAGAAGCGTTTGTTGGACATCAGTTCTAGTATGAGTTTAGCAGTTACGAATACATTCTTCAAGCATAAGGCTTTTCACCGCTACACATGGGAGGCTAGGGGTACCACATCCATAATAGACTATATCTTAACCGACTTCGAATTCATGAAATCTGTTAGGAATGTACGAGTTTTCCGGGGATTTTTCGATGATACAGACCACTATCTGATCTGTAGTGAACTACGTATCTCTAGGCCTAAGATAAAGTAAAATCTGTCTGCAAACGAATAAGGGTAGAAAATCTCCAGGACGAGGAAATTAGACAGAAGTACATGGATATGATTAGTGAGAAGTTTCGAACAATAGACAGTAAGCAGGTTCTGGATGTAAAAAGAGAATGGGTGGCATACAGGGATGCTGTAGTAGAAACAGCACGGGAATGCCTAGGAACAACTGTGTGTAAAGATGGGAAAAGGCGAACATCTTGGTGAAATGATGAAGTGAGAGCAGCTTGTAAACGTAAAAAGAAGGCTTATCAGAAATGGCTCCAACCAAGGGCCGAGGGAGACAGGGACTTGTACGTAGATGAAAGAAACAGAGCGAAAAAATAGTTGTTAAATTCAAAAAGAAGTCGTGGGAAGATTTTGGTAATAACCTGGAAAGGCTAGGTCAAGCAGCAGGGAAACCTTTCTGGGCAGTAATAAAGAATCTTAGAAAGGGAGGGAAAAAGGAAATGAATAGTGTTTTGAGTAATTCAGGTGAACCCATAATAGATCCCAGGGAATCACTGGAGAGGTGGAGGGAATATTTTGAACTTCTCAATGTAAATGGAAATCTTCCTGGTGGTGTTGCGAATATTCAAGCTCGTGAGGAAGAGGAAAATGATGTTGGTGAAATTACGCTTGAGGAAGTGGAAAAATGGTAAATAAACTCCATTGTTATAAAGCAGCTGGAATAGATGAAATTAGACCTGAAATGGTGAAGTATAGTGGGAAGGCAAGGATGAAATGGCTTCATAGAGTGGTAAGATTAGCATGGAGTGTTGGTAAGGTACGTTCAGATTGGACAAAGGCAGTAATTGCACCTATCTATAAGCAAGGATTGCAAACTACAGAGGTATCTCATTGATTAGTATACCAGGCAAAGTATTCCCTGGCATCTTGGAAGGGAGGGTGCGATCAGTCGTTGAGAGGAAGTTGGATGAAAACCAGTGTGGTTTCAGACCACAGAGGGGCTGTCAGGATCACATTTTCAGTATGAGCCAGGTAATAGAAAAATGCTACGGGAGGAATAGACAGTTGTGTTTATGGCTCGTAGATCTAGAGAAAGCATATGACAGAGTACCGAGGGAAAAGATGTTCGCTACACTGGGGAACTATGGAATTAAAGGTAGATTATTAAAATCAATCAAAGGCATTTATGTTGACAATTGGGCTTCAGTGAGAATTGATGGTGGAATGAGTTCTTGGTTCAGGGTACTTACAGGGGCTAGACAAGGCTGTAATCTTTCACCTTTGCTGTCCGTAGTTTACATGGATCATCTGCTGAAAGGTATAAAATAGCAGGGAGGGATTCAGTTAGGTGGAAATGTAGTAAGCAGTTTGGCCTATGCTGATGACTTGGTCTTAATGGCAGATTGTGCCGAAAGCCTGCAGTGTAATATCTTGGAACTTGAAAATAGATGCAATGAGTATGGTATGAAAATTAGCCTCTCGAAGACTAAATTGATGTTAGCAGATAAGAAATTCAACAGAATTGAATGTCAGGTTGGTGATACAAAGCTAGAACAGGTCGACAATTTCAAGTATTTAGGTTGTGTGTTCTCCCAGGATGGTAATATAGTGTAATATTGAATCAAGGTGTCGTAAAGCTAATGCAGTGAGCTCGCACTTGCGATCAACAGTATTCTGTAAGAAGGAAGTCAGCTCCCAGACGAAGCTATCTTTACATCGGTCTGTTTTCAGACCAACTTTGCTTTACGGGAGCGAAAGCTGGGTGGACTCAGGATATCTTATTCATAAGTTAGAAGTAACAGACATGAAAGTAGCAAGAATGTTTGCTGGTACAAATAGGTGGGAACAATTGCAGGAGGGTACTCGGAATGAAGATATAAAGGCTAATTTAGGAATGAACTCGATGGATGAAGCTGTACGCATAAACCGGCTTCGGTGGTGGGGTCATGTGAGGCGAATGGAGGAGGATAGGTCAGCTAGAAGAATAATGGACTATGTTATGGAGGGTAAGAGAAGTAGAGGCAGACCAAGACGACGATAGTTAGACTCAGTTTCTAACGATTTAAAGATAAGAGGTATAAAACTAAATGAGGCCACAACACTAGTTGCAAATCGAGGATTGTGGCGACGTTTAGTAAATTCACAGAGGCTTGCAGACTGAACGCTGAAAGGCATAACAGTCTATAATGATAATGTATGTATGTATGCTGGTGATCGTACTTCGTGATTTTCAATACTGATCAGAATGTATTTGAGGTATTTGAATCGCTAAGTGCTTTTAGGTGGAAGCTCAAATACCTGGAGGTTAGTTATTTCGTGTTTGCACGTGTTCGTGTTTGTTTATTATTGTGTTTGAGTGGTGGTGTTACAGAATGTAGTCAGCATGGATCGATTGCGTTGTGTACCTTTCAGTAAATCAAAAATAGGCAATGCCTGCTCTTTCAATTAAACAGATACACGGAGGGTTAGTTGAATCAGTCTCCAAGTTCTCAAGCACGTCAAAGAACGTCACAATGTAAGTGTTGAGGCAACATATCATTTAACCGGACAAGCGAGCTAGCGGTCTTTAATTTTGCACCAGTGATTCTATAATGCTTATTTTCAATATTTTTAGTCATTCGACAGCCATGCCCCCTTGCTTATGTGACCACTGGAAACATGGTGGACATTCGTTCAATTAATTTCTGCCAGGCAGCGCTTCCATCTCACTATGTTATTCTATAGTTCGTTGTACCTGACTACGCGGTATTCGGTGCTCTGAGCCAACGTCACAGCACTAGTTCACATTCTTTCCGCGGATCCACACGCCTTGGTCGGGTAATATGAGTGCTATTTTAGTAAATATCTATTATACACATTTTAGTGATTAACAACACCATATAATATCTTCTGTTGGATATACAAAAATGTCTTGGCTTGTACATATTGCGTTATCAGCAATAATGCGCGGTATATGTAAATAGGGTCCGTCTCTGTGGTGTAGTGGTTAGCGTGATTAGCTGCCACCCCCGGAGGTCCGGGTTCGATTCCCGGCTCTGCCACGAAAATTTGAAAAGTGGTACGAGGGCTGGAACGGGGTCCACTCAGCCTCGGGAGGTCAAGTGAGTAGAGGTGGGTTCGATTCCCACCTCAGCCATCCTCGAAGTGGTTTTCCGTGGTTTCCCACTTCTCCTCCAGGCGAATGCCGGGATGGTACCTAACTTAAGGCCACGGCCGCTTCCTTCCCTCTTCCTTGTCTATCCCTTCCAATCTTCCCTTCCCTCCACAAGGCCCCCGTTCAGCATAGCAGGTGAGGCCGCCTGGGCGAGGTACTGGTCATTATCCCCAGTTGTATCCCCCGACCAAGAGTCTGAAGCTCCAGGACACTGCCCTTGAGGCGGTAGAGGTGGGATCCCTCGCTGAGTCCGAGGGAAAAACCGAACCTGGAGGGTAAACAGATGATGATGATGATGATTTGTACATAGGGCGAAGACTGTGATAGATATTCCTATATCTTCAATGATATAATTTTCAAAGACAATGTGTGGAAAAATTAAGTACAGTATAGCTACCAAAAACTGTCATAACCAGGTATCGAATCGGGTCAATCGAATTGGCTTCATCGTCCAGCGTAGATCAGCGCATTCGTCTATGAAGGTGAGTAGTAATATTGGATGCTGGCTGTATCACAACAGTCTGTTATTTCAAAGCTTTTAATTCGAGCCGTTGAAAGCTCTGCTGCCTCGCAAACTATCTATAGAGTGTGATTCAGTCATACACCGCATAGCGGGCGAAGTGACATGTCTTGCAAAGAAGCCGAAATTTTTCTAGTTAAGTGCCAGGAATAAATACGTACTATAGTATAATACTGTTATAAAACCCGAACGTCCGTGCGAGAAAGAGGAGGAGCCACCTGCCGCTGTTTCATTATATCTGAGGGCTTCCATATTCAGTCTGTGTTCAGCACATTTTTGTTTTTGGAGAAGTACGAATAACTTCTACGCACCTCATGCTGCTCCAGACTGATACACAAGGATCGTTTGGCCAACCACAATCTTACGAAAAGGGGAGTGAGAATCAATCAAACATGATGGGAAAATTAACAGTACATCGTCGTTACACCTGCGAAAATCGCTATGTGAAAATGTAGTGGGAGAAATACTGACCCGCAGTACATATGTCTTGCTTGTTGTTTAAAGGGGTCTAACATCTAGGTCATCGGCCCCGTACATATGTCGTCAAGAACAATAATTCTTTATTACTCGCACAATATTGAACTTTAGATGACAGAACCTTATCGGCAGAACGTCAAAGCTGAAATATTTCACACAGCGGTTTTCGCAGGCGCAACGACATTATGTTGATGTCTCAATTATTATTATTATTATTATTATTATTATTATTATTATTATTATTATTATTATTATTATTATTATTATTTTATATATATATGTATATAATTCTCTGGGGCCATCAAGGACCACGTTAAGTCTTGTTGCATTTGACAATGAACTTGGCCTTCTTTAGAGCCCAAATTTCCCTCATTCCTTGTGAGTGGGCCTGCTTACGCTCCTCTGTCCAAGGGGCACCGTGTCTTCTCTTCGGCTGCTCGTCTCGGTTTAGCCCGTTCGTCAATATTTTCTTGCGGAAGAGATCTCTGTTAAGGGCGTCTTCAGCTGAGATATGTAGCATTTGCAGGTCTTCTTTGGTATTTCTAAACGAGGGAATTGTGGTTTTGGGGTTTGAATCAAAAAAGTGAAAGATTTCTTTAGTTAACTTTCTTCCGTCCATTCTTTTCAGATGACCGTAAAATCGTGCCCGTTTTTTCTGATTGTGTCGGTAATTTTCTCTATTTTGCTGTAGACTTCCTTGCTGGATCTCTTTTGATGGATTCCATTTCTGTACTTTGATCCCAAGATTCCTCTCACAATTTTGCGTTCTCTTTTCTCCAGTTCTTCAAGGAGTCCTTTGTTGGCATTTAGAGACAGGGTTTCGGCTGCATATAGAACTACTGGCTTCAGAACTGTTTCATAGTGACGTATCTTGGTGTTTTGGGAAAGGCATTTTTTGTTGTAGATTGTGCGGGATGTTTGGTAGGCTATTTCCAGTTTGCGTAATCGCTCCTGAAGTGCTTCTTTGTCAAGTCCATTTTTCATGATGATCTCACCCAGGTATTTGAATTTGTCTACTCGGGTGATGTCCCCGTATTTTGTATGGAGTTTTGGTGGAGCCTCTTTGATGTTAGTCATTACTTCTGTTTTCTCAAACGATATCTGCAAACCAGTTTGTTCGGCAATTTCCTTTAAAATTTCAACTTGAGCTCTAGCGGTTTCTATGTCGTTTGAGAGAACAGCAATATCATCGGCAAATGCTAAGCAGCCTGTTGCGATCCCCTTGGATTTGGTTCCTATTCTCAATGGACTGTAGTTGGTTTCCTGTAATCTCACCCGCCAAGTTCTGATGATCTTTTCAAGAACACAGTTGAAGAGTATCGGGGATAGCCCATCACCTTGTCGGACTCCTGTTTTGATGTCAAAGGAATGCGAGAGACATCCGTGGAACTTCACCTTGGATTTTGTATCGGTCAGGGTGGCTCTAATTAATGCCAGCAGTTTCAAATCAACTCCAAATTCATTTAAGATGTTTAGCAGGACTTCCCGGTCAATGGAGTCGTACGCTTTCTTAAAGTCCACAAAGACAGACACATACTGCTTGGACCTTAGCGTACAATATCTGATGATCGTTTTGAGATTTTGGATCTGTTCAGCTGTTGTGCGACCTTTTCTGAACTATCCTTGGTATTCACCTATTTGATGTTCGACTTGTGCTTCCAAACGCTCCAGGATGGCAAGTGATAGAATTTTGTAAGTCACGGGTAGCAAAGATATTCCTCTGTAGTTGTTGATGTTCTTCATGCTGCCTTTTCTGTGTAATGGATGGATCAAAGCTATTTTCCAATCTTCGGGTAGGGTCTCCTTGTTCAAAATTTCTTCTATTTGCTTTTGCAAGATATCAAGTGATTCCTCTGGGGCATATTTCCATAGTTCTGCTACTACTGAGTCTTCCCCCGGCGCTTTGTTATTTTTGAGACGGGCAATGTGGCGCTTGATTTCATCTCTGTCGGGTGGTCTGGAATCTGGGTACCTGAGTAAGGGTTCCTTGGTCTCAATGGCGCTTTAAGGTTTAGAGCAATTAAGCAAATTCTTGAAGTAATCTGCCAGAATGCTGCAATTTTCTTCATTTGATGTCGCCAGTGTGCCGTCCTTTCGCTCAAAGCATAGAGATGCTGGTTTATAGTCAGTGAGTTTGCGTTTGAAGGCTCTGTAGTACTCTCTGCTTTCATTCTTCCTACAGTTTTGTTCTATCTTTTCAATGAGAGATTTTTCGTATTTACGTTTCTCAGTTCTGAACACCCTAGCTGCTTGGGCACGTTGGGTTTTGTAGGTTTCCCAATCATTTTCTTATTTTGTAGAGTAGTACTGTTTCCACGCATTGAGTCTTTCTTGGAGGACTGATTCGCAGGTACCATTCCACCAGGCATGCTTTCTGCCTCTCTTGATTTCTGCAACGTCTTTGGCGGCCTCAACAAGGAGACTTTTGGCATTGTTAAAGTCAGTGTCATTTGGTCTAGCCTTCTCCTGGAACTCCTCGACCCTTTGCCGAAGTTTATCATTGTCGAAGCGTGTGATCTGTTTGGCTGTCTTCCTTGTGTTTGCGGGAATTGGTTTGAATTTGATAAGAGACATATAATGATCTGAGGCCACATTGATGCCTTTCTTTACCTTGACATTCATAATCTCAGGGTTGTTTCTCCTGGAGAGTGCAACATGATCAATTTGGAACTCTCCGAGAGCTTGGACAGGAGAACGCCAAGTCATTTGCTTTCTGGGTAGATGGCGAAAGTGGGTCGACATGACCTGCAGGTTGTGATTTTCGCAAATGGACACCAGTCTTTTGCCGTTGGGATTGGTTCTTTTGTGAGCAGCGTAATTTCCTATAACTCTCTTGTAGTTCTATTCACGACCTAGTTGGGCATTGAAGTCACCCAAAAGAAGCTTGACATGGTGTTTGGGGATTTTGTTTAATTTTTCATCCAGTAGGTCCCAGAAATTATCAACTTCGTCTGGATCAGTCTTGTTCTTATCGTTTGTAGGAGCATGTACGTTAACTAGGGCGTAGGTTTTGTTCGCGCATTTAATTGTGAATATAGACAATCTGTCATTCACAGGTTCGAAATTTGCAACCGATTTAAGGATCTTGGTTCTAACAGCAAACGCGGTTCCAAGCATCACAGCTCCATTGAGGATTCCTCTTTGCGCTTTGCTCTTGAAAAATCGGTAGCCTTCGGATTCAAAAATCTCTTCATCTGGGTACCTTGTTTCCTGTAGGGCCATTATGGATATCTGATTTTTGTGAAGAGCTTTGGTGAGGGTTTTCAGCTTGCCAGTTTGTGTAAGTGAATGTATGTTGAAAGTTGCTAGAAAGGTTTTAGATTTTGGCCTGAGTTTTTGACTCTTCGGGGTACACCGAGACACTCCGACTCGTCTCTTGCATGATGTCGAGTCTCCCCCAGAATCCGAACGAGACTCGTGCGCCGTGGCGTTCACGACGAGGGATTTATCCGAAGATTTACCCCCTGGGGTATGTTTCTTGAAATGTTGTGCCATCATGCTTTTTGACTTGACTTTGCTTTGGACGGGTACCCATCCTTTTACAACTAGGGTTGTTAGCCCTAGAGGTTGCCTCAAGATGTTTTCTGGCTTCTGGTCATTTACCAATCTTCGCCGTAACCCTGGCAAGGGACCAGTTTTTTTTTTTCACGGTGGTATTTTATTTCCCTACTACCCTCTGACTCTGCTGGCGGCAGAGCCAGCGAGCTTCCCCAATTCCAATGGGACGCGCCCGATGGAGTTAACCGGTAAATCCCCACACGGGTATTATTATTATTATTATTATTATTATTATTATTATTATTACAATTCACGGTGGAGAAATATGCAAAACATTAATCTATAAAACTTACGTAAGTACTGAATTTATAAAATATGTACGTGATGTTAAGAGAGAAAATCAGTTGTTTGAAAACAACTAAATCACTCATCTCTGAGTACAATAGTTCAAGTAGGAAAAACCGAGAGTAAACAAGCACATGAAAAGGAAAGCCATCTATAGAATGACTACGTGGTTGCTTCCTTCGTACCGTACTCGATAGCTGCAGTCGCTTAAGTGCTGTACGGTCTGGGTTTATAAGAGACCCTGGTCGGTCGTTGGCTCCGTCTGCGAGGCTGCCTCCTGGTAGCCCGAGACGTCCAGGTGCTCCCTGAGTCCTGGTAGCCGGGCAACCGGGAACTGCTGGGACGCGCGCTCCTCGTAGATCCTGAAGCTGGCTGCGTCGTTAGGGCGGATAATGATCGCCCAGGTAGGAACCATAATGCCGATGATCGGCAGGAGTGGCTCTCCGATGTACTCCGCAGTCGCGTTCAGGTTGTCGAATACTTGGAGTGCCCCTCGGTCCTGGAGGGTAAGAGTTGTAGAAACCGGGTGAGTTGGCCGTGTGGTTAGGGCAGCGCAGCTGTGAGCTTACATCCAGGATATAGTGTCGGCAGCTCTGAAGATGGTTTTCCGTGGTTTCCCATTTTCACACCAGGCAAATGCTGGGGCTGTACCGTAAGGCCACGGCCGCTTTCTTCCCATTCCTAGGTTTTTCCTGTCCCATCGTCACCCTAAGGCCTATCTGTGTTGGTGCAACGTAAAGCAAAAAAAGAAGAAGAAGAAGAAAAGTTGTAGAGGGAAAATAAGGCGGCGATGGTTTGACTAAGTTTCTAATGATTTAAGTACAAGTGGAATGGAACTGAATGAGTCCACAGTTAGTTAAGAATAAGAGGATTATGGAGGCTTGCAGACTGACTGCTGAAAGGCATGTTGTTGTTTGAGTCATCAGTCCATAGACTGGTTTGATGCAGCTTTCCATGCCACCCTATCCTGTGCTAACCTTTTCATTTCTACGTAACTATTGCATCCTACATCTGCTCTAATCTGCTTGTCATATTCATACCTTGGTCTACCCCTACCGTTCTTACCCCCTACACTTCCTTCAAAAACCAACTGAACAAGTCCTGGGTGTCTTAAGATGTGTCCTATCATTCTATCTCTTCTTCTCGTCAAATTTAGCCAAATTGATCTCCTCTCACCAATTCGATTCAGTATCTCTTCATTCGTGATTCGATCTATCCATCTCACTTTCAGCATTCTTCTGTAACACCACATTTCAAAAGCTTCTATTCTCTTTCTTTCTGAGCCAGTTATCGTCCATGTTTCACGTCCATACAATGCCACGCTCCACACGAAAGTCTTCAAAAACATCTTTCTAATTCCGATATCAATGTTTGAAGTGAGCAAATTTCTTTTCTTAAGAAAGCTCTTCCTTGCTTGTGCTAGTCTGCATTTTATGTCCTCCTTACTTCTGCCATCGTTAGTTACTTTACTACCCAAGTAACAATATTCATCTACTTCCTTTAAGACTTCATTTCCTAATCTAATATTTCCTGCATCACCTGCCTTCGTTCGACTGCACTCCATTACTTTTGTTTTGGACTTATTTATTTTCATCTTGTACTCCTTACCCAAGACTTCATCCATACCATTCAGCAACTTCTCGAGATCTTCTGCAGTCTCATATAAAATAACAATATCATCGGCAAATCTGAAGGTTTTGATTTCTTCTCCTTGGACTGTGATTCCCTTTCCAAATTTCTCTTTGATTTCCTTTACTGCCTGTTCTATGTAAACATTGAAAAGGAGAGGGGACAAACTGCAGCCTTGCCTCACTCCTTTCTGGATTGCTGCTTATTTTTCAAAGCCCTCGATTCTTATCACTGCAGACTGATTTTTATACAGATTGTAGATAATTCTTCGTTCTCGGTATCTGATCCCTATCATCTTCAGAATCATAAATAGCTTGGTCCAATCAACATTATCGAATGCCTTTTCTAGATCTACGAATGCCATGTACGTGGGCTTGTCCTTCTTGATTCGATCCTCTAAGATCAGACGTAAAGTCAGGATTGCTTCACGTGTTCCTACATTTCTTCTGAAGCCAAATTGGTCTTCTCCCAACTCAGCTTCAACTTGTTTTTCCATTCTTCTGTAAATAATACGTGTTAAAATTTTGCAGGCATGAGATACTAAACTAATGGTGCGGTAGTTTTCACACCTGTCAGCACCGGCTTTCTTGGGAATAGGTATAACAACATTCTTCCGAAAATCGGATGGGACTTCTCCTGTCTCATACATCTTGCACACTAAATGAAATAACCTTGCCATGCTGGTTTCTCCTAAGGCAGTCAGTAATTCAGAGGGAATGTCATCAATTCCAGGTGCCTTGTTCCTATTGAGGTCACTCACAGCTCTGTCAAACTCTGACCTCAAAATTGGGTCTCCCATTTCATCAGCATCAACAGCCTCTTCATGTTCCAGAACCAAATTATCTATATCTTTACCTTGATACAACTGTTGGATATGCTCCTGCCATCTTTCTGCCTTGTCTTCTTTCCCTAGAAGTGGTTTTCCATCTGAGCTCTTAATATTCATACACCTAGATTTCCTTTCTCCAAAGGTTTCCTTGATTTTCCTGTATGCAGCATCTACCTTTCCCAGGACCATACAGCCTTCGACATCCTTGCATTTCTCCTTCAGCCATTCCTCCTTAGCTACCTTGCACTTTCTATCCACTTCATTCTTTAATCGCCTGTATTCTTTTCTGCCCTCTTCATTTCTAGCATTCTTGTATTTTCGTCGTTCATCAATCCGGTCTAGTATCTCCTGAGTTATCCACTGATTCTTAGTTGATCTTTTCTTCCTTCCTAACATTTCTTCAGCAGCCCTGCTGACTTCATTTTTCATGACTCTCCACTCTTCCTCTATAGTGTTTCCTTCAGCCTTTTCATTTAGTCCTTGTGCAACATGTTCCTTGAAACAATCCCTCACATTCTTTTCTTTCAACGTGTCTAGATCCCATCTTTTTGCATTCTTTCCTTTCTTCAATTTCTTCAACTTCAGATGGCATTTCATGACCAACAAGTTGTGGTCAGAGTCCACGTCTGCTCCTGGGAAAGTTTTGCAATCCAACACCTGGTTTCTGAATCTCTGCCTAATCATAATGAAGTCTATTTGATACCTTCCAGTGTCTCCAGGTCTCGTCCACGTATACAGCCGTCGTTTGTGGTGTTTGAACCAAGTATTGGCAAGGACTAAATTATGATCAGTGCAGAATTCAACCAGACGACTTCCTCTTTCGTTCCTTTGTCCCAATCCAAATTCTCCTACTGTACTACCTTCTCTTCCTTGGCCTACCACTGCATTCCAGTCTCCCATCACAATTAGATTCTCGTCACCTTTTACATATTGTATTAAATCTTCTATCTCCTCATATATTCTTTCGATTTCTTCATCATCTGCTGAACTAGTAGGCATATAGACCTGCACTATTGTGGTGGGCATTGGTTTGGTGTCTATCTTGACGACAATTATTCTTTCACTATGCTGGTCGTAGTAGCTTACCCGCTGCCCTATTTTCTTATTCATTATTAAACCAACTCCTGCATTTCCTCTGTTTGATTTCGTGTTGATAATTCGGTAGTCGCCTGACCAAAAATCTTGTTCTTCCTGCCAACGTACTTCACTTATGCCAACTACATCTAACTTTAGCCTATCCATCTCCCTTTTCAGATTCTCTAACCTACCACAACGATTCAAACTTCTAACATTCCACGCTCCGACTCGCAGAATGTCAGTATCCATCTTCCTGATGATCGCCCCCTCTCGTGTAGTCCCCACCCGGAGATCCGAATGGGGGACTAGTTTACCTCCGGAATATTTTACCCGGGAGGAAGCCATCATCAGTGCATCATTCATACAGAGAGAGCTGCATGTCCTCGGGAGTTAGTTACGGCTGTAGTTTCCCGTTGCTTTCAGCCGTGTAGCAGTATCAACACAGCTAAGCCATGTTGAGTATTATTACAAGGCCGTATCAGTCAATCATCCAGACTGCCGCCCTTGCAACTACCGAAAGGCTGCTACCGCCCTTTCGATGAACCATTCGTTAGTCTGGTCTCTCAACAGATACCCATCCGATATGGTTGCACCTGCGGCTCGGCTATCTGCATCACTGGGACACGCAAGCCTCCCACCGCGGCAAGGTCACATGGTTCGCAGAGGAGGGCTGAAAGGCATAACAGTCTATATTGAAGATGTATGAACGTAGCCTGTGTGTTAAATACATGTGTCCAAGTATTCCCAGAAATGACTCTGCAGTTAGGATGGTGCTTGCACAAAGTATATTTTTACAAAGCGTAAACTACATCAGTTCCTCCTTGCTGTACTACTGAACTTATTAAAACAAAGCAACTATCTGATGTCACTATATGTACATGTGGTCGAAAATATATTGTATTATGATTCAAAACATGCTGATAACTCAATTTTATAAATATTGTCACACATTAAACAAGGTTGAGAAATGATAACTGTCACTTCAATAAAATAAAATATTTCCCACTTTTTTTTGCAGTACTTTGTATAACTTATTATAATCTTATCAAGAAATGATGCTAAAAAATAACACAGTGCATCCCAGCCTGCACATCTTGCACATACTGTTGGGTGTTCATTTCTTGTTAGGGATGTACGTTGTTCATAAGAACTGCTAGCAACTGAGGAAATGTGTGCACAGGTGTGAGATGAATATAACTTTTTACCGTTGGTTTCTGTACAGCATGAATCAAGTTGTTAGGGGTTAGAAAGGTTATCTAAATTATTTTCAGCATAAGCATACTTTCTTTCGGTATGTGTGCATTAATTTGTTGATTTAGGAGGTTTTATTGAGCCATTAGTTGGTAATGACATCTATGTCAAATTCTAGGAATTGCATACATTTCAGTGAAAACAAAAACAAGCAAGAAAAGCAATGGCTAATGATGTCAGCAATACTGAAAATGACACACTATTTATGTTAGGTTACAAAAGCAAATATAGTGTATTTTGTGAGGCTGGATAATGAACACTTAGCTCTAAAATAAAAGTCACTTTTCCTACTTAAGTTTTGCTGAAATGATTTTTGAGGCTTAAAAGTGTCTATTAATATTTGGTTACTATGTTGTTGTTGTGTCATTCTGAAGTTGATTAATATGTAAATAAAGTATGTTAGAACAGCTAACTACATTTTCCACATTCTTAACTAGTATTCCAGCTGCCCCTCATCACTAATTCCTTCACTACCTTATTATGGTAAATTACTATAAGGTCAAGAAATGATGAACAAATAATTTGTGAGGCTTAAACTGTTCCATTTTCTCTGCGTGTCCAACACTTGTAGGCTATATTAAAGAAATTTCTACAGTAGCACTGAGATTAGAATTATCATGAAAAAATATTAAATAACCAACATCAGGTAAGTTTAAGGTAAGAATTTATCTTAATGCCTATGGTGTTTGGATTTAGCTACTTCTTGTACAAATTCAGTTTGTTCCATTTCTTAAATTAGTTAGGCCTAAATGGAGAACAATGAAACAGTATGTGTCTCGGCATGACCTATATTTCGACCAAGTAGGATAGAATGCAATTGCCTGAAAAAATATTTTATCAGGCTATTCAAATAAATTAATAATGTGTGCCTTCAGTGCTATGTTAAACAGCATTCAATTTGTTGCTTATGACATTAGTGAGTTATTTCTCTAATCATGATAGCAGAGAATTATTTACGAGCAGCAACAGCAGCAGAATGCAAGTGCGAGCTGGCCAACAAGTTATCAGTGAGAGGTTGCATCAATGTGTAGTCCAACCTGGTACTTTATAGAATGCTGCGGTATTGTACAAGAACAAATGTTACATAATGATGTTAGTTCAGTTTGTTCTTACATATGACAGTATTATATAGCGAAACTGGGAAGATTAATTTTTCAGAATTTTTTTTTTTTTTAGAATAGCCTATACTATTTATGTATTTTCTGTTTCTCTGTACAATTAAGGAAACAAATAACAAGAAACACACCCAGAATTAAATAAGAAAAAACACAATTAAATAAGAAACACACTAAGTAAATAACTAAAACACACCAAGAATTAAATAAGAAGCAACACACAAAATAACTAAAAACACATAACACAGCTGAACTCATTTTGCTGTTTTTTCATCAACAATTCTGTTTTGATTTTCTCTTGCTTCAGAAATTCATACTCCCTCTCAAGTCAATTTTCAGCTTTACTCTCTCCTGCTCTAAACGAAGAGAGTGAAGCTCCTGTTTCCACAAGTGTTCCTGCGTTGCTTCCTCCGTGCACTTTGTTATCGCCTCAGCTTTTAATTTGTGGACTTTTGCCAAGGGTTCTTCTGATTTGCTAAGCGTTGGCCTTCTACGCTTAGCCCACCTTGGAGAAATTGACACTGGAGGGGCTGGGGAAATGTTGAAGTCTACACTGCTCACTTTATGGGAGTCACTTTCATTACAGCTCGTAGTCGGTTTCAGAGCTGGATGTATTGAAGACTTTAGCATATTTGAAGTATAGTCGCTCCAATCCAACTGCACTGCTTCAGCCTCCATATTAGACTCCCCACACCCCTCTTCCAAAACAACTACATTACTGGTACCAATGTCCATAGTTAACTCTAATGGTTCCCTATCACTCACAGTTGTCACCTCTAATGGTTCACTATCGCCATCGTACGGGTTCTTCATTCCCTCTACTGAAGGGCGAATCAGCTCGATTACTCTTTCCAGAATAGGGTCACTTTTAATAAACGTGTTAGTGCCCCCACCTGTTTTCAACACTTCCATTTTTCTGTCCGCTGATGCTTTCCTGGCAGCTTTCTTCATGTTCTCCCAAACTGTCTTCAAATTTGCAGCGTCCCGAACAGACTCATTTCCTTGGGAATTAAATGAAATGGCAATTTTTCCCCACCTATCATTCTTCATCTGCGTCGTTACACCATCTGTTTTCTTATTTTCAATTACATGAATGTTCTCAGCCACCAAATTAATTAACATTTCCTTCTCGTGGAACGTCATATTTGGCTTCTTCCTTCGTTTCTGCAGCTCACAAGCGGACATGATTTACGAGAAAATTACGAAAAACAGCAATAATATCTCAAACACTTCCAAAACACTCAACAACTTGTATACTTTTCGCTAATGGCGGCAGTGCGTAGTCATTTGTTTTCCGTGCAGCAGTATGAAAAATTCTACGTTCAAATTCACATTGCAAGGAAATCTTGGATTTCGTAAACCGAGATAATAAATGCTGTGGTGAATACGGAAGCAACCGTTATCCGAGATAATAACATTATCCGAGTTTTGGAAATCTAAGATAACAGCCAAAGTTACCGACGTTGGTGAATACGGGCCTTAGAGGGAGGTCCATTTACTGCCTACCTGGGTGGGAAGAAGGGAGCAGGGGTATGGTTGCCATGGAAACGTGGCCACTTCGGTTGCCATGGAGATAAGCCTGCTGACCGACTCGTGTTGCTTGGAGTTGCCAAACCTTTCACTTCTGAGTTACGTACAACAGAGCATAGCAGTCTGAGCGAACAAGTGAGTCGAAAGCGAAGGGAAGGAGAAAGAATGGAGGAATGTGGCAACATCGTGCAATGCTCTCTCCTCCAGCCCTATTAATGAAAACACTTCTTTTGATATTACGGGTATAGTGACCTTGTTGGTTCGAGCAACTGTCCCAGCAGTCGACTTGATAACGGATACCCCGTGCGAACAACGTCCGTGGTTGCGGCGGAACCATTCTCGGACTCATTTATTGCGAACTATCATTTCTTGAGCTAAGCTTGACATGTCTTCATTCACCTATAATAAACCGTCTGAATAAAGTGAATAACTGACGCTGGTGACATCCAGACGAATTCATGGCAGAACCGTATCTAGTCACAAACAGCACCTTAAAATACTTCCGACGATACCAGATTTCTTCCAGACGTACGTAACCATCGACCAACGCACGCGCAATGTACTTCGAAAATCGATGGTCGTATATAAACCTCAGTTTTATTTGGGCAGCCCTTATACAGAATGTATCCATGATGATGTCACAAACTTTCAGGGATGACGGAGGACGGAAAATGGATCAATTTGAGATAAGGAACCGTAGTCAGGAAACGTTCGAGTCAAACGTTTTTAATAATCCAAGTTGTTTAACGTCCGTCCGTTCTTAACAGTTGCCGGAGTGTCGGAATTTCGTCCCGCACTAGTTCTTTAACGTGCCGGAGGCCAACGATATGGGGTTGTGTATGAGGCACCTGTCGAGACTGAAGAGGATCTCTTGGCGAGAGTTATCGCTGCCAGCGACGCTGTTCAAACAACACCGGGGATATTCGAACGGGTACGACAGAACTTTGTGCGACGATACCATGCCTGTATTGACGCAGGGCATTTCGAACATTTGTTGTAAATGGAGCAGCTTGCGAAACTTGTGCAGGTAAAGGGATTTAAATGAGTAGAATTTTGACTTTGACTCGATCGTTTCCGGACTACGGTTCTTTATCTCAAATTGATCAATTTGCCGTCCTCCATCATCCCTGAAAGTTTGTAACATCATCACGGATACACCCTCTATTTATAACACCAGCCGAATACCTTCGCATGACAGAGCTGTCTGATCGATGATGATATTTTTGTTGAGCATAGGTCAATGTTTCTCTTACATCTATGGTCGACCCTTAACTCTCCTACTCAGTTTTATGCCACCTAATCTACGAAGATGATTCATATGCACAAAATTCATTCAATGTGCCCATTCCTGGCTTAGGCTCTACATCTTCACTACGAAACATCGTCCTGGAATTTGTCCTTTCTGTTTACACACGCATTCATTATAGTACTATCGCGTTTAATATACTTACTAAATACCGCAGACAGACACCGAGCTCGATAGCTGCAGTCGCTTAAGTGCGGCCAGTATCCAGTATTCGGGAGATAGTAGGTTCGAACCTCACTGTCGGCAGCCCTGAAAATGGTTTTCCGTGGTTTCCCATTTTCACACCAGGCAAATGCTGGGGCTGTACCTTAATTAAGGCCACGGCCGCTTCCTTCCAACTCCTAGCCCTTCCCTGTCCCATCGTCGCCATAAGACATATCTGTGTTGGTGCGACGTAAAGCAAAAAAAAAAAAAAAAAAAATTAAAAAAAATACCGCAGACAGGAATTGAAAACTCGTTGCGCTAGCCTTCCTAGCCTATAGGTCAAGTTCTCTGAAAGAATAAATATTAAAGTGAGGAGATTGGCACTAACACGTGGAAACAATCAGCTAGGGCCCCGCGGTTGCCACCCACACTCCCAAGTTGAGAGCCTGTGGGGACGCCAATTATGATAGGCAGGCGATACCATGGATGTATTCTTCAGTCCCCACCCACAGCGGGTTCAGCCATGCAGTGTATGTCTGTCAGCACACTGGCCATTCACCTAGCGATCAGAGTCTGAATGCGGACGAACACATCCTGACCTACTGTATGTTCATCTGGTACCTTAAGCTAATGTGTCACTTCCCAACAAGAAGATTGATTAGATCTCTGGGAGTGGTAGATCTTCAATAACTAATCATAACAAGAAGAAGACTGATTCGATATCTGGGAATGGTAGATCTTCAATTATTAATCCTATCCCTATCAAGAAAGAAAAAAGGCCAGAGAGATCTACTGAAAAATAAGTATTCCGGACCCAGAACACATGCCAGTTCTGAATCTCTACGCTAATACATTAGGAAATTCTGCTTCTTATCCTTCCACAACCTCCATTGCCTACGAGACCAGAAGGAGACACACACACACACACACAGAGAGAGAGAGAGAGAGAGAGAGAGGATAAATTAAGCTTGTAGTTTTACGTGACTGTGGATGCCGTGGTCATAGCCATGATACTTTCAGTTTTACATGGAATATGAACCATGGAAATGAGACGTTTCATTTCAAACTTCCCACAAGCATCGGCTAGGATTCAATTACCAATATATTAACCCCTTCAGACCTACAGTGCATAATTATGCACATCAGTTAAGTACATTCCTCGGTAGAACTGGGCTGCAACACCGTTCGTATATTTGAGAATCAAAACCCGTTGCAGTTAGCAGGTGTTTTAGTATGAATTTCTCTGAGTTTTTCCACACTCACTCCGATAAAATGGCGGAATAGTACCTTATTCCAACTCCTAAACCATCTATTCCAGTTTCGTAAACATGTAATAACAATACGTTCCTGCATGTTGACGACCTAAGTTGTTCCAAACTCCAAACACTAATAAACATACGTGAGAATATTCTAACTGTATATCAAGTTTTCACAAGTTTTTACCAAAATATATTGCAGCTAGTCAACAGTTTCAGTTTTTCAACTTATTAGGGAATTACATACATACATACATACATACATACATTATCATTATAGACTGTTATGCCTTTCAGCGTTCAGTCTGCAAGCCTCTGAGAATTTACTAAACGTCGCCACAATCCTCGATTTGCAACTAGTGTTGTGGCCTCATTTAGTTCTATACCTCTTAAATCGTTAGAAACCGAGTCTAACCATCGTCGTCTTGGTCTCCCTCTACTTCTCTTACCCTCCATAACAGTGTCCATTATTCTCCTAGGCAACCTATCCTCCTCCATTCGCCTCACATGACCCCACCACCGAAGCCGATTTATGCGTACAGCTTCATCCATCGAGTTCATTCCTAAATTAGCCTTTATCTCCTCATTCCGAGTACCCTCCTGCAATTGTTCCCACCTGTTTGTACCAGCAAACATTCTTGCTACTTTCATGTCTGTTACTTCTAACTTATGAATAAGATATCCTGAGTCCACCCAGCTTTCGCTCCCGTAAAGCAAAGTTGGTCTGAAAACAGACCGATGTAAAGATAGTTTCGTCTGGGAGCTGACTTCATTCTTACAGAATACTGCTGATCGCAAGTGCGAGCTCACTGCATTAGCTTTACGACACCTTGATTCTATCTCACTTACTATATTACCATCCTGGGAGAACACACAACCTAAATACTTGAAATTATCGACCTGTTCTAGCTTTGTATCACCAATCTGACATTCAATTCTGTTGAATTTCTTACCTACTGACATCAATTTAGTCTTCGAAAGGCTAATTTTCATACCATACTCATTGCACCTATTTTCAAGTTCCAAGATATTAGACTGCAGGCTTTCGGCACAGTCTGCCATTAAGACCAAGTCGTCAGCATAGGCCAAACTGCTTACTACATTTCCACCTAACTGAATCCCTCCCTGCCATTTTATACCTTTCAGCAGATGATCCATGTGAACTACGAACAGCAAAGGTGAAAGATTACAGCCTTGTCTAACTCCTGTAAGTACTCTGAACCAAGAACTCATTCTACCATCAATTCTCACTGAAGCCCAATTGTCAACATAAATGCTTTTGATTGATTTTAATAATCTACCTTTAATTCCATAGTCCCCCAGTATGGCGAACATCTTTTCCCTTGGTACCCTGTCATATGCTTTCTCTAGATCTACGAAACATAAACACAACGCCTACTCCTCTCGTAGCATTTTTCAATAACCTGGCGCATACTGAAAATCTGATCCTGACAGCCTCGCTGTGGTCTGAAACCACACTGGTTTTCATCCAACTTCCTCTCAACGACTGATCGCACCCTCCCTTCCAAGATGCCAGTGAATACTTTGCCTGGTATACTAATCAATGAGATACCTCGATAGTTGTTGCAATCCTTCCTGTTCCCTTGCTTATAGATAGGTGCAATTACTGCTTTTGTCCAATCTGAAGGTACCTTACCAACACTCCACGCTAGTTTTACTACTCTATGAAGCCATTTCATCCCTGCCTTCCCACTATACTTCACCATTTCAGGTCTAATTTCATCTATTCCTGCTGCCTTATGACAATGGAGTTTATTTACTATCCTTTCCACTTTCTCAAGCATAATTTCACCAACATAATTTTCCTCCTCCCCATGAGCTTGGCTGTTTGCAACACCACCATGATGATTTCCTTTTACATTGAGAAGATGTTCAAAATATTCCCTCCACCTTTCCAGTGATTCCCTGGGATCTATTATGAGTTTACCTGAATTACTCAAAACACTGTTCATTTCCTTTTTCCCTCCCTTCCTAAGATTCTTTATTACTGTCCAGAAAGGTTTCCCTGCTGCTTGACCTAGCCTAGGGAATTAGTTCTCAGAGAAACAAAAGCAAACAGAAAACAGACAGGCAGGCAGACAGAGACAATAGGATGATTCCAGGACGATTTCATAAACACACTGATGAAGAGGTAAAACTTACATCCAATGTTTGCTAACTTGTGCCTTCTCTTCTTGACTGACGTCCAAAGCTGTCGTTATTTACAGTAGATCTTTTATTAAATGTATTTCTTCTCACTTACGAACATCATTATAAAAATTACTGTATTGTTGAAATTTGAAATACTAACATTAAACTTTTCCGATAAATTAAAATTATTATTTTCCATTTTATGAGTTGCCATTACTATGAAGCAACCCGAACAATAAAATAACATAATTAAAGTACATGATTAAGGTTACAGAGGAAACATTTACCGTGCTGTATAGATAGTCTACTCTGTCTAGTAGCCACATTCAGATAACATTAACGTAAAAAGTCTCGTTTCATTTTTATTTCACGTTTCAGATAGATTAATATAGAAGCTAATTCATTTGGGCTAATACTAATGGAATTTCTAGTATTTAAATATTGAAATAATCGCATTAATCACGTCTAGTCACTACAATATGTTTTATTTTCATACATGCCTATCTCGTACAATGTGGTTCCGATTCATCAAATAAAATTGTAGCATATATTGTTATGTGTGGAAAAAAAGTCTGATACGCAGTCATCCTGCATTAGGGATGAATGAGACTATGTGCTTACCGATATCTTGATCTGTTCGCTACTTGTGCCCAAAGCACATATACTAACCGCACGACCAGACGCGCGGATTATTCTTAATGAGTACAAAAACAAGCATTACGTACTATATACGCACATGGCGGAGACGAAAAGTGGTTCTATTTCCGTGCTTCCACTCTTGGAGGGTTCACTTCACTACTGTGATGTCACTGTCTCAATGGCGAGTTCCTATTTTTTTCTTTCAGAAGACGCGTACTGCGCGTGACAAGAACCCCGCCAACATGGTCCTAATTCAGGTCGAACGTTACAAGGCCGCATATGTTAGGTCAGGTCCGAACAAAGTAGGTAAATGTTATCCCACCAGCAAGTACCCACTATATGTGGCTCAGAGGAACTAATCGGTATTTTTCTCCATTATATATGGCCAGAAATTGATGTTCTCAGTGCACGGCTCCTTAGCTGAATGGTAAGAATACTGATCATCGGTTCAAAGGGCCCCAGGTTCGATTCCCGGCCGGGCTGGGTATTTTAACTGCGCATGGTTAATTCCTCTAACTCGGATACTGGGTGTTAATGTTCGTCCAATACGGTACACTTCTCTTCATACTATAACCTCCAGAGAAACACGCAAGAGTGAATACATGCGAGTGGAGTCAGAGAGAACATCCAGAGGCGCGCGGCTGTGAGCTTGCATCCGGGAGATAGGAGGTTCGAATCCCACTATCGGCAGCCCTGAAGATGGTTTTCCGTGGTTTCCCATTTTCACACCAGGCAAATGCTGGGGCTGTACCTTAATTAAGGCCACGGCCGCTTCCTTCCAACTCCTAGGCCTTTCCTATCCCATCGTCGCCATAAGACCTATCTGTGTCGGTGCGACGTAAAGCCCCTAGCAAAAAAAAAAAAAGAACATCCAGCCGTAATACTGACAAGGGGCATTCCCTGCTCATCACCACCGATTTCGCTCAAATTTATAGAACATGCAGGGCTTGGCTAGAAATGAAAGTACCCGAAGTGGGAACTCCAGATGGCCAAGCGTATAGAAAATAAAAATAAAAATATAAATGTTGACGCGGCTCTCGCACCGTATAAGCCACTTCACTTACGTTAGTGCGCACGCCGAGCAGTAGATGACGTAACGGTAATAGCTCGGACAGGTAATTCGATGGTGGTGGGTTCGACTCGCCGTGTGGAGACTGTTTTTTTTTTCTGTCAACTTTTATATTATTCATGTTCCAATTAAGCAAATAGGTGAATAATTAATTTCATTTCTTTGTACGCAAAACGCATAGAAAAGGTAAAAAATTGGGATTTCATTGTCAGACTTTTTTTTCTACCTCCGCCAAGAATCTCTTGTTTGTGTACAGCCTCCAGGAGCAACCTTCACTTGTCAGGTGAAAACGAATCTTACAGCGAAACGACTATTCACGTTTATGGCACATTCCCCAAGGAGGGGAGATAGCCAATAAAGGAGAAAAAAGAAGTATTTCTATTTGAACACGTCGGGAAAGTTCGCAACTCCAATTGTGCGCTCATTAAAAAAATGATGTCCTAGATACCTTTTGCAAATAAATAAATAAATAAATAAATAAATAAATAAATAAATAAATAAATAAATAAATAAATAAATAAATAAATAAATAAATAAATAAAAACAAATGAATAATGTAAAAAAATCGACACTGGGAGTCGAACCCACGGCCATCGAATTACTAGTCCAAGCTCTTACCGCTATGCCAACTGCTGCTCGGCGTACGCACTAACGTAAGTGGCTTATACGGTGCGAGAACCGCGTCAACATTTTTATTTCTATACGCTTGGCCATCTGGAGTTCCCACTTTCGGTACTTTCTTTTCTAACCAAGCCCTGCATGTTCTATAAATTTGAGCGAAATCGGTGGTGACGAGTAGGGAATACCCCCTTGTGAGCCACATCCACCTTAAATGCTGAACCCAATAAAATGGCGAAAGGACTAAGAAGAAGAAGTAGAAATGAATGCTCTGCGAATTTCGGATTTTAAAAAATATATATATATAATTTCTTGTAATAGTTTCATCACGATGTAAATGCAGTATTGATTTTACAATTGCCTTTACGTCGCACCGACACAAATACGGCGTGTTGATTAAAGGAGCCTAACATCTAGGTCGTCGGCCCCCGACACAGATAGGTCTTATGGCGACGAAGGGCTAGGAGTTTAAAGGAAGCGACCGTGGCCTTAATTAAGATACAGCCCCGGCATTTGCCTGGTGTGAAAATGGGAAACCACGAAAAACCATCTTAAGGGCTGTCGATGGTGGGATTCGAACCCACCATCTCCCGAATGTAACTTCACAGCTGCGCGCCCCTAGGCCTAAATGCAGTACTGAAATTGGGAAGATAGTTTAAGGGAGTTGTAGAATAAGTACTGTTTTTCTTATTATTTTCCATTTTATAAATTACCATTACCGTGAAGCATACCGAACAAAAATATCTTAATTAAAGTAAATGATTAAGGTTACAGAGGAAACATTTACCGCGCTGTATATATAGTCTACTAACGCATATGTACAAATGATTTCACAAAGTCGACTGTAGACGTAGGGCCTCTCAGGGTGCATGCACCAGTGGACTGCAAGGTGCAAGAGACGACTTCACTGGGTTGACCAGGGTGCAAACCCCCCACTCCTCTTTCCCTACATCTGTCTCACCCGTTCGGCCTGTCTCACCTTCCTCACCGTTGGCTGAATGATCAGCGTACTGGCCTTCGGTTCAGAGGGTCCTGGGTTCGATTCCCGGCCGGGTTGGGGATTTTAATTCATTGGTTAATTCCAGTGGCTCGGGGGATGGGTGTTTGTGCTGTCCCCAACATCCCTGCAACTCACACACCGCACATAACACTATCCTCCACCACAATAACACACTTACCTACACATGGCAGATGCCGCCCACCCTCATCGGAGGGTCTGCCTTTCAACGAGTGCACCCGGCTAGAAATAGCTACACGAAAAAAACCTTCCTCACCTTCCCACTGTTTCTCCCCTCACTGCGAGATTTTATGAGCGGTGAGAGGAGACACTCAGTTGTGTGGGACGAGGTTACTGGGGCTAGATGGTTAGTGTGCTGGCCTTTGATCACAGGGGTCCCTGGTTTGATTCCTGATAGGATCGGGAATTTTGACAATCATTTCTCTGGCACGGGGCCTGGGTGTATGTGTTGTTTTCATCCTCATCACGAGACGCATGTCGCCTACGGGAGTCAAATCGAAAGACCTGCACCTGGCGAGCCGAACATGTCCTCGGATACTCTCGGCACTAAAAGCCATACGTCATTTCATTTCACCGATGTTAAAAATCTCTTCCTTCAATTTGGTTTGAGCAGACAACTTATCTTCTTTAGCTCTTCTTTTCCCTTTTCTTTGCAATACCAGCAATGTCTGGAAAAAGGGTTCGGTTGACAGCAATTCTGAAAGCGTTCTTTAAATTACGATCAGAAATACCCGCACGCAATCTAGTTTTCGTACAAAAACAAAAAACAAAACAAAAAAAACCCTTTCACATATGCATGTGGAACCAACATGGAAATATTCTTAGCTGGTTCTCGATGCAGCTTAGGAAAATCTTCCTTTGACTTATTCTGGTAGAATACGAGCATTGTATTGAAAAATAGATCATTTTGATGATCACGTAATTATTGTCCTTTATATTAAGCTTATCGTCACGACTGACAAAAATCCAATACGAAAGTTCCCAGTTCGATCGAAATGGAAGCCTTTGCTTTCTTCGAAACAGGTTGCTCCATCATTATGTTGTTGCCTTGCGCTTATCTATTTCACTGATAAACAAGCCGTCTATCACCGAACGGTTCGTCGCCCTCACAAGGGACCGTCAATCAATGTGAAGAAAACTTGAAACCGATGTATACACCATCCGAAAGAGCACACTGAAATATGTAAAACCCTCGAATATTATATCTTATCGTGCATGTATATACGAGTTGCAGGGCGGAGTGAAATTATTTTGAACTGCTGGCTCGATGTAAGGAGAGGCGTGCGTAAGGGAGAGGGAGGGAGAGAGAGAGAGAGAGAGAGAGAGAGAGAGAGAGAGAGAAAGAGAGAGGAGGGGGGCGGGCAGAAACAGCACTGTGATTGCAATGAAACGTGTGAATGTTGTACGCCTGTTAAACTACAGTACGTATTCATTTCTTTTAAATCGTAACGCAATAATCATAAAACTTGGAATTAATTTATTCGTGTTTTAAAGACACAATTAAATACCGAACCTGCGGTTGTGTTGTAATAGCATGAGGGATAAAAATATTCAAGGTAAACATTCCAATCCAAACTCGTATGCGACTCCCTGTGTAAGGGGGCACATATGGGATAACTGATAAGGTGGGACCTCCGACCTTGACGGTCCGTCTTAGGCCCTATATTAGTTGGTTGAGCCGTCTTGGTTCCAACGTTGTTGCTGTGCTACATGTTTCTTGCTGCAATAATAGGGATGTACTGAAACACTACCGATAGATGTCTCACGTGTAGTACCCGGTATGCGCTTGTCGATCGTCATTTGTTTGTATGTGTTTTTAATGGAAGTTACCTAGTTAAATGCTGAAATTAAAGATTTAATATATCGTTACGACAACAAAGATGACAAGAAAATTGTGATGTCTGACTATTGATGTGTCCCAATATCCCAAAATCAAGGTCGACCGTATTCATACCATCAGTTTCCTAAGCAAGATGCTATCCGTAAAAAGTGGTTGCATGCGATTCGTAGGCAGGACCTAGGAGTGACTCCTAATATCAAAGTCTGCACGAAACATTTTATATTTGAAGATTATGTCATTACTGAAACTGGCAAGTAAGCTAATTAGTACTAATTAAGGAATAATTTTATAATAATATAGTACATTGTGAAAAGTTAATATGACCTATTTCAATCATTTTAGGTAAAAGACGAAGACTTAAGGAGAACGTTGTACCTTCGATATTGTCATGGTATGGCACCGGTACCTTGGAAATAACTCGCAGAGCAAGAAGATATAGAAGTAGAAAAACAGCCATAACACCGTGTGCGGTACGGAACCTAAATCACACAGTGACCTATAATTTGACACTGGAGCACCATCATTTTCAGACTTCCTGAACGTTACTTCCAAATTTGAAATTTATATACCGGTATTTGTCTTATGGTCCGAAACAATAATCCTGAAACTCGTGCGCTACACGGAAATGAAGTTCAGTTGTACTGGATGTAGCCCCGGGCACTGCTGTCATAGCAATGTCGTGCCTTATGTACGCCTATAACCGGCAAAGAAAAGAAAAAATACCATATTAGGAATGTTTTCAAAATGCTATTTGTACTTTAAGAATTCAATCTTAACAAAAACGCTAAAAGGAGGAGTTGCTGCATTTATTCCTTACTATTACCTTTCAATCAACTCTTGCATTTTTCCGGATATTTTTTCGCCCCTTTTCTTCAATTCTGCTTCCAAATCCGCAATCGTCATTGCACCTATACCATTTCCCGTCTTGTTGAAAACATTAGCAGAATATGGTAACTCCATTTTAATGCATTTAAAGCAAAAGTTTCGTTTCGATGATCGCAAATGTAGGAATACTCCATATAAGTCTCATGTAAAACAGTCGAGCAGCGGAAAGCGCATACCGGGTACTACCATTACGCTGCCTAGCGGACAAGTTTTGCGTGATACATCCCTATTCCAGTATTTCAGGTTACGTAGGTAAGATTGCAAATGTAGAGGTGTTGAAATATGGTGGTGACGATTTGTGAAATGTGGTGGTGGTGATTTGTTGGGCCATAATTGGTGGGAATACTGACATTTTAGGAGGTACTTGCCATCTGTCTAGCTGGCTTGAGGTCTAGAGGAAATTTTGTGGATGCATTGTTGCTGTTGGGGCATACAGTGTTTCTGGGTTGGGATGGGGCTTGGATTTTGGGGATACTTGACTTAGTTTTGGCTTGTTAGGAGAGAAAGGAGACATTTGAGAAGCTCTGTCGTGAGAAGAGGTTGCGAGTGTATAGGGTGACTGGTATTTTGATTTAGGTTTAAGTATAGGAGACACAGAATTTTTGACTTTGGTTGTTGTAGATGAAGGTGTTTGTTACCAATGTAATGAGCTTTGACTGATTTTTTGAAGAATGGGCAGCCAGGATAGGAAGCTGCGTGTTTGCCTAGGCAATTTGCACATTTAGGTTGGTCACGTGGGACTAAGCAGACGGAGTGGTGATGGTGGTCCCCGCATCTGTTGCAGCGGGTCTCGTTGGGGCAGTTGGCGGCTGGAAGGTTTAACTGTAGGCAGTTATAACACATGAATATCAAGGAAGGTTGCAGGCGAGTTTTGCTTGGGTTGGTGCGGGTCTGGTTCTCGGTAGGTTCAATTTTGATGCCAGAAGGGGGAGGAATTTTTGATTTAGCTGCAGGTTTTTTAAATGAGTTTCTGGTGACTGAATATCAGTTTCAGTGGTTTGTAACGTCGTTGGTTGAGTAATTAAACACAGAATGTACGTATATGTACTGACTAAACAATTACAAACTCACCAATAATGCTGTAGTCGTGTTTAATACCATTCAATATATTCAATCTCCTGTGATAATGAAAATTAAGGAAAAATATTCGAAACACAATAGCTTTTTGCACCAGCTACATTTGAGTAAAGACAGCTGATCACGATTATTATTGTCCTCCATAAGGAATTCGCAAGTACTAGTTCCTTTTCTATTTTCAAGTTTCATTCCTGCTAATTAGGCCCGCTAATTTCCGGTGTGCGGGAAAGTGCGAACACATCATTAAAGCGGAAATTCGTGCACGACAGGATTTATTACTACCTGACTAGGGTTTCCCAGGTCTTGGTAAATATTTCATTGCCGGAAAATTGCGAACACTATCTTCGAAAAAAGAAAAGGAACAAGACATGTAATATAAGCGACCCCTGTAAATAAAAATCTTTAATGCATACAACTTATTGAAACTGATTTTCAACACACTTAACACAGGCTTTGGACTGTCAAAATGATAATTATAATCTTACCATTTTGGCGTGCTTTCAGCATACGTAGGCTTCGTCATTATTTCACACATTTGTCGTTGAAAATCGGCTTTTATAGGCTTCGTCATTGTTTTATATACGTGTATATTTACACGTGGGTTGCCGTAATTTAGTCCAATTTCTGAATAACCGGGCGAGTTGGCCGTGCGTTTAGGGGCGCGCAGCTGCGAGCTTGCATCCAGGAGATAGTGGTCTCGAGCCCCACTGTCGGCAGCCCTGAAGATGGTTTTACGTGGTTTCCCATTTTCACACCAGGCAAGTGCTGGGGCTGTACCTTAATTAAGGCCACGGCCGCTTCCTTCCCATTCCTAGGCCTTTCCTATCTCATCGTTGGCATAAGACCTATCTGTGTCGGTGTGTCGTAAAGCCAATTCTAATAAATATATATTTATTTCTGAATATGAGATGGGTTTTAAGCAGGACCTAATGTCTCTTGTCTCTTCATATACTTTTATGGTTTTCTCAATCCTGTCGTTCAATTTCAAGTATTTCCTCTTTCTCTTCTTCCCTTCAAGATGTACTTCTAACTTGTGTACGTGCAATTTTTGTGTTCCGCGTCCTTATTCAAACATTCCACCAGCATGTTGACTATGGGTTTGGGGGTTTCCAACGATGAAAATGAAAATCCACAGCCTGTTTCCAGTCATTCGACCGGGTCAGGAATGGAATGAATGAAGCCCCATCTAGCGGCGAGGATAGGAATTGTGCCGGCTGCCGAAGCCTGTCACACTCCTCTGAGGCAATGATTAATGAACGATAGATGAAAGGAAATGATATTGGAGAGTGTTGCTGGAATGAAATATCACAGGGAAAACCGGAGTACCCGGAGAAAAACCTGTCCCGCCTCCGCTTTGTTCAGCACAAATCCCACATGGAGCGACCGGGATTTGAACCACGGAACACAGCGGTGAGAGGCCGACGCACTGCCGCCTGAGCCACGGAGGCTCGGGTTTCCAACGATAGTATTAAATTTTCTGTGCCATCCTTCAACAGCACTCGTGGTTCTGTGTCTCTTCCACATTTCGATGGGTATCTCTTCATTTTGTAGTAATGTATCCACAAAGTAGTCGAAAAGCTCCAAGATGTTTTGGTTGTCGGGAGTTTCCGCATGAATCAGGAGCCATCCGTCATTTACGTCCTCCGGTTTCAAAAATGCCAGTGCCGCACACATGGTGACGGTATTCGTCTTGTAGACCCAGACTTTGAATTTTTCTCCATATACATTTCTTCATATGGAAGTCGGCACCCACTCACTTGAGTTGAGGTAAAAACTTGATGTAGAGCCGTTATTGCAGCTGTCTCAAAATCGGCATTGACTTTACTGGGACACCACTGCGGAACTACCTCTTTAAGGGGACCAAGTACCCTTCCACCGGGTAACCTTGACGATATTTTTTTTATCAATTTCCCGTCGGCTGATGAGTAATAAGTGTAATTCCACAGTTTAAACTCTTAAATACTATAGGAAATGCTTCATTTTTAATATTTAGTGCATCCTTGCATACTTGAGTTTGGATACGCCCCTTTTAGCATGAAGATCCTTCATTCCTTTCATAAGTTACTACTCCACGAGTTTTTTGTATCAGATTTATGAATTTACCCTTCTTTTAAAGAGGAGTTTACGTACGGTAGCTGAAGTTGGCCATACTGTCAGCAAAGTCCTGTGTTTTGTTTTTACACAGGGAGTTGGTTTGTTTTTCTCCAAAGCACAGGAAGTTGTTTGTTTTGATCTACAGTAAATTACAAGTTATCCGGGTTGAAAAATGCAAAGACATGCGGTCAAAGAAAGATACATGGAAACCAGCATAAGAACAAGAAAACATCTTTAATTAGAAATAAATGTGTTGGTACATATAGTGGAAGTGAAAAAATTAGTGAAGTAAATCATGTTGAAAGTGAGGTTGTAAAAAAAGGTTAAATCATGTCCAAATGATTGTGCATCTACTGCTTTAAGTGCATCAAGCAGGAAACTACCATCTTCAAGAACTCTTTACGGTGAATTTGGTGATAATGTAGATGTAAATAAAGTGACAACGGGTTTTCAATTTGTAGATATTGAAATGCTGTCAGAAGCCCTGAGAAAATTTGTACAGTGTAAATTTTGTAATAATGAAGGTTCCATATCAGTGCATGAAAACATTGACAAACGAATGGCCCTTGCTAGTGTCTTATCTCTCAAACGTGATATATGTAAAAGTGAGCATAAATTTAATACATTGGGAGAGCACAAATACTTAACCATCTTGGGATTGAACCATCAGACAGCTTCAGATAATGGACAACCTGTGCAAGAAATATGCTGATAGACAAGCAGAACAGATGGCAAAGGAAGCAAGAAAGAAGAGGAGAGGATCCAAGAGGAAGAAGGAAGACATGGATGATTCTGAGTATGGAGCTGGGTAGTTTTAAACCACAAGAAGTATGTTTTCTCTACTACCTAAACTTTGAAGTTGATTTTCTCTGAACAATATTTGTTTTTGGTTGTGGGGTGCTCATCTTGGAAACTACTAAAGATGCCAGTATGAAATTTGTATCACCTTTAAAACCAACACTGCCCCCCATGTTAAACACTAATTCATTATTTAACAATTGAAACTTTCTATATATGTGTAAAAATGGTGATTTTTTGCTTATCAGAAAAAAAGTATTTTTTTAAAAAAGTCGACCTTTTTTTGTTAAAATGTATTTAACACGGAGGTAAAGGTTGCTGGTATAAACATACAAATTTCACTGCTCTATCTGCAGTAGTTTGGAAGATGAGCACCCCCAAGTTTTCAAATTTAGCATTGCTCATATGGGGAGTACTTGTTCCCCTTAATAAGAAGGAACAGGCGAATGTAGGTTTATATCTTCTTACTAGGGAGTAGGGCAAACACCACAGGGAACACGTTTGTTTCGTCAGGCCGGCCTCCTAGGT
Source organism: Anabrus simplex (assembly GCF_040414725.1). Classification (NCBI taxonomy): domain Eukaryota; kingdom Metazoa; phylum Arthropoda; class Insecta; order Orthoptera; family Tettigoniidae; genus Anabrus; species Anabrus simplex. The sequence goes on from NC_090265.1 coordinate 799,010,193, forward strand.
CTGCGTGACTTGTGTAGATGTTTTGAAACTTTCTTTTCCTTTGACTCCAATGAAAATTAGGATTCTTTCATCTAGTCCGTCATCTACAAGGAGAAAATTGCTACCATCTGCCACTTTCAAGATTTCTTCATTGAGAATAATGTCACCACGTTCTTTTGACCTTGTTGATTTCCACGCTCGTTACTCCGCTCATTTCGCAAGGTCCTCTTCAACGATTCTGCGAGGGGCATTTTTGTCACAAAGTCATAACCTGAAACGACCATACTGATTAATTAAAAATCTTAAGTATATTATTGAAGTATATATTAAAAAATGTAAGTATTTTGTCTCATTCTTATTTTTCTCATTTCTGACCTTACGATGCATTTTAAAAAAATCATAATAACCGATTTTCTAGAGCTTATTTGCATTTAAGTACCATTAATGCTAAAAAACACCATAAAGCACTCTTCGTCAAGTGAGTAGAAGAGCTCCAACAATTTTTCCGGATGTACAGGCTATGCCAAATAATAGTACTCTATATCAGTAGTAAATATATGAATTTTCGTAAATATACATTACTCATTCTCATTTATTGACCTATAATATAATTTGTAATACAAAATTCATTCTTGCTTTATTTTACCAAATGGCACTTGTACTGTATATTAATAAACTACGAAAGTCATTATAATATAAATAAGGACGTTTCTTTACTAATCTTTATAATGTAGGTTTCCTTTTTCATCGGTGAATATCTCGCATAACTGTGTAGTTTCTTCTCGAGCCCTCTTCTTGACATTCCACACTTGCTTCTTCACTTCTAGAGTGGCGTCATCAGGTGGTTCACACAAATATTCGGATACATAAAGTACTTGTTCATTCTTCGACCGCATCAATCCCTTACAGTTGACATGACTTTTGGCGTAAACATAGTCACGTAACAACACCTGTTTTTGTTTCCCAATACTTACGGTACGCGTAACCATTATAATGAGCTACAGAATGCCTGTGACGTATCGCTGTGCCGTCAAAGTCTGCCGAAGCACTATTAGAAGTGACCTGAACGCATATCCTATGGCTCCCCACACCATGATACCAGGGATTACGCCTGTGTATCTTTCCACAACATGAGTAGGATCTGCCCTCTGACCTCGAAGCCGCCAAACCCGCACACGATGGTCATCGGCGGTTATGGAGAAGCGGGACTCATCACTGAACAAGATGCGATGCCAGTCGTACTCTGTCCATGCTTCCCGGGCAAGGCACCACTCCAAACGCAGGCGTTGGTGTTCTGGTGTCAATGGCAACCGACGCATGGGGCGGTAGGACCCTAATCGGGCGGATGCGAGTTGTCGAGACACTGTGCGGAAACTCATATGATGTTGTAGAGTTTCCAGTACATGTTCGCGGATGGCGGGTGCCGAAGTTGTGGGATACCGCAATGCTTGGCGCACCATAAGGCGGTCGGGGTGGTGTTTCTTGGTCGACCCGAACCTGCGCGACGTGACTGGGTGCCCTCATGTACCCACTGAGTCCAACATCGGGCCACTGTGACATCTGAATGGCCCACATGACTGGCAATTGCACGATACGACCAACCAGCCTTATGCAGTCCCACAATGCGGCCTCCGTCAAAAGCTGTCAGTTGATGGATATGCTGTCTAACGCGTCTGTGAGGCATCGCACGTCCTCTCTGCACGTCTTGCTTAATTGTCTGACTCACAGCAGTTGACTGGTAACAACTAGTGATGAGCGATACCGTGATTTGTGAGTCACAGCGTGATTTGATATCGTGATTTTCTGATATCAGTGATTTTTAGTCGTGACGTGGTCACAATCACCGCATCGTCCGTGCTGCTTGTTATTTGTAGCTTGTGATCGAGAGAATGCCTTGTTATTGTGACTAGGCTATCTCTGTGTAAACATTTAAGAAAATTAGCCACCTAAGGTTTTGCATTTAATAAACAGCCTACATTTTGGTTGCATTACAGACACGGTCGTTGCCAATTTACTTATAGGCGTACAAACATAATCATTTTATTATTTACATTCGTTTTTTGTAGATATGCCGAAATTCAACCAATCCGTCAAGGAAAAAATAGGATCAATATTGGCAACAGTCGTGTTTTATACTGTAACCGATTATTTGGTATGTGCTGGGAAATGAAATTCTACACATTTATCTGGCACAAGTGAAAAATATAATGATGAATGACTATTCTCAGCCACCTAATGTAAGGTTAACGATACCAGTAACGGCAGTAATTTAGAAAAATGTATGGTATGGAAAGGCGTTGACCCAGCTGCGTGAGGGCAATTGGGAAGCTACAATTAGCAGCGGTCTCAGAGGCATGGCAATACACTTGAGGGATGTGACGTGCTGACCACATGGCTATCTAATATCTGCAAGCCTAGAGCTGCACAGCAGCTGTAAATGAAAGCCAAGACCTTTCGAGGCCTGGAGTGTTCTTGTTCTTAATTAACTTTAGAGTAATAGTGGTTTAAATAAAATAATTCAAAATTACAAATTTTATTCATTAGCTATTCCTTATCTTAGTCTGTAATTTTCATCACATTATTGTGTTTTAGATTTCACAAGAGCATGCTGATAGTGCGAGTCACAAAGCAAAATCAACCATGGAAAGTAACATTGGACAGACTCTGCTCACACAAAGTATACCTCCCACAATCCACAGTAGTTTCTATGCTCATATGTTTAGAACCCTAGTTGCTGAAAATATCCCCTGGAATTGTGTGCATAGTCATGTTTTCACAGATTTGTTTACAGAAATACACCAACAACACACACTTTCAACATCTACATTAAAGAAAAACTACTTAGATATAGGAGGTAATTTTGCCAGTCACAGAGGATATTTGGGAGTCCTTACATAGGGTTGTATGTGGACAAAACCTGCAACTCTGTGGGCAGGTACATTGCTAATCTTATAGTAGGAAAACTGGAACCCAATTGGCATTTACTGCTCTCCTTTGTTCTAAGCAGCTTCAGAAAATAGAGCAAAGCATTGTGTACATCATCAACAAGGGGTTCCAGTTGTTGTATCCTGGGAGTGTTGATTATTATAAAGACCTTCTCCTTGTCTCCAATGCTGCTTCCTACATGATTGCTACTCTACCTCTCGTTAAAACTGTCTACCCTTCTTTAATGTTCATGTTACTTGCATGGCCCATGCCTTGCACAGACTCACAGAAATAGTTAGGGCCAAGTTGCCTGCAGTAAATAATCTGATTTAAACAACGAAGAGAGTGTTCTGTAAGCTTCCATCAAGAATAGCTATCTTCTGAGAGAAATTCCCCTCTATTCTTTTTCACCACAGCCAGTCATCAGCCGTTGGGGTTCCTCAATGGAAGCCGCCCTGTATTATATGGAACATCTGTGATAGACAATATGCCTTTAACAGACAACTCTGCATGTGTGTCGTATGGGCAAAGATCTGCTAAAGGATTATTCCAGTATTCAGAGAGACATTGCATATATTCAGGCAAATTTTTCATTTCTTCCAGTCAATCATTACAAAAATAGAAAAAAAAGTAGAGTCTCAAACAGATATATTTTGTAATTGAGGAAGCTGAGAATATTATACAAAGTACTAGGGGTGAAGTAAGGGATAAGATAAAAGACAGGTGGGCTAGTGTATTGCAGAAGAATCTAGGTAATTCACTGCAGGAAAGGGTACATCAGGTAATGGATGGGGAAAAGTAGATCTACCTAGTGAAATTGAACTGAAAAATGTAGGTAAATTTTGCTATGCCCCTCCAACATCTGTGAGTGTAGAGCAGATTTTTTCTGCTTTTAAAATTGTTTTAACAGACAAAAGACGCAGCCTGACTGTGGAAAATTTGGAGAAGATTATTGTTATGTACTGTAAAGCAAACTACGACTGAAAAGTGCAGTAGGAATGTTCCTCACAAATAAATACGCATACCAGTACTCCGCATTTAATTTAATTTTAGTACAGTACTGATGAATTTTTTTTGTTTCCTAATCCATAGCTGTTTGTAATAAACGCCTGTTTAATTATGCCTTCATTTTGCAATTATTCCTATTTAGAAAGGGTAGTCTATACCACATTACTGTACTTAACGTAAAAAAACTATATATCACATTACAGTGTAGGTCTATATTGTCATATTTTAAAGTCTATTTTCTGCCTATTTTTAAAGCATATTTGAAGTGCCTATATTCTCTTTTAAAAACCTATTTACTTGTTTAAAAGGCCATTTTAGGTGCCTAAAACATTTTTTTAGAGTCTAAAATCCCAGGTCTGTATCATCAGATACATACCGATTGTTGACTACTGCTTTCTGGCAAAGCAAGTGAGAGGTGCTTGCATTCCAAATGTTTATTCAGATTTGAAGTACTTTTTTTAAAGACAATTTCTGTTTGCACATATTACATAATGTGAATTTTTCATCCACTTCTTTCAAGGGACTGCTACAGGTCACTGTTCTTCCTTTTTCTAGAAAACGCAATTTCAGTCAACTTGCCTCCTAATACTGAGCTCCAGTGACAATATGCCCCCGGGCATTCCAAAATACAGGAGAAATACATGTTTGTTACTATTCTAGGAGAGTCCCGCGTATCACAATTTTTTTGAACGCGCGCTTAAAAATAATACCACACTGCGAGTCAACTGACAATTTCCTGAAACTGATATTGCAAGCGATGCCGAGGATTATAAGTGTTTCAGTTGTTTCTTAGAAGTGAAGCTTCCACGGTGTGAAGAATTATTTAATTTATTTTCCGGGTTGAACCGTGTTGTACTTGTACGCATATCACGTACAGTTTGCCGACGTTTCGAATACATTGCAGTATTCTTTGTCAAGGCGACTGAAATACCCCTACTCGATCCGAGGTAATCAGTCTCGCTGGCAGAAATTACACTACTAGAGTGGCCTTGGTCTTGGCCTTTTATATCCTAGCCTATCTGGCTGACGTAAGTCCTGGCTGTCTCGCGAGGCTTCTGGAAAGTTTATGTCACAGCCAGGTAGTGGGGGCTTGCCCGCGCTGTTATGTAATGGGGTTGCGGCCCGTGTGTTTATGTTGTGGTCTGTATGTCTTAAACTATGAATGATGGGCATCCAAGAATTACTGATTTTGTATCCTTCTTCTAAATTTATGTTATTCGGATGTTTCTTGATTTCGATAGCCTCGCGGATTTTCCTTTCCAGATTCCAAGGGATAGCTGCTAGGATCTTGGTCTTGTCAAATGATATTTCGTGCTTAGTTTCGTACGAATGCTTGGCTATTGCTGAAATATCTGTGTTTTGATTCTTGGTGTGACGGATATGTTCTTTTAGGCGGGTGGAGATCAGACGTTTTGTCTCACGTACATAACAAGCTCCGCAGCTACATTCAATGTGATACACTCCAGGGGCCTGTAATTCTATTGTGTCTTTTACTGGTGGTAGATAACGGCCTAGCTTACGGTGAGGTTTATAGATAGTTTTTATGTTGTATTTGTCCAGTATCTTGCCGATCCTGTCTGTAGTGTTTTTAATGTATGGCAGTATCGCTGTTTTTTGGCGGGTCAGTTCTTCTTTCCCGTTGTTTTCTCCTGCGGCGGTCTTTTCTTTCTTCTCTTCTGATTTTTTAAGGACTCGTCGGATGTTATTGAGCGAGTAGCCATTTTTCCTAAGGGTTTCCGTGAGGTGTTCTTTTTCTTCCTCGAGGTGCTCTGCGTCAGATATCGCTATGGCCCTGTTCACTAGTGATGTTAGGACAGCCTGCTTTTGTGATGGGTGATGATGAGACGAGGCGTGTAGGTACCTGTCTGTGTGAGTGGGTTTCCTGTATACTGCGCGACTCAGCGTCCCATTGGGGTTACGTATTACTAGCACATCCAGGAACGGTAGTTTTCCGTCTACTTCTATTTCCATGGTGAACTGAATATTTACGTGTATGGAGTTGAGATGGTCGAGAAATAGCTGTAGGTTGTTGCTCCCGTGAGGCCAGATTACAAAAGTGTCGTCTACAAAACGGAGAAAACATTTCGGTTTCAGGGCAGATGTAGCTAAGGCTTTCTGTTCGAAGTGTTCCATATACATGTTTGCTATTATTGGAGAGAGTGGCGACCCCATCGCGGCCCCTTCTGTCTGTTCGTAGAACTCCCCGTTGAAATAGAAATAAGTTGCGCTAAGGCATTCTTTAGCTAGTGTTGACAGGTCTTCTGGAAGTTTCTGATCTAATAGCGGAAATACTTCTGTTAGCGGCACCTTGGTGAAAAGTGACGTGACGTCAAAGCTTACTAATAGGTCCGTACTTTCAATTGATTGGTCCTTAAGGAGCTGGATGAAATGTCGGGAGTCCTTCACGTAGGTTTCAGTGTTTCCTGTATGTGGCTGAAGTAGTCCAGCTAGGTAACGGGCGATCTCGTGCGTGGGAGAGCCTATAGCGCTCACGATAGGTCGCAGAGGTATGCCTTCTTTGTGGATTTTAGGCAGGCCATACAATTTTGGAGGTATCGGGTCCGAGGATATCAGTTTCTTCTGTATTTCGGCTGGGATACTGGAATTTTTTACTAGTGCGTGGAGTTTGTTCTTAATGCGGTTGGTAGGATTCCTAATTTTCCTGTATGTAGAATCGGTGAGTAATTGTTCTATTTTCCGAGTGTAGTCTGTGCGTGTCATTATCACCGTAGCGTTGCCTTTATCTGCGGGTAGGATAATTGTTTCCGTATCTTGACGTAGTGTTTTTAGGGCATGAATTTCTTCTTTAGTCAAATTGGATGGCGGCGGCTTTGCGGATCTCAGTAGACATGATATATCCTGTCTGATCTCCTCTGCAGATTCGGTAGGAAGGTGCCGGATTGCAATTTCTACTTTGCTAATTATTTCTTCTACCGGTATACTATTCGGAGTTACTGCGTAGTTGAGTCCTTTTCTCAAGACGGAGGTAGTGGGTTCACTGAGTGGCTTGTCTGTGAGGTTTACTATTACAGAATGTAATGTAATGATAATGACACGCACAGACTACACTCGGAAAATAGAACAATTACTCACCGATTCTACATACAGGAAAATTAGGAATCCTACCAACCGCATTAAGAACAAACTCCACGCACTAGTAAAAAATTCCAGTATCCCAGCCGAAATACAGAAGAAACTGATATCCTCGGACCCGATACCTCCAAAATTGTATGGCCTGCCTAAAATCCACAAAGAAGGCATACCTCTGCGACCTATCGTGAGCGCTATAGGCTCTCCCACGCACGAGATCGCCCGTTACCTAGCTGGACTACTTCAGCCACATACAGGAAACACTGAAACCTACGTGAAGGACTCCCGACATTTCATCCAGCTCCTTAAGGACCAATCAATTGAAAGTACGGACCTATTAGTAAGCTTTGACGTCACGTCACTTTTCACCAAGGTGCCGCTAACAGAAGTATTTCCGCTATTAGATCAGAAACTTCCAGAAGACCTGTCAACACTAGCTAAAGAATGCCTTAGCGCCACTTATTTCTATTTCAACGGGGAGTTCTACGAACAGACAGAAGGGGCCGCGATGGGGTCGCCACTCTCTCCAATAATAGCAAACATGTATATGGAACACTTCGAACAGAAAGCCTTAGCTACATCTGCCCTGAAACCGAAATGTTTTCTCCGTTTTGTAGACGACACTTTTGTAATCTGGCCTCACGGGAGCAACAACCTACAGCTATTTCTCGACCATCTCAACTCCATACACGTAAATATTCAGTTCACCATGGAAATAGAAGTAGACGGAAAACTACCGTTCCTGGATGTGCTAGTAATACGTAACCCCAATGGGACGCTGAGTCGCGCAGTATACAGGAAACCCACTCACACAGACAGGTACCTACACGCCTCGTCTCATCATCACCCATCACAAAAGCAGGCTGTCCTAACATCACTAGTGAACAGGGCCATAGCGATATCTGACGCAGAGCACCTCGAGGAAGAAAAAGAACACCTCACGGAAACCCTTAGGAAAAATGGCTACTCGCTCAATAACATCCGACGAGTCCTTAAAAAATCAGAAGAGAAGAAAGAAAAGACCGCCGCAGGAGAAAACAACGGGAAAGAAGAACTGACCCGCCAAAAAACAGCGATACTGCCATACATTAAAAACACTACAGACAGGATCGGCAAGATACTGGACAAATACAACATAAAAACTATCTATAAACCTCACCGTAAGCTAGGCCGTTATCTACCACCAGTAAAAGACACAATAGAATTACAGGCCCCTGGAGTGTATCACATTGAATGTAGCTGCGGAGCTTGTTATGTACGTGAGACAAAACGTCTGATCTCCACCCGCCTAAAAGAACATATCCGTCACACCAAGAATCAAAACACAGATATTTCAGCAATAGCCAAGCATTCGTACGAAACTAAGCACGAAATATCATTTGACAAGACCAAGATCCTAGCAGCTATCCCTTGGAATCTGGAAAGGAAAATCCGCGAGGCTATCGAAATCAAGAAACATCCGAATAACATAAATTTAGAAGAAGGATACAAAATCAGTAATTCTTGGATGCCCATCATTCATAGTTTAAGACATACAGACCACAACATAAACACACGGGCCGCAACCCCATTACATAACAGCGCGGGCAAGCCCCCACTACCTGGCTGTGACATAAACTTTCCAGAAGCCTCGCGAGACAGCCAGGACTTACGTCAGCCAGATAGGCTAGGATATAAAAGGCCAAGACCAAGGCCACTCTAGTAGTGTAATTTCTGCCAGCGAGACTGATTACCTCGGATCGAGTAGGGGTATTTCAGTCGCCTTGACAAAGAATACTGCAATGTATTCGAAACGTCGGCAAACTGTACGTGATATGCGTACAAGTACAACACGGTTCAACCCGGAAAATAAATTAAATGTTTCAGTTGTTAATATATTCGGGAGGAATGTGCTCATTTCCTACAAATGCATTATATACTGAACGATATGTTGACGTTCTTAAAAAATGAAATCAACAAATGTCCATACTGTTGGTAATTATGGCGATGCTGCTTCCTTGAACCTACTGTATTTGCTTGAACGCATCGCTTCGCGTGGATACCGTTGCGGCAGCACATGTCGTGATATCACGACTGATCACAACATCGATCACAGTCACAGTTTAGGTAGCAACATTCTAGTTCGGTATATGGAGTTAAGAGGGCGTACGGTGATCACTTGACGTGAAATCTTGAAATCACGGCTGATCACAGTGTTAGCATAGAAAGTAACAGTCGTTACTTGTGATTTATTGATATCAGTGAAAAAATCACAGTTCGTGAAATATCTCCCATCACTAGTAACAACTTATCACAGTTCGTGGCGAGCAGCCGGACAGGCAGGTTGTAACATAGCTCGACTCCGCTATAGCTAGTGAGACTTGTCAGTGCGGCAGTGAAACCATCTTCAGACATAAACATTTCATTAGTGAACTCATCATAGTTTACCGTTTAATACATTGAATTGTGGACAAGTTTAGTATCAGTTAGTTAATACTATACAATGGCTGACCCCCTAGATATGGGGCAGTCCATTAAGTTGGCATTAGAGACTTGTTATATGCACGACTCGCTACCTCAATTAGACTCAGTGAACCATAGGCCTACTCTATTGAACGGAACATCACAATTTCAACCAGCACCCGCCAGTTATGATCATCAACAGTTAGCAAGCTATTCTCATCAGCCACACCAACATCAACAGCAGCAGCAGGACCAGCACCAGCAACATAACGCCGCTCAGAACACGGGCCCTCATATCCCCTCACTACAAGAGAGCATCACACCTGCAGGTAATAATCTATGTACTCCTCATCTCGGTAATGACCTACTAGATAATAGTGTAGATGTACCTAATCAACCAGCTAAACGGTTTTGCGGACAAATGGTAGGACAGTCAAATGGAACCATAAACGAAGTCGAAAAGTTGATAGACATGGATATGTCAGACGCCAGTACTTCAACATCTAGTAAATCCTCCGTTCAAGACGTGCCAGTAAATACTAACTCAAGTCCAAATAAGCTTAGTTCTGCTAAGACAGCGCCTACCTATCAAAGTAAAGACAATAGATATAGTCGCACAGACATAGGCCCGTACTGTATTTTCGTACAAAGTTTGGACAGTAAAGTTGGTCATCTACACCCTATGTCGATAGGTAAACTGCTTTTTCAACATAACAATGCCTTTAAAAAGGAAGTGGTTGACATACGCCCTATTGGAAAAAATCGTTTAAAAATTGTAGCTCGCACGGCAGGATCTGCTATTTTAATTGTACAATGTGATGTTTTTAAACAAAGGAATTTAGAAGCTTACATTCCCAACTTTCTTATCCATAAACAGGGTATAATCAGAAATGTCGACACCACGTTAAGCGAGCAGGAAATTTTAGAAGAAATTGACTCTCCATATCCAGTTGTGCGTATTAAGAGATATACCAAAAGATCACCTACGAACCCAGATCAAGTTATAGCAATCCCAGTGTGTCTCGTAACTTTTCGATCGCAGTCCCTCCCCACTCATATAGCTATATTGGGAACTCGCTGTGCTGTGGAACCGTATGTTGCTCCGGTAGTGCAGTGTGAAATATGTTTACGCCTGGGCCACAGGCAAGTACAATGTAAGTCAAGAGTAGCGCGCTGTAATAGATGTGCGGGTCCACACTTAACAGAAAAATGTGACAATACCACGGAAGTTCGGTGTGCACTCTGTCAAGGTCAACATTTTGCTTCAGATAAGAACTGTCCGGTGTACGTCAGACAGCGGGACATGAAAAGGGCAACTGCTTATAACACACTTCCTATGCATACATCAACAGAGCAGCAAAGTCAGGGATACGCTCAAGTGGTTGCTACTGTACCACAATACAGTAGCCGCGAAGAATTTCCTCCTCTACCAATACAACCACTACAAAATTCATCTATAATAAACACTCAGTATCATACAGCATTGCCATCAATGCAATCATCACAACAGTTATCCCATCCACAATATCAAGGACAACAGGAACAAGGGCTACTCTCACCGCATCATGCCGCGCCTATGCAACGACAACTTCCCTCCCTCTCCACTCAACGTCCTACTCGCCGCCAAGAAGCTCCTCCTCCCTCCCCAGCTTACCCTCCCCCACACCAACGAGTGTTTGCTCCTCAACAATTACTAATTACACCTATTAGACAAAACCCATATCCTCCTCGTCCACATAACATTCCTGATCATTCCATCAATCGAAATAACTTCATTATATAAGAATTAGTCAAACTTATCATGCATATCGTCTCAGACAACACCCATAGAAAATCCCCTTGTCATTCGGGATTTAATATCTAGTTTAATAAATAAATTCAATGGGTTTTAAGGTCCTGCAGTGGAATGCTAGATCTGCCATTGCTAATAAGGAAAGTTTAGAGCACGAACTTGGTTGCAGAGATATCAAGGTGGCAGCGATTTCCGAGACGTGGTTCAACGCATCAAAACTTATAAGATTTCGAAATTATAATATTCTACGAGACGATCGGTTCGATGGCAAAGGAGGTACAGCACTTTTCATACATAATGCAGTTCCTTTTAAGGTACTGCCTGTCACAGTGGGGGTAGATCATGGTATACAACTCGTTGCAGCACGTATCTATTTACCTGCGCTTGAGTTCACATGTCTTTCAATATATTGTAAACCAGGCAGAATTATAACACCGGCAGTTTGGAATCAAATTTTATCTGCTTTGGCACCACCGTACCTTATATGCGGCGACCTCAACGCACACAGTACTACCTGGGGGTGTGCCTTCACCGACCGACAGGGTTGCAATATTTTAGAGACAGTCGACACTTTCAATCAATCTATATTGAATGACGGCTCACCAACACTAGTTCCGTCCTTATATCACCGTCCATCGGCAGTTGATATAACAATGTGCTCTCCCGTCATTGCCACAATCACCCACTGGAATGCACTTAAAGACTCGCTTGGTTCAAATCACTATCCAATACTTATAAACATTGATATTTCTCCTACAAGTAACCCCTCACCATATCCATCAAGCAAGTGGAATGTGCATGGTGCAGACTGGACGCTTTTTACGGCTAAAATACTTGAGGAAACACGCTGTTTCCGGACCCAAACATCCGCCATGGACAATTATAATACCTTTGTCGAGATGATGGAACGTGTTGCTCATATATCTATCCCCCTGAGAAAACCTCCTGGTCAGAAAAACACTCCAACAGTATGGTGGAACGCTGATTGTTCCCGTGCCATTGCTCTCCGGCGGACGGCTCTCCGGGAATTCCGAACACACCCTACCCAAGAAATATACCTACAATATCAGAAGATTTCTGCTCGAACCAAGCGATTTCTCAAGCAAACCAAGAAACAGAGTTGGCAAAAATACTGCTCCACATTGAATAAGGAAACCCCAATAGCAGATATCTGGCATCGCATACGCCATTGGCGCAACAGAAATTATAGTACTCAGGATTCGTCACCTGATACCTCTTGGTTAGAGGATTTTGCTGATAGAATTACGCCACCATCACCTAGTTATCCACCGTGTACATTTAATGAAGAGCACTCCGAACACTTTCTATGTTCGCCATTTACAATCAACGAGCTCCGTGTGGCCATTAAGAACTCCGCCAATGCAGCACCGGGCATCGATGAAATCCGATACCCCATGTTACAACACCTTCCTGACGAAACATTGCAGCTTTTCCTCCGAATTGTCAATGAACTTTGGTTTCAAAAATGCATACCTAAGTCATGGAAGACACAAATTGTAGTTCCCATCCTCAAGCCAGGAAAAGAGCCAGGAGATCCAGCAGGATATCGAGCTATTGTTCTTTCTTCCTGCATTGGTAAAACGGTGGAAAGAATGATTAAAAATCGCTTGGATTGGTGGCTAGAATCACAATCTCTGCTACCTTCTACACAAAATGGATTCCGCAAGGATCGTGGCACGTATGATAACCACGCCATATTAACCGCAGCGATTCATACAGCTTTTCTAAATAAACACTACCTTTGTGCACTCTTTTTGGACATATCCGCTGCGTATGACAATGTACGAATACCAATACTGATGGACAAACTGATTGCTCTTGGATTGCCTCCAACTTTTGTGTCTCGTATATATCAATTTATACATGTTAGATGGCTTTATTTTTGTTATAACCATAGACTTCTCGGGCCACGACGATCGACCCAAGGACTACCTCAAGGTGCAGTACTTAGTCCCCTACTGTATACCATTTATACCCGAGATTTGGAAAATATTCTGCCTCCTAGAGTTAGCCTTCTTCAGTATGCTGATGACGTATGTATGTTTACCTCAGCGACGACAGTACCTGCTGCCAAGTGTCGTCTTGCAGATGCTATGCAGCATGTAAATCAGTGGTTACATCAACATGGGTTAGACCTCTCTGCAAGTAAATCCTCGGCAGTAATATTCACAAAAAGAAGAATTGAACCACCAATTTACAACTTCATCCTGGGATCACATAGCATCTTAGTTCAACCACAAACCAAATTCCTCGGACTTGTGTATGATTCCCGTCTCACGTGGACTGCTCATATGCAACATATTATTCCAAAATTGGAACAAGGGATCAATATCCTACGCACATTAACTCGAACTTGGTTGGGAGCACACCCATCTGTACTCTTAGTGCTATATCGCACGCTGATCCGATCGAAGATGGAATATGGAAGCATGTTTTATTACAGTGGCAATAAACGCCTACTAAATAAACTAGATAGTATTCAATTTCAGTGCATTCGCATTTGCCTTGGAGCTATGAAAACCACACCAACTAATGCTCTACTCCTGGAAGCCGCAGAGATGCCCTTGACTATCCGTGCACAGTTTCTTTCAGATAAGTTCATACTAAAGCAAACTCACACTAAAAATTCAACAGTTCTAATACCTCTTCGCAGATTACAACATTTAACAGACGATCAAGACCGGCTTTCTTTGACTCAAAGATATCTCCTGCTGCAAAGTGTCACATATATAGATTCACTACTGACCCAAAACTGTCAGAAGAGTGTGGCAGACGTATATGATATTCCATTTGAACACTGCATATATCCTATGGAAGTGGACAGATCACTAACATATCTACAAAAGGATCACAGATTGGCGCAGTTATGTCAAGAGGATTTGACTCTCCGGTATCCTTCGTCTGTTAAAATTTATACTGATGGCTCAAAAATACCAATAAGTGGCGTAAGATGTGCATTCTATTGTCCTGATCAACATGAAGCTCAAGGTTTTCGTTTGCCAGAACATATTTCTATCTATGCAGCAGAAGCTATTGCCATTATAGAAGCGCTCAAATATGCCAGACGATTCTACCGTAAGAGTATCACTATCCTTACAGATTCATTGAGCGTCCTTTCCACACTATCTACACCGCTTATCCTCCAGAAACCCAATATCTACCATATCAGTATTATTCAAAAAGCATATGAACTCCAAAGACGCGGTTCAAGGGTAAACTTCGTATGGGTCCCAGCCCACATCGGGATACCACATAATGAATATGTAGATGACTTAGCGAAGAAAGCATGTGTCAGTGGACAGGTCCTGAATACTCCCAGCAACTTCATGGATTATACAGTGATTATGTTCCAACGAGCCTATAGTCAGTGGTCACAGAAGTGGGAAGAAACAAAGAGCCACAAAGGTAAATTTTACTCACGATTGAACAGAATCCCCCGCGACGTCCTTGGTTTGCACAGTGGAACACTCAACGACGATTCATCTCGACTATCACCCGAATGCGCTTCAACCACGGAAGTTTTAGAAGTCACCTTTATCGCATCAACGTAGTGGACACACCATACTGTTCCTGTGATGGTCAGTCGATTCAGGACCTAAACCATCTCTTTTTTGCATGTGCTCATTACCACCAACAACAAAATGTGTTTCTTACAGCTCTGCTTCACGCTAAGCAACAGTTACCAACCTGTGTAAATACACTACTGGCGACCAAAAACAGAAAAGTGTATACTATTATTGGGAACTATTTAACAACAACTTGTCTACAAATTTGATTGATTTTTTGTGAAATTGTGTGATTTCAATGTAATGATGTGCAACGTCTATGTCTTTTATATGTATATGTATATATTTCACACTGTGACAATTACTTGTAATGAATTGTAAAGTTCAAACCAGCGTACTGTAATATCCAGGTGGCTGTTTGGTCTGTAACTGATCTAAAGCCAAATAAATAAAATAAATAAAAAAAACAACTTATCAACAAGAGGACGGTGTCATCACGAATGCACTCTGGTGGGCGTTCTACACATTACAGATCCTCGTAAATCTGATCATTTACTCACACATCCACGGTATGCATGTATACCGAAATGGGATAATATTGGATCACTCCTTATGGGTGCTTAACTTTTTTGTCAGGCAGTGTATGTTACGTGTTTTACAAATATGATTGACTTTTTTTTTTGCTAGTTGCTTTACGTCGCACCGACACAGATAGGTCTTATGGCGACAATGGGACAGGAAGGGGCTAGGAGTGGGAAGGAAGCGGCCGTGGCCTCAATTAAGGTAAAGCCCCAGCATTTGCCTGGTGTGAAAATGGGAAACCACGGAAAACCATCTTCAGGGCTGCCGATAGTGGGGTTCGAACCTACTATCTCCCAAATACTGGATACTGGCCGCACTTAAGCGACTGCAGCTATCGAGCTCAGTAATATGATTGACTGGGCATATGCCAGTGTATTTGAACATAAATCAAGTTTAACATATTACTGGACACAACTAAAATATGGAATGATAGCTGGCAGTCTCTCATTTAACTAAACTACTAAAATAATTGTTTAAACATGTAATAAATGACAGCGTGTTTGTGTTTATACCGAAACTCTGGACAGTAGTTCTCAGTCATTTACTAGCAAAATAGCGAAACCGAAATATGCACTTTTAACAACATTAAATGTTAATTTTTAATTACGATGATTATGATGATGATAATATGACGATGATAACATGACGATGCGGGGTGAAGTAAGCGGCGTCCAAGAGAAAAGTTTACCTTTATATACCGTAAGTACGTAAATTGCCTCCCCATTGCCTACGACGTCGAATCTTCAAATCTACCATTTCACATGGTACTACTTGTTCATGCACCGAAATGACGTCGTGAATAAGAGAAATCACAAATTACATTCTGGAAATCGCCAACTTTCCTCTTGTAATGTGGCAGAACAATCAGTTAGTACACACCAACTGCGAATCATTCTATAGAAAACTTAACAGTATTTTAAGCGCCAGTCGACATTGTTAAAAAAATACAAACTGACAGCTACGCGTCACACAGAAGTCTGAGTAAAAGGAATGACTCTGCTTTGTGCAATGAATTATTTTTACAACATAACATTTTTGGACTCTGAGCAGAACAGATTACTCGACTTGCGTTTGTAAGGGCTGTTTGTCTAAAATTTCTGCCTGTTCAAATGTAAGTATTTAATGTT